>NW_024350924.1:5658798-5682224 GCF_902729225.1 Pteropus medius | reverse complement strand
GCACACACACACACCACACATACCCTATAACACACACCATATACTTCACATACACACACCCCCACATGTGCACGTACCACACACTCCACACACATGCCATGTACACCCCACAGCGCACACACACCCCATTGTTGGGCCTGACCTTCTGAAACACCCAGAAAGTAAAAAACACTGAGGACATGGAGACCTCACGTAGCGAAGCTTAGATAATAAGGACCAAGTAACCACGTCGGGCAGAATGAGGGTCCAGAGAAGACTCTGAGCCGACCACCCGGGTGGGGAGCCAGGTGGAGGACCCGACGGAAACTCAGAGGGATCTGGATCTCCGCCAGGCCAGGAACTGCCAAGGGAGGCGGAGCTAACCAGGAAGCAACACAGGGCCCAGCCCAGGCCGAGAGGGACCAAATCACAAACCCCTCTAGCTGTCGGCTTGAGCAGTGCAAGCGGCGACCTGGACTAGGAACAGGCGACAGAGCCCTGGAGAGTCCAGGAACCAGGAATACCAGCACATGAGTCCAAGAAGCAGGGGACCAAAGACCCCAAAAGCTGGGAGATGGAGCACTTTAACACGAAGAAATTAAATATTTCCCGGAGGTATTATTTACATTGTTGTCTTGGACTAGACCGAATCTAGATTTTTCTTTCAGCTACTCAGAGGCCGGAGACAAAATAAAGCTTCCCATTATTTCTGGATCTGCAAGATGTGGTATGAGTCTAATGCTTCTGACTCAGTATTTGTCGCTGTCGTTGTTGCAGTGGATGCCATTGCCCGTGGAGTCCCTCTTCTGCAGGAGCTGCCCTCGTACCCACAAGGCGGTCCCAACAAACAAAACTTCTTCCCATGAAGGGGTCCTGCCCCCACCCGCCGACTCCAGTGCCAGGGATGATTGGTCCAGGGTGGACACCTGGCTCAAGCTGGGCCAATGAGAATATCTGCTTTGGGATTTGGAGATTTTGATCTGAGGAAGACGAGCTGTCGGTTCCTGGAAGTCATGGCAGATTTCCAGAGCAGTGACTCGGGTACTATGGGAGCTCTTTGGTGAGTCAAACAGACCCCAAACGCAAGTCCATGCTACTATTCTTATGTGCAAATGACTTTGCTATGCAATGCCATATATCTTTATATGCAATGAGGGTCAGTTTTCTAATAATCTACTGAATGGGTTATCGCGAGTTACTGAAATTTAAGATTCACAAACTAACGCGGTTGTTTGGCACAGTGTCTTAAACACTCACTTCAGTGTCTTGCTGAGGAAGCCGCCTGCCTGGCCAAGTTGGCAACGACATAACGACACAACGTGATGCTCTCATGGCGCAGGCACTCAGAGAGCTGGCTTTCCTGCAATTTGGGGTAATGACACTTTATTGTCAGTGCTTCATCGGGGTTGCTTTGAATTAACTGTGGGTTTTGATAGCTTCATTACATCGATCATTAATTACAAATTACATTCATTGTAAATTACTGTAAATTCGGCTTCGTGATGATTTAGCTTTATAATTATCAAGTTAGTTCATTGTGGTCGTTGTGTGTAGTGATCTTTTGGACCTATTATTTTTCAATAATTAGACTTTAAAACTATGCATTATAATTCATATAGCATCATCATGCCCCTATAAATGCATATGCATGCACACACCCCCTTGCAATTTTATTAGTACAGTGATAATTCATGTGATACCGACTTTTATCCTCTGGAAATTGAGAATAATTAAAAAGTTTCAAGATTTTTGCTCCTCTTTGGTAAATCACGGTAAAAATTTTGACACCTCTACTCTGAAAGAAGGACCTGCGAAAACTTCACTTAAGCCCTTAGAGCTGCCTTATTCTTACCCTCTTAGGCACTTCATTGGTCAACTTCTTTTTTGATTCCATAATGAATACAATTTGTTCCCATTTTGACAGAAAATAACTTGTGTTGGTTTTGGTTACATGTACCAGAAGAACCTTACCTAATAAAGTCATGTTTTAGACAGGGTCAGAAATATTAATGTATTCACAATCTTTGCCCCTCCCTCTGCATTCTAAAGAAAACCCCCTACCGTTTTTTTTTGTTTTGTTTTGTTTTTTGTTTTTGATTAGGGTATGGGTAAAATGGAGAAGGTGAAAGTTAATCGGATTTATATTATGAAAGGCATAGCACCAGGAAAAAGGAAAAAGAAAAAAAAAAGGAGGCTCAGAGGCCAAGAGGAAGGGAGGGAAATGGAGAGGAAGGAAGGAGTTAGATGGATTGGAAGGTTCTGGAAGGAACATGAGAAAAGCTTTTTGAAGAACTACCAACATAATGAGTGGGGAGAAATATGGGTTATAAGGATTTTTAGGACGTTTTACTATATGCAGAGACCACCCAAACGTGGCCAGTGGTATTCAGGTTTGAATCTGACCAATTCTCTTTAGTGTACAAAGATTTTTTCTTAAAATGAGTACAATGATTAACTCCTAATCGCTAGATTACCGCTCACTTAATTAAAATCACATTTTAGTCCTACTTCCTGGCAATTCCTTCCATAACACCTGGATTGGGGTTTGGGGTGTTCGCAAATTCTTCATCCCCACAATATAGACAATCTCTTAGTTTATCCCACAGACATTGACAGTTATTTTTATTAGTTTATCTCCGCAGCAACTTTAATTTCAAGTTCTTAGAGGGTTGTCCACTGATGCTAAGCTGACCTAGACAATTTTTTCTGTCAAGAAGACCTGACTGCATAGCCTCTGAGCCCAACTGCCAGCCTGGTGCTCTTTCCACCACCCACATGGCCTACCTCACTTTCTGCCGATTACCTGAGTATGTACTTTATCCATCCAGTCAAATAGACAGCAGCAGGAGGCCAGGACAGGGTTCAGTTGCTCTTGTTATGATGGCAAATCAAAATCAGTTGGAGGGCTTTCAAACAACCTAGATTCCTAAGCCCCTGAACTCAAACCTACCAAATACATATTTCTCTGGAAGGGTCATTTGGCGGAAAAAATAAATGTCCTCACTGACACTGATAGGTACTCCTTCCCAATTTTAAAACACCGAAGCGTGGTACATTCTTTAAGAACATCTCACTGTCTGTGGTGTCACATGTCCTGCCTATAAATCCTGGAGGGCCGGGCGCATGAAAGTGTCAGCTAAATACATTCTTCCTTGTTTGAATAAACAGCCTGTTTGTTAATAAACACCCCTTTGACTTAGTAAATATTTGTTTACTGTATTACCTAGAGAAGTAGAGGACTTTATGAAAGTGACGTTTGTGCAGAATTACTATCAACAAATATTTATAACGGCATCATAAGGGAACAACTGGGGCCATGGCGATGCCACTTACCGAGATGGGAAACTCTGGGAGACGGACAGTTTGGGGGGAAAAGTCAAAATCAAAGTTCATTGCGGCGCATGTTGAGTTTGAGCTCCTGTGAGACATCCGTGTCAGTGAGGGGGCTTGGATATGCAAGCTGGAGCTCAGAAGAGAAGCTGGGGCTGGAGACATAAATGTTGACCCATCAGCATAAAGATATTATTTAAAGCCATAGAATGGGCAGAAGCACCTAGGGAGGGAATATAGCATCTTGCCCTTCCAGGCTCTCCTCCATGCTGCCCTTGGACTTGGACTCACCATTTGAAAATGCAAATTCAGTCTTGTCGGTCTGCTTAAAATTATGCAATGGCAATCAAAGGCATTTTTTTTTTCCTTAAGTTTCCATTTTACTAAAATGTTATTGAAATTATAAAAGGAAAGTTACGTTAACACATACATCGACCTCGTTTCACAGAAGAAATTATATAGCACTGATTAAAAGCTAGTGCAGTATTTGAGAAGCAGAGAGCGTAAAGAAAATATAATGAAGACAAGTGAATAATTAAATTACAGTGAATGTGTCACTTTTAACATTGTTTTCTCAGAGGAACTATGATAATTTATATACCCAGCCCAAGATGTTAATTGCTTACAAGGCCACTTGTGGCCGCGTGACCTTGTAAACTGCATTACCCTTTCTCTGTCTCCTTCTGCTTTTTCTATAAGGTGGGAATAGTGTTGTTTATACTCCTTTCCTGGAGGGGCAGCTGAGAAGGCCAAATGAGATCATGGAAATAAAAAAACTAAGAAGTTTACAGGAGGAGGAGTTTATGAGCTCTTTAAGTTCAAGTACTGCGACCTATTCTACTTGTGCCTTCTCTGCCCAGCAGAGAGCCCAGAGTTCATTATAGGATTGTTTTCAGATAGGAAAAAAAAAAATTGTTTCAAGGGCTCCGTATTGCCTTCAGGATAAATCTCAGGTTCTCTGAGAGCAGAGGCTAAGATTAAGACATGGGTGTAGATGGATTATGAAATTGTCCAGAAAGCGGGAGTGAGGGGCAGGAAGAGAGAGACAAAGAGATCGAGTCAGTGTGGTTATGACAGGGACACCACTGCTGAAGAGCTCCGTTCTGCAAAGACCCCTGTGACACTCACTGAGTCCCTCCCGGAACTGTCCGCCCGAAAGACAGGAGGCTGGAACACGTGTCCACAGCGCCAGATCCTCCACTGCATGAGGCTGTCCTGGGGTATAGTCTTCCCCACCCAACCGACCCCGCGTGGAGCGGTTCTACGGCCTCGGAGATACGCAAGGCAGAAGGGGGAGCATTTCTGAGGGGGAGCATTTCTGAGGTGGAACCTGTCGTTGAGGCGTGCGCCTGTGCTGGCACAGAACCGTCCACCACCGCGGCAACAGAAATCACGGGTTGGCCCGGGGGATATGACGTGAGGCACCAGAAGGCGTCTGCAGCAAGATCTAAAACCTTTCACCTGACGTCTGTCCTCCATAGCTTACAGCTCCTCTAAAAGGAATTTTCTCTGCCATCGGCTTTGCTGAAGACACTGCCCCCCGGCGCTCTTTTTGTACTTCGGGTCCCTGCCCGCCTCCTTGTGCCACAGCTGACTGGACCAAGGACAGAGGCCCCTCACCGCTCAGTTCCAGGTGGCCATGGCTCTGTTCTCTGGAAGGCCTGCCTTGGCCCTGACCTGTTTATGCACCTGCAGCGGCCTGGAGAGTGATGACTTAGTAGACAGATGGGTACCAAGGTAGGCCCAGCCCTTCTGTGACCTTTGCTGTCCTTGGTCACTATCAGAACTGAGTCTCATTAGCTGCCATGTGATGTGGTAGACTGGCCCCACCATCACCAGCTAGGTCCGGCCCTGCAGTCCATGAGACAGCTCCCTCCAAATCTCAAAGTAACAGGGGAATTACCTGCCATCTGCCTGGGTAACCTAAGCTGTCAGATGACCACAGAGTATGGAATCTCCCTTTCCTAGTATGGCCTGGGCACATCTCTGATGGTGGCTGAAGCGGTGCTTTACCAAAGGCATCCAAAGCTGGAAAGACCTAAACACTGGGGATGTGATCATTTTGCCTTAGTCTCGGTGCAGGGAGTGAGAGCTGAGTTCTGGATTCGCCCCGCCCGAGACGGATCCTGGTTCTAGCACTCACTAGTGGAAAGACCTGGGCCACGTCACGTGAGTTTTTTTAATCTTTTAATTTCTCATCTACGAATGGAGGTAGATAAGAACAGGGCCTTCTCTCAAGATTACTGAGGGCTGACTGAGACCGTCCCTATGCGAGAGCCTAGAACAGACAAGGTCCTCAAATAAATGACAGCTACTACTACTTGCACAACAAGGGGAGGCGAGGTCTCCCTCCTCTAACTCTTGTCCCGCTTCTTTCCCTCCTTCTCCCCTTTAAGCCTGTCATCTTGGGGACGTTCTTCCTCTCCCATAGGATGATGACACAGCCGGCCCCTTGTCTTCTCGGCATGCCATTCCCTCAGGCAGACGTCAGTGAGGCGGTCCTCCACCACGGCCAGCGCGAAGAGAGCTGGGTGTGCCTGTGTGGAAAAGAAATGATGAGCAGACCGTCGGGTATTTCAACTCCGTATCAGTTTCTCTCCTCTAGCAGATGCTGCCGTCCGCTTTTCCCTGAATGGCCTAGAAGCAAACATCCCTTGCAACCGCAACGATTTTCTTCCAAAGACCACAGTCTAGGATGTGTAAGGAGTGCGTATTCTTCCCATTAACACAGCTTCGACCCTACTCTTTGGGAAGTGATCATCTTGCCCTTATTATGCTAAAGAACCGTTTGCCCACTTCCTGGCCTGGTTTTTATTACAAAGCATCTCCCATTTACTGAACAGCCTTCACCTGAATCAGAAGACTTAATCTCCTCCGTATAATTTCTCTGATCCCCAAGTTTCTCTTTTAATAATAGTTGTTTTTCTTTCTGCTTATCCCACTGTCTACTCTCATCTTCCCTTTGCGAGGCTCCACCCCCTGTGGGAACTCCCACTCGGGCCTAGTTTCCAGCCTGAAGGGCACCTCTTGGTCCCAGCTCGCTGCAGAGATGACTAAGACATCCTAAATCCAAGGATGAATCATTCAGGTTCCCGGCTCCGACCAGTTGTCTCACAGATGCTGTGACCTCCTGGCCCACCCCGCTCACCCCGTTCTCCTTGAACCGTAGTTCCCCACTTTGTCTTTGCCTGCCCACCCGCACCCCACCCGCACCCCACCCGCGCTCCAGCCCCAGGGCTTCCCGGGGCTTTTCCGGTCATGCTCTGTGTTATTAACGAGACCCCAACATGACTCTACCTGCGGATCCTCCTCCCTCTGAGCAACGCTCCCCCACACCCCATTGAGAACCTCGTTCCCTAGTGTATTCCGGTGCTACAGCCTCTGTAGGTTTCTTAATCATACAGTTAACAATAAACACAATTCCTTCCGGGGAAGAGAAGGCCTGCCCTATCCCCCCAAGTCTCCAAGAATCCAAAGAGCATTAATTCCACCTAAATGCCGAGTCCACACAGGCCGTCCATAACCAGCGCCCGTAACGGTGTCCCAGTTCACCCCCGCCACCCTTCGCCCCAATTGGATAAGTCTGCGAGGCAACCAGAGCCATTAAGGAAAACAATGAGAAGAGGAACAGCATCTCTGAAGGACTCCAGGGGATGGTGCCCTTAGGGCGGGTGCTCTATAGAGAAGGGAGAAGGGCACCTGGAGAGAAGCGCCTGCTTCTCAACTCGCCCTAGCGGACGGGAGCGGACCGAGCTGACTCGCTGCAGAAAGCAGATCTGCCCCGCGCACGGGAGCCAGCGCTCAGGCTCACCATTCACCCTCCAAACGGAGCTGCCGACGGAGAGCACCCTGGGCCTGCTCCCGCAGCTCCGCAGCTCCGGCCACCGGAGCCTCCCCAGGATGCCTGCCGGGGTTGCTTGGGAGCAGCGCCGTTTGGAAAAGGTGAAAAAGACAAGTGGAGAAGTGGGAGGTGGAGAAAGAGCTGGAAAAGCTGAAGAGAGGACCAGTGGGCGGGAGGAAAGGGCAGCCTGGGGGTCTCTGCAGGGCCCATAAGGAGACAGCCAGCCTCGCCTGGAGGGAGACACTGATGTGTCTTCTGTTCTTCAAGGGTGGGGGACCAAGGACTCGGAGATGGGTAGAGATTCACCTTGAGTCATCCCATGAGTCATAGGCAGGAGGCAGAAATAGATCTTATGACCCTGTTCCTTGTCACAGACATCTTGTGGCATTTTTAACAAGGATTGAGTGGGCAGGCATTCAGGTGCTGGTCCATTTGATGATGTCTATCCTTTTCCATTCCACAGATAAGTGATGTAAGTCAAGAAGGACTAGGATCTTCAAACAGACGTCTCTGGCCAAGGCGACCTCTCTATCCACACCAAGTACTTCTATTTATCATTCTCAGTGTGGACCAAAAAGGGGCCACATATTAAATCTGGCAAGCTTAGGAGATGCCTCCATGGCGGGCCCTACAAACTCAGAGACTGAAAGTAACCACACAGGATGGTCTGAACATAAATATTCCTAACTAAAAGCAGGTCATGGCAATAGTCTTGCTCTAGGCCTGTAGCTTCCTTGACAAAGGTCCGCCTTTACCTTAAGTGAGCCTGTCTACCGTCCTTTTGCGTCTAAGATAACATACCTTTGAAATGTCAGAGGAATCTCCTTTGCCAGACCCCTCAAGACAGAGACCAGAGCGCCCCTCACTGCTCTCTCGTTTCCCCACATACCACCCCCAGGCGCCGTAAATGTTCGTTATTAAGTATCCTGTATCCACCAATGTAAAACTATGTGTCTCTCTGTTTTCCTTTTCATCCAATTCCAGAAATTTCTCCTACCTCCTTTATCTATCGATCTCTCACCAATGGATGGATTCCATGTAACCCTCCTCAAGCCTCCTCCTTTTATTCTAATGTATAAAATAAGCTGCAAAACTGTCATTCTCAGGAGCATTTTCTCAATTCACTAAAATTTTGCTTCCTGGCATTTGTCATCAGTTTGGCTCAAATAAACTCATAAAAATTCTCTACAGGTTTGGATGTTTCTTACGTCGACATCAGCAAGGTATAACTCATTGGTTTTCCCTTCCTTCTTTGTCTCGACTGCCTTCTGTCTTCTATACAGCACGCATGCCGTGTTCATCTAGGACTTCTAGATCTCATGGACGTTCACGCACTCCGAAAAAAAGCATTCCTTGATTCAATCAATCCAATTTTTATCTCTTTTCTTGTATTCCCTTAGGGCTTATAACCAACACAGTAGACGGCCTACCCAGCAGTCCAGGTCTCTCCACTGCCTTTGTCAGCAGAACTCAGATTTAGTTCTGATACTCACCTCCCCTGTGCTCGAGGAAGGTGTTCCTTCCCCAGCCCACTCGTGATTTGGGACTCATCACGTGAGGGTGTTACTGTTTTTCAAATGTAGGTTGCATTATTTTTCAGGTATGGTGAGGCCAACGGATTAGGAGACGGTCGCCATTGAAAAACATAGCTTGTTACTCACAGTTTCCGAGAGGAGGAGGCACGGCCCCGGGGGCCACGTGGGAAGCACCAGGGTCTGTTGAGAGAGAGAGAGAGAGAGAGAGACAGAGAGAGAGAGCGCCAGCAGGGAGGAAGGTAGACAGGAGCCTTTATTACCATTTCTGCAGGATGGAACAGACGAGGTAGAGTCAGCAGGCTTAGGGTTGGCTAGTGTGAATAAGTTCAGTGGGCTCTGGGGCCTATGGGCTGTCCCTAGTTGCCTGGTACTGGCATGAATAGGGCAGGTAGATGGCGGTCCAGCATGTGAGAGCCCTGTAGAAAAGCCTAATGAGGGAGGCGGTCAGAGTATGGGGCATGAGCTCTGGATTGCACGTGGAATTCAAGCTTGCTGGTGAGTAGTTTACTATCTCTAGGAATTAGCTGTCCTGTCAGGGGCAGTTTCTTCAGGGCCAGCAAGAGCCCAAGAGATCGAAGCATCAGAAATACAGAAAATAGAAAGGCATGACTAATACAATTACCCTTAGAGCTGCTGCAGCCATCCTGTGACCACAGGAAAAAGCCAGCAGGATTCCCAAGACGCCACTTCAGGCCTCCTGGACTTGTTGAGCTGCCGAGTGAAGCCACCTTGAATTGCCTCACTCTGATCTCATTTTGTGAGATGCATCCCTTTCTGCTCCAGGCACTTTCACTCAGCTATTATGTTACTTGCAGCTAAGAACATCCTAACTGATATGACATTAAAGGCTTCGGTTTACTCTTGAGGTAAAAATTCTAACTCCGTGTTTTGTTGCACTGGAAATGCTTTTTAAAGAAAGAGTTGCTTGAAATAACATCATTCCTGGTTTGCAGGAACTATAGATGAAGTCACAATAACCCACCACATTTGTTTAGAGTTTTATATTTTATGACCTCTCGGATGCTGCCTAACCTCTCCAGAGTCAAACCGGAAGTGAAAAACCAGCGTTCTGAATCCAGTTGAATGAGGAGGGAGGTATCATCTCCCTCTTCTGACTCCTAGATCTCCTCACATGACATCTCCACTTGGAGATAAGTCTGGATGAGTGGAAGGGGAGACATGATTAGAAGGGGCAGAGGTAGTGAAATTCAACTGATATTACGCTGCAGGATGAAAAAGCATTGTGGGGGAAATATCTTAGGAGTGAAAAGACAAGCTTCCTGGACTCGGCTTGGCTGCTGTCCAGACGTGTGCCCTCTGCCAAATCACATCGCATTTCTAGGCTTTGCTTTTCTCGATCGCAAAAGGAAGGAATTGGACTGTTATTGTGGTCTCTTCAAACTCTAAAACGTCCATGATTCTAAGTATAAATAGATCATCTCGACTCTTTTCCTGTTACAACGTCAACCACGCACTATCAAGTTCTTCATTAGAGACGAAGACCTCCACGTGAATTGGAAGGACTGGTCGTGAGCAGGGCTGCCCGGCAGGGCCCTCTACCGCTACACGGAGATAACCTATATCAGTCATGGCATTACTGTTCTGGGTTGAATCGTGTCCCTCTTCCCAACCCCTAGCACCTCAGAATGTGACCTCACTTTGGAAATAAGGTCCTTGCAAATATATTTAGTTAAGGTGAGAGCACCCTGGAGAACGGTGAGCCCTTAGTCCGATGATTGGTGTCTTTATAAGAAGAGGGGAGAGAGAGATACGCCGAGGACACTATGTGAAGACACGGACACTCAAGGAGAAGACAGCCATGTGACAAGGGAGGCGGAGATTTGAGGGATGCGTCTACAAGCCCAGGAATGCCAAGAATCGCCAGCAAATACCAGAGCTGGAAGTGACAAGTGACGTGGGTTCTGTCCTACAGATTTCAGAGGGAGCCAGGCCCTGCTGACACCTTGACTTCAGACATCTAGTCTTCTGATCTGTGAGACAACAGATTTCTTTTGTGTTAAGCCACCCAAACGGTGTCGTCACAGTAGCCCTACGAAACCAATACAATCACCGATAGCTAATATTTGTTGAACATTTATCATGTACCAAGAGCTGTGCTAAATGTACCTCTTTTACTCTTCACCACAACCTTGTGAAGTTGATACTATTTTTATCCGTGTTTTGCAGGTAGAGAATACAAAGTTTGGGACTTAAGGACATACGTGCCCACAGTCATCTAGGTAAAGAGTGGAGTCGGAGCTTTGAAGCCCAGGACCCTTTGTTTTAGGGTCTTACACGTTAAGGGCATTTTATGTATTCGAGGCCTCTCGCGGATACTGAGCTTTCTAGAAAACTTGGGTTGGTTTGCCTGTTTATGTGTTTGTCCAACCAAGCTATCTAGTAAACCACCTCAGATTTGACAGGTCCAAAATAGTACTTATTATTTCCCCTTCTAAACCCCTTCTTCAATTTCCTACTAAAATATCTGTCTCCTTTCTCCTCAGTCTTAGCTGGTGCTCCGTGCATTTGCTCTGAGTCTGTCTCTCTTCCTCCACCCGCCCCCAACACAGGAGGCTCCAGCACGTCCCGTCCCCTCAGGCTGTATATTAAATCTGATCGTATCTCACTGGCCCGCTGCCATCACCGTGGTTCTAGCCACCAGCACCCCTCTTCTGAGCTTACTGCTCAAGCTTAACCAGTTAGTCTCCCTTCTGGTAGCTTCCACCCCTGTTCTCCACAAAGCAGCCGGTGGGCTTCCATATTTTAAAACAGATCAGATCCTATTTCTCTCCTGCTGAAAACTTTCCAAAGCTCCTCATTACACTTACAATAAAGTCCGACTCTTCCACAGTCTGTGAGGCTCCAAGGATCCGGCCTTTGCCCTTCCTCAGCCTCACTGACTGTCACTCCAGCTGTGCTGCTCAGTTTGAGGGCCTCCAGCATGCCACGGCTTTGTACCGTTTTCTTCACCTAAAATGCTGTCTCTCAGAGCTTCCCTTAGCTGCTTCCTTCGCGATACTCAGGCTTCAGAATCCTTCCCTGACCGCCGATCTCGTCCCTCTCCCCAACCCCGCTCCATTCCATTACTCTATTGCCTTTATTCTCTGAAAATTAGCATATGCATTTCTTTTTTATTAACTTACTTTCTTGTTTTTTGACTCTCTCCATTAGAATTTAAACTCCATGGGTGCAGGGGTTCCATCTACTTGGGTTCAGTGCTTTATTCCAACGCCTAGAACAGTGTCTGGCACATAACAGATGCTTTTTAAATGCCGCCTGAACACATGAATGAAACATTAAGGTTCTTAATGTAGGATCTGTGTTTTTGGTGACTTTCTCTTTTGCTGCTCCCAGCTCAGTGCTGTGGCTCAAACAGGTGTTCACCAAATGCTTGTTGGTTGGATGACCGGAGAAATTCTTCTAGAATTTCTCATCTTCTTAAATATAGAATCTTCCGGGGATCCTAGGATTTCACATTCAGAAGTCCATCACGCGTTGGGCATAACCGAGACTCAGAAATTTGTCCTCGACTTTTTTTTTTCTCTAGAGGAATCTCTGTTCAGTGAGAGAGATTCATCCTCCGCACACACGTGGGCTTCACCTGCTCCGAACTTGCAACGTTGCTATCCTAACTAAGCTCACATTGTGCATAGTTTCTGGATTGTTATTTACTTCTAACACAGAAAACCCATGTGGAGCCCCTCACCGGTCTTTCTGTATCTCTCACCACTCCAAACTGCATGAAAAAAAAAAAAAAAAATGAGTTTTCTGCAGGAGAGAGAGAAGAAAACTAAGGACTTTAAAAAAAATTAAGTCCATATTTGATGCTGTTCTCAAATGCATTTCGCGCATTTGTGATAAATGGAAGTGGACTCAGACTTCTTGGAAATCGATTTCCCCATTCCCTAGTAGTCTACTTTTGCTGGCCCGTTGACTCTGAAGCCCTCCAAAAGCCATTCTCGACTCCCGACCCACCGGATGCGGTCCCAGGTACGGCGGTAAGAACCGAGGAGCTGTTTTCTCGAGACCCCTGAGCGGTTTGCAGGAAGCAGAGCCAGGTGAGGGAAAACTCTAAGCCTTGGAAGTTGAGCCCTGAGCAGTTACGGCTTTTCCGAGAACACGTCACACAGGGCGTAGAGTGTCCGTACAGCTGTCTGCAACCTGTCCCTGCCCCACAGTCACCACAGTCTCACATTCCCATCCTGGCCTGATTCCTCCAAGCAAGGAAGGAGAAGGAGGAAAGTGATTCAGAGAAAGTTAGGCAAGCTTGGCATTAGCCTTTAAGAAGGAGGCAGCGGTGTGTATTTTGAGCAATATTATCTCTCAACAAAACTATCCAAATTCCTCTTCCTTTGGTAAAAGGTGTTGGGAAAGCAATCTCCCTAAGCAATATCTTTTGGTTAAGGTTCTCGTGGTTGCAAATAACCCATTTGAACCAGCTTAAACAGTGGATTAATGGAGAATGGATTATACGAACATAAGGGTGCCTCACAGAACCCAAGTGCAGGGAGAGGGTATGGCTCTCAGGAGATACTTAAACCAGAAGCTGGAAAACCCACAAGGAACTGAATCAGCCATTTTCTGTTTTTCTGTCACTCTAGGATCACATGGACTCTCGTTTCTGCTTCTGTCTGTACCTTTATTTCAGTTTTCTCTCTCTCTGCAAATTGCCTTCTTTCGCTTCTCTCTACCTAACAGCCATCCTTCAACTCTCAAGTTTATACGTTTTCAGTTCAGGTCACACACGGGAACTCACCGTGTCCTAGGTCACAGGTTCCAGGTTCCCAGGATAACAAGTCTAGTTTGACTCAACTCGGGTCAAGTACTACTCTTACCCTTTCGATCCCAGCCAAGTGGACATACACTAACACATACTGGGAACCATTCCACCGAGTGAACTGGGCTAGGCAGGGAAGGTTCTCAGACAGTGGGTCACTGAGGGCGAGGCAGCAGTCCTCCCAAATACCTAGAATGTGTTATTACCCTGTGTGGACAGAAAGCCACTTTTTCTTTTGCCACTATTACTATTCTGTTCCTTTAACGTGTTGAAACCTTGGCGTGTTGAAAATGACTATAATCTGGTTCTTATTGCTTTTATTATCTGAGAAAGTATGGTTTGTTATTAGAGCTTTCTAATGAACCCAAGAATTATTTTTTCCAGAGTAGTTTTCTCCTTCTTTCTCAATGTCTGAACAGAGGTCTCCAAACCCATTGCTCCTAATTACTCGCCCACAAACACTGGGAACTAAGGGAGTGGTCCTGGAACCATCTCAGTTAAGGTTAAGAAACAATAACAAGAAAAAAGGAGGGGAGGTAAGAAGAAATAGACATGGAAGAGGCGCGAACATGTAACGAAGGCTCCTGACCCCCAGGCATTGCATTTTAAGATCTCAGTGGCTACTCATTAGAGACACAGGGAGCTGTAACGATATTATCCACCTACATTCAGGACTGCGGCTCTCCCCTAGATGCCCCTGCGAGTGCTTGGTTTGATTGCACAAAATATTACTGACAATTTCCATTTACACAAATCAGTTTTCATTTATACCTAATCACCATGTAGCACAAAGATGATTATGTGTTGATTAACTTTGCTTTAAGATTAATGTCAACATTAAACTCTGTCCATAATTTTCAGGCTTCCTAGTTTATTGTTTGTACAGAATTGATCGTCTACGCAAACTTAAAAATAATGAAAAATAATGACAGGAAACCCCATATCCTGGGATCCTAGGGGGTAACACAGATGGCACATGGGTCCTTCCCGAAGCAGCAGAGGATAACTGGATATTCTAAAGAATTCATCATAAGGTATCTGGATATCCTTTTAGAAATGGAAAGGATATTAGTGTCATGAGATCTGGAGCATAGTCTAGTTTCATTTTTACGGTAATAAACAGAGAGGCAGGCAGCAAGATACTGCAGAAGGGTACTGGTACTGAAGTCAAAAGCCTGCCTCCAACAATGGCTAGCTATGACACCTTAGGGAAGTGGGGACATGGGGTGGCACAGGGGAACCTAACACATTGAATGTATACTATTACAACAAATAGTACTGCCTGATACTTTAGTAAAAGTAGTGATAGTAATGGCAATAATACAGAAACAATAGAAACAAGGTAGCTAGCATCTATTGAGCTATTTCGATGTACCACGCAATATCATATTGAATGACCCTAAAGGATTGGTGCTGTTATCATCCTCAGTCTTCCAGAAGAGGAAACCAAAGCTCAGAGATGCTAAGTAACCTGACAAAGACCCTGTTAATAATTCATAGGTAATCTGACTTGAATCCAGGTCTGTTGTGCATCAAAACTCAAGGTCTTCCCAGTTCTTCTAGGTCGTCTCCAAGATTAAATGATCTCTAACCTCCAATAATCTCAGCTTCCTCCTTGGTAAAGTTAGATGATAATATTTTACTCAAAACACAAGGAAGGTCTTGATGAGGACACCTGAAAGCACTTTGGAAAATGCTGGCAAATGTAGATTTGTTAGAGACTTGGAAAATGTACCTGTTTCCCTTGCCTTCTTCCTTTCCTTCCTTCTTTCCTTGCCTCTTCCCACTTTTTCTCCCTTTCTGCCCTTTCATCCCTTATGCCCCTGTCTTTTGTTCTTCCTGTTTTCTTTCCATCCTGAAACAACTCCGCCCTCACTCTCTCCCCTGCCTGGTTTGAAAATGAATTAACCAGGGAGCCCAGGAGAACATGCATTTTAATTAGTCGTCTGTGATTCATTGGGAGATGGCTTTGTTACTCTGAAGACAGAAGGAGACCTCAAAGTTTCTCACTTACACGGAGCTGGTTGCACACTCAGCAGGGGCTCAGAGATGTTTGCTAAATGATGGATGATCCTGTCGCTCCAGTTAGGGGACTCACTGGATAAACATGAGCAAATTCTTTTTATAGGATCATCCTTATGCTGAGTCTCAGGCACCAACCTGGAATTTTCCTAGAGAAAACTAGACACCTGCTCTTGATAGCAGATCTGAGCCTCAATTGTGCTACTTTTTTGCTGTGTAACCTTGGGAAAGTTATTTACCCTCTCCGAGCCTCAATTTTTCTCATATCTAAAAAGGGGATATTCAATGAGGTAATAGATCCTTTGTAAACAGTGTGCTTGTGATTAACCACAAATATTAGCTGTGGTTATAATTCTGTATTTTTCCAGTAATGGGGAGAGAACAGGGTGAAAGGCAGTGACCTGAGCCCCGGGGAACTCTCCCTCGTGGACAGGATCTACAGAGGGTTCACCAGGCTGCTTCTGGGAGTCTTTTATTTTATAATTTTCATTATTTTCCTAAATAATGAAAATCATAAAAGACTCCCAGAAGCAGCCCGGCGAACCCTCATAATGAGCTATAAAACACAATACTATTTGCATCACTTATGAGAACTTACAGAGCAGACACCGGCACCTGTGGCAGAGACAGTGATGATGGTGGGTGGATGGGGGAAACTCCTGAAGACTGGGCTTTGTAGGGATGTTGAGTCTCTATAGGTGACCCAACAATGGCTCAGGGAAGCAAGCAATTGAAGAAGAGAGAGGCAAGTGCCCACTATGCACGATTAGCAATCACCCACATCTCTGGCCCACATGAGTTCTGACACCTCCAAAACTGTGGCCGTTACGTATAGTGTCCTCCTTCTGACCTCCACTCACAGCTGTCCACTCATCTTAACCCGACCTTAAGAGGCAGAAATGCTGAGACAGTGAGGTTCTCCCCTAACCCTCAGAGCAAGCTCAGATCTGCCACACCCACACTGAGAAAGGAAGGAGTGGGATCCGTGAGCATGCGGTGAGCTTGGTGTTAGAAGTCAGGGAATCCATTCAGTTTCTGTTACAAAAATGCTATGTGACATAGGCAGGTCACTTAATCTTTATTTCTTTCTCAGTAAAATGGAGATATCATTTGTCCTGACTTCTTTGCACTGCTGATATGAGGATCAAATTAAAAACAAACAACAACAAAAAAACATCATGGGACCAAAAAAAAATGTTTAGATGTTTATTTTTCAAAGAACAATGAAGTAGTTAAAAGTAATCAGCCAGATATGCACATGGCAACATGGTTGTATCTGAATAATGTGTCCCTGAATAAAACGTAAGAATCATAATGAGCTATAAAACACAATACTATTTGCATAAATTAAAAATACATGCTAGCAAAACAATCGTGTTTTTAAAAAATTTTCCCCAAAATACGTGTTTCTGAAAGATTCAACATTAAGCAAATTAGAATAGTGCTAGGACTGAGGAATAGGGATAAAATAAATTAATAAGTGAACGAATAAATGGCAGGGAGTTTGTATGGACCAATGGATGACACAATGGGACATGAGCTGAGTAGATTAATCCAACCCTGTGCACTTGGAATTCAAGAAAAAGTGTTTGTTGTTATCAAGCATCGGCTTTGTGTATAGTAAGTATGGACCATACGTTTTTCTTCTGCAATGCAGTCTTTCATTTATTCCTTCAATTAACATTTGTTAAACATCTATAGGCCAAACTGTGCGAGGTATTGGATTACAGGGCTTAAAAAATACGCCCGTCCTCACGTCTCTTATTTACACCCCTTATTTACAGACGAGGAAACAAGTGATTACGGTACACTGGCATAGTGTCCGATGGAGGTGAAGACAAGGGAACCCCGCCCAGCCTGGGCCAGGGGAGGGGACCAGGGCGGCAAAGGCTAGGAGAAGGGCGCTCGAGCTGAGCCGGAAGCCTGCGTCGGCGTTAATCTGGTGAGGAAGGTAGGGACAGAGACCGTAGGTACAGGAAACGGCGAGTTCGGTGGCCCTGAGACGTGAAGAAGCGAGTAGCGCAGGAAACACCAGGACGGACGGTACAACGGCAAGCCCCCTGGGAGCTGAGCTTGGAGACACAGGTAGGATCCTGCTCTGAAGAGCCTTTGAGATCAGGGTAGGGAGGTGGATGTTCCCTGAGTGCATAGGAGCCGATGTGGCTTTACACAGGAGAATGTCACACCCAGATATGTATTTTTAATACCTGCTCTGGATACTATGTGAAGACTGGGCTGTAGGAGGGAGTTTGAGGGCGGGGGAGGCCAGTTAGGAGGCTGTAGGAGCACTTGGGGCCTGAACTAAGGCAGTTGCCATGGGGATAGAAAGAAGGGACCAAGGACATGAGATAGTAAGAGGAAGAATCTCGGAGTATGTTGATTTGTGGGTAGAGAAGGGGTGAGAATGGTTGGGAATGACGTTCCAGGTTATTCATCAAGGTAGCTGACTATTCCATTCTCCGGAATAGAAAATCCAGGAGGAGGGACAGGCTTGAGCAAGACAATGAATTTGGTTTTGGAGAGACTGAGCCTAAGCTGCAGAGGGCGGTTGTACACATCCCGTTCCTCACCACATGCCCTCCTCGCGGGACTGCCCGCATGTCCTCAGGACACGGCAGCCAACCATCCCCAGAGTGGGCAGCACAAGAAAGAATGGGGCGAAAGTTGCAATATCTTTCATGACCTAGCTTCAGAAGTCACACTGTCATTTCAGGTAATACCCTGTTAGTTACACAGGTGGTAGGTAGCTACACAAAGACATGAATTACCAGGAAGTAAGGATCACTGGAGGTCATCTTGCAAGCGGCCACGCAAGCATTCCGAATGTAGAAACTTGCCTAATTAAGTGAACCTCATCCATAACATTCTTATGACAGGCACATTGCTAGGCCAGTGGCACAGCAGAGAAGCCCTGTTCAATAAAGCTACTCAACTAGAAACCAGAGTCATGTGCCCAGGAACCCAGCTCTCTGAGGGTCTTCAAAGGTCTCACTTATCCGTAGATAAGACTTAGGGAATCTAGGGGGATGGTGAGGATGTTTGTCTTTCGCCTTCAAAGATGCTATTTTTTGTAACCGAGTATTTGGTAAATGTTGAGCTGCAGGGAGCTCGAAGTCATGCTCTCTGACAAGTACATGGAGTTCAGATCCTCCTTGCTACCAATTAAAGGCAGAGTCACATCCTTTAAGAGGCCGAGCGGGAGATGGGCTGTCGCCTACCCTTTACAGAAGTCTGGCGGGGACACATGCTTGGCTGGAAGGAGAGCCCCTTGCACGTAGTACCTGTCCTAGATGCAGACAGCCTCAGCATTTGGGCCATTCCAACTTTAAATCCACATCCCTCTTCCTTGTCCAAGAGCAGAAAATGATTCATTCCCTCTTTTAAAGTTCTATTGACCCTCAAAGTTCAGCTCAAAAGTTCCCTGGCCAACAAGCCTCCCTCACTCCCTCCTCACACTTGCTTTTCTGCCTCATCCAGACCAGAGTCCAGGCCTCCCAGCTCCTTCCCTGCTCCAGAGGCCAACCTTCCTGACTCACATTTACTGACACAGAGGGCGTTAACCAAACCTGAGGGAGACAGATGTGGTTTGCAGGGTGCACAGAGGTGATGTATTGATCCCAACAAGCTTCACCATCTCATTCAGTTGCAGGACATACATGCCTCATCCAAGTGCCACTGGGTCTGCCTGTACCTTCCCAGGCCTCAGGTCTATTCAGAAGCCCGTCACTTTTCTGTGCCTTGTCACAAAGTGTGCCTTTAGAACAGGATGATTCCAGAGGCACAGAGATGCCACAAAGGATACCCACAAATTTGTGTTTGTTCAGGCATTTTTCTTTTCCTGAGTAAAAGACCATAATTTTCATCAGATTCTCAAGACCCAAGGGGGTTAACAATTCTTGTCAGAGGACACGAATCAGGGCCTGCAGGCCAGATGTGGCCCTCTGAGGTTATTGGTTTAGACTGCACAGTATCTCGAGGGTTTTTGGCAACATTTAAAAGTCAGAGGATTTCACGCAAAAATATAGATTTCTATCTTTAAAAAAAAAAAAAAAAAGGAAATGAGGCAACCCCTAGCCCACATTCCCTGGTGGCGAGAATTGGCTAGGTGGGGGCAGCAGCTGCCTTTCAGATGGGGCACGTGCTCCCACAGGCTTCGCCAGACCAATTTCTTTTTAATAGTTCTGCCTTCTTGACCTTGGTTTTGGTCCTGTGTTTTAGATCTTCAAAAATGAGTTTCTCTCCCAGCAGTTGGCTTTTATTGGTTTCAGGCCACTGCTCCACCCTCTTAGTGACTGCACGCTCTCACACAGGAGCGCACACTCATGGTCACTCCAGACCGTGGAGAGCAATTATTCCCAGTGCTGCCGTTTCCTTACCTGGGGAGCAACTCACCCGGAGCAGAGGGCGCCTCCCTGACTCCGCCCCCGCTTCCTGATTGGTGGAGGGTCAGGAGGCCGCCAGGCCAGGTCTGCCCCTCTGCCCCTCCCTCCCCGCCCTAAGCCGCGGATTTGCCTCGTTTCTTGAGGCTGTTCCGCCCAGATCCTTTGGTGATAAGGTCGGTAACAACCCCATTTTACTCTAAATGTAAGAGCTTTAATCCATAATAAAGGTGATACTTTGTCCGCCATCAGTCCACATGCTGTCTATTTTCCTTAGACTGTGGATTCAGGACACACACTACTCTTCCATACCGGCTGCGTCACCTTAGGCAAGTCACTTAAGCTCTCTTCTGCCTCAGTTGCCTGGCCTGTAGAAAGAGGGTGATAAGACTAGTGTCACCCTCATTGAGTTATGAAGCAAAAAATAAAAATAAAAAAAAAACTCATTTAAAATGCTTAGTCTAATATCCAGAACATAGTAAGAACTCAATAATTGTAATGTAGTATAATTTCTGATTTCATTGACTTAAAAATTAAACTAAACATAGTAGGTGTCAATAAATATCAGCTAAATGAGTGAATTATTGATTTCACAAATGATAGAAAAACACAAGGAAACCAAAATCAAAATAGAGAAATGCAGATTTTTTTTCTGGTCGGAGCCTGGTCTCTCAGCTTTCCCCTTTCTCCCTTCCATGACCGCTAAAGGGGCTCCAGGAAACCCCCAGGGGTCCACCGCAGGGGTCTTCCTAGCACTGTCCAAGCCTCTGCTAACCAGTACAGGAGCCAGACACCTGGGAGACACCCTTGATTACTCTCTCCCTTACCCCTCCCCCACCCAGCGATCCCAGGTCCTGTTGGCAATCCCTCCTAAATTTCTCCCCATCTCCCCTTTCCTTAGCCCCAATAATTCACTCATTTAGCCAAGTTTATTGATACTTACTATGCGCCTGGCACTAAGGCAGATACTACAGATATAGCGGTGAGCAAAACACACACATGCCTGCCCTCAAGGAACTTCCGTCAGACTAGGAGACAGAAAATAGAGAAGTGGAAGATACCGTGTGCTGGATGAAAAAATAAAACATGGAAGTGGCACAGGACGTGGAGGGTAAGGGGACTATTTTAAATAAAAAGACGAAGACGTCAGCTTCATTTAAAAGACATTAAGCCAAGGCTGGGAAGAGAAGAGGAGTGAACCATGTGATCTTCTGGGGAAAAGCTATTCCAGAGAGAGGAAAGAGGAAGCGCAAAGGCCCTGAGTGCAATGGGAAACCTTAACCGAGGCTTCCCACATTTCACCTGCTCTACCGCAATAGCTTCTTAATCCCGCCTCCGATTCCAGGCTGCAACCTGCCTGCACAGCGGTCAGTGCTGCCATGACAAGTCACTCCCATTTTCAATCAACGCGTCCTACTGTTGCCAGAAAACTTTAGGATGGGGCTTACACCCACCTCCGTAATCTTTCTAGAGCCACTAGCCAATGAGCATGCCCTTCCTTCAATAACGCAGGACACAGTCTAATTCCCCGAGTGGCCTCTGCCTTTCGCCCTTTCTTTGTTCCAGCTGCTCCCTCTGCATGCAGTGTGTACCCCCTTTCCCTTCCCTAACCGCCCTGGAGGTGGGGGGTGAACATCCGCGCTGGCCGGGAGGGTCCTGTCTTGTGCACGTCCCTATTACAGAGCTTTCCCCACATCCGTTCATCCCTCTTCTGTCGTAGGGAGCGCCCTGAGGGTCGGACAGCGTCTTTTCCATCTCACGACCTCTAGTGCTCAGCACAATTCCTCACACACAGGAGCAGCTCGATTCAATTCGTTTAAAAATGAATGACCCCTTTCCTACCCTCTTCAAAGCCAAACTGTTAAGCTAGAATTACTCTTTCCTTTGCTCTTAATCACTTCCCTGCGTTTGATTTTTAGCAGCTATTATAGCACGACTTGTATTAGTTAGGTGTGGACGTGTGTTATATCCCCTCCTGGGCTATAATCTAACTGACCAGCAAGACTGGAATTAATTTTTATAACCACCCTCTCCACCCTCCTCCCCACACCACCTGGAATGATGCCTCTCACAGGGAGACTGTAAGAAAATTCAAAGAATGGGCTTTGGGATGGTACTGGCACTTGCATCTTGGCTGCCTGGCCCGTGTTGGCTTTGAGCAGCCATTTTACTTCTAAGCCTTTTTTCTCCTTTTCTGGAAAACGGGGGTGGTAATGGTGACGCCTACTCCATAGCGCTATTAAAGGAGCTAAATGAGCTACTGCGTGGGGATTGTCATTGATTACCGGCTCAACAAAGGCCCTGTTTTACCAGGGGCACTGTGCAGTATTTCTCAAATGGTGTGAAGCTCTGTCCTTCTAAAGGGGAAAAATTGTTCACAGGATCCCTGAGAACTCATATGCGAAAATATGGACTTAAAATAAGCTGTCTTTATAAATGGTGTAAAAACTTTTGCAAAGCTATCGTAAAATGGCAAAGTCAAAATTCAAGCAATTCTTGGAGAAGCTGCAGAGGCTGAGACTGTGTCCCCAGACCCCAACCTGAGGAGTCTCTGTTTACTTAGTTGACCTGGGGCAGAACCAAAAGCAGGGGAAGGGGGAGGCCCCGGTTCGAGGCCGGCAGTCTGGGTTCCTTCCAGAGGACGTTCTTCGTTCTTCACAGTGCTCTGCAGAGCCGAGCCATTTGTTCTTCTCAATGGGTGAGACTAGGGAGGAGGAGCCAAAAGGCCAGAGGTGTGTCCCTGGTGACTTTAGCCTTTGTGTGGGTCCAGCCTGTGGACAGCCTCCCAGCAGAGCCCTGGAGCCAGCAGCGCCTTGCACGGCAATGAGGGGAGATGGACTGTGGGCAGAGGTAGAAAGAAATTCCAAGAAAACAATGTAGCCAAGGAATTTTGTATCCATCAGATGGGAAAATCAGCAAGGCAAGAGAGGGTCATCCCAGACAGAACCACACCAACTAAACATAAAGTAGGACCCTGTTCGCCTCCTCCCCCACCTCCCCCACCCTGCAGGGGTTGACTGACGGTCCTTTAGGGTCTGCTGCTCAGCTGGTCTTTAAATGCCACTTCTCAGCCCCACACCACCCGGAACACACTCCTCACCTCTCCTCTCCCTAAGCAGAAGCCAGTTTCTGGGAATCACACTGGCCTCAGACCCAGAGTGGGAACAGCTAGAGAGTTCGTTCCCAACTGGCATTTCAAAGAGATCTCAAGAGCTTCCTCCCCCATCAGCAGCATATGGCAGCTTCTCCCACATAGACAGGCTGAGGCCTCAGTAGTAAACAGACCAACCACTTACCATCCCCCCACCCCTAAACCTGAGTACAAGTCTAAATGATCATGACAGCAAGTGGCAGCCATTCTGCAACTGGAAACAGAAATCACCGATGTTCTGAATGAATCTGCAGAGAGCAGTGGCCTCTGAAACTGCTTCCTCATTGGAGACCCTCAGGCTATCAAGCTTGGAATGTTCTTTTTCTTTCTCCCCCCGCTCCCCCACTTCCAGGAGACTTGGAAAGAGCCCAGACATTAAGGCAAGGCTAGCACCCAAAAATGGTCCCAGTGA
>NW_024350924.1:5649602-5657466 GCF_902729225.1 Pteropus medius | reverse complement strand
TTTTTTTTTTTTTTTTTAAGATGACTGCTTATTTATTCTATTTTAAGCATATCAGAAAGATGCCAAGCTATCTTCTACACTGAAATTAATGACAGTCCCTACTGGGAACAGAATGTGAGATGTTTTTTAAAGCAATTTCTGATTATCTTTTTTCTCCAGAATCATCAAGAACTCTGACTCGTAGAGTACCGTGGCCTTTCCCTGGTCTGAGACCCTGTTTTTGCCAGCCGCTTCTTTTGGGAGAAGCGAGGAAATTCACTAACGAATTCACTACAGAACATTACTCATTCCACATGTCTTGCTCAGAGGTTTTTAATATCAGGAGTTACAGTAAATCACCACTGTGTCGTGATCACGTGACTCTAACAAGGCACACAGAGCAGCATCGCTGCTAATGACCGAGCAAAGGCGGGGCGGGAGGAAGCGTGTTGCTTCCCTTTGCTGAGGGGGAGCAAACTCATTAACGAACCCTTGGATTAAATTATGTGCGAAGCAAATCTCTCCCTTTGCAAGCAGTCACAGCAGCTGCCCACCACAGAAATGCAAACAAATCAGATTCGAACCACAGCCAGACACCTGCCTGAGCCAGAGCTTGTGAAAAATGGAGAGTTGCTTAGGGAGAAGGGCACACACTGAACTTGTTCCTCTCACTTCTCCAGGAGACTTCACCTGAGGCCAGATCAGGGGTGAGGTAGGGCGGAGCTCTGGTTTTACCCCTCGCCCCTCGGCCGGAAGAACCCCTCTCATTTCTTACAATGCAGCCTGTGGAGCTCTGCCCCGGGCCCAGCCATGCCAAGGCCTCTGAGCCTCTTCCCTCTTGACTTTTCCTCTTTTTCATCTGCTGAAAGATGGAGCAAAGTCTGAACGTTTGAAATTTTCTTGAGGGGAATCTCGTTCCACTCCTCTAACAACTGCTGCCTCTTTAAAGCCCCATCCCACTTTCAACCGGCCTTTGCGTGAATACCTCCAGGAAGAGGGGGCTCACTACCACCAAAGGTAACATAAAGCATTCTGGCACATGGCTGACTGTCCTTCCTTTCATCACGTGGCACTCGCTCTCAGTGAAACCTACCTCTATCGGGAATCTCATTCTAGACTTTGGGACCAGATGAAACAAATATTGTCCCTTTTCCTTTTGCCTTTCTGCTTCCTGATATTTACAGACAGTGCTTTTATTGCCCATAGGTCTTCTCCTCAGTGGGTGTTATGCACTCCACCTTGGCCTGTGTCGGCCCCTTGGTGGCTCAGTTTCTTACTTGTAAAATGGAGATAACAACATCTACTTTTCAGGACTGTGGTTGGGATGAAAAAGAATGCGTGCAAAGCATCTCACAGGAGCCCAGCACATAGTAGGTGCCTAATAAGAGTAGCAGCTTGACTATTTATTATCTTCTTCACCGAGGACAGAGAAGAACGTCGCTTCTGCAGCCCGACTACCGCACAGCAGCGCGGGACCACCCGCTTCACACAGTGCGGCACATCTCCGCATTCAGACTAAGGCGCGTCGGCTTCGGGGCAGCCACACCGCGCAGTCCCGACCTACATAAACCTTCCATCAACCGGAACCCTGAAGTCTCTGTGCTTTAACCTATCACGTGCAGCTGGAGGTGGCTGTGAAATGAAAAGATACCTGCCGAGTGCACACAAGGAGGGCTCAAAGAAGTAAGCAGCTGCTGGGTGTTTCCGGTTGACGGATACTGTCCCGGGAGAGGAGAGGTGCTGGGAGCAGGCGACCTGCGGTGGCTCCACCGCAGACCCAGCTGCGCTCCCTCCCCATCAGCCACATCTCCATCGCCGCTCGCTGGCTTCATACCACGTTCCCATCAGCCTCTCGCGTCTCCTTTGTCATCAGGCTCTGAACCGCTTCCCACCTTCAGCGGGCCATCTGGCCTCTTACTTTCCCAGCACGACCGGGATTTTTTCCAACGCCAACTCTGCCCGTCTTCACTCGGTATCTCCGTCCCCACAGGTAGTCAGCATCTCCGTCCCCTTGCTCCGAGCTCTGAGAAGCCTTGTCCCTTCTCCTCCCTCCACTTCCATCTGCATCCTAAGTGGGCCGGTGACCTCGCTGTTCTCCCGGTGGCATCGTCAGCCTCTGCCCAGACCTCAGCCTTTCCTACGATAGGGGCGGGGAAAAAAAAAAGTTTCCTTTGCCCTAAAAATCCCTTTCTCTCACAGGCTGATTAACATAATAATGCAATACCACTTCACGGTCCTCAAGCGAGCAAAAATCGACACGTGTGAGAACACGGAGGGGACTCGGAAGGGAGTGGTCCACTCACTTTGGAGAGCCCTGGCAGTGCCCAGTCAAGCTGCTGACATACGTACCCTTGCGATGCACCAGTCCTTCCACGTCAAGAGGTCTATGGAATGACTCCCCCACACGGGCACACGGAGACACGTCCCTGCGGCACTGTTTCTAACAGCGGGAAATGCAAACACCCAGCAGTGGGGGAAAGGATACCATGAAAGTTCAAATGAATGAGAGAGCTCTCTGTGCCATCATGGGCAGTCTCAAAAATAATGCTGCGATTTTTCTAAATTGCATAAATGTATTTACAGAAGATATCTTTTATGTGAATTTTAAATCGTACAAAATTCTATAAACCGTATTGGTACAGATTTAGGCAATGAACGCATTTATTTTCAATGCATGCGAAGGGAACTAACTTAAGGATGCTGACTACCTGTGGGGAAGGAGCATCGAGCTTCCTCAGCGAGTAGCTGTCATCTCATGGTCTCCCCGCCACTCCAAATGCCCTCCAGCTCGCTAAAGCCCTCTCCCTCATCTTCCTGGACTTTCTGAATATTTGAGGTTCCTCGCTGCCTCGTCCCCTGGGCCCCTCCCTTCTCCCAGATTGAGAGATGAGGACTGTTTTCTCCTCGGTCTCTCTCCTTCACTGGTTCCTTTCCCTTCTCTCAGCCCCTGAATATACATCCCTGACTCCTGGGACCTCAAAGCATTTCCAGCAATGTTTCTCCCTCAACAAGCTCATCTACTCCCATGCTGTCGCTATAGTGAAGGGGTCAACTTTGGATGACCTCTGGAGCCAGACAGACTTTGGCACAATTTCTGGTTCCGCTACTTTCTAGGCGTGTGACCTTAGATGTGTTATATATTTAAACCACAATTTCTTCATCTGTAGGGTTGTTGTAAGGGTTAAGTGCCACAATGTTTTTACTGTTAATTCAATAAATGTTAGCAATTAGTCACACGGCTTCAACATTTTACTTCAATTCAAAAGGCCCCTCAGCAATATGGCCCTGATTGGTTTTATTAGCTTTTATTTCTCTATACACCTTAGAAGCAATTATGTTCTCATGAAACTAATCTAGCTGTTTCCGGACTCTGTGATTAGCACGAGCTGGTCCTTCCTCCCGGTACACACTCTCTGTCCGGTCCTCCTCTAAGGCCACCTCGAATGCTACCACTTTATGGAACATCTTCTATCTCCCTCACTAGAGAATGTCCACTTCCTCCTTAGAATTCTCACTTCTCTTCAACTGCTCAGGTAGCTTAGACAGTAGAAGATAATGCATGCCTGTTTTATCAGATGAGTCCGTTAATAAATAATGACACACAGTGAGACATATTGACACACGTTAGAGCCAGGAGAGACTCTTGGGCAAGGTCTATTGGGAGCCTCTTGCAACAACAGTCCAGTTGAGTGACCATGACAGTGGTGGCAATAGTGTGGAGAGGAGCCCTCACGAGTGTCCCTCCACTCAGGCTGAGGAGCCTCCGGAAGTGGACCCATCCCCACCTGGCAAGGCTGAGACAGAAGGTCCTCCTACCACCTAAGTCCTACCATTCTGTAATGTAGTTTTCTGTTTATTCATCTCTTTATCCCACCAGTCCACAAGCTATGAAGACATGTCAATGCCTGTCCTATTCACTGTTGTGCATAAGCACATAGCATACTAAATATTTCATTAATATTCATTAAATTTTTAATTAATCAATTGTCTGTTCCAGTTGGCTTTGACATTAAAGTGTATCCACAGAAGCTGCCTCTCACAGGGGCTCTCCATTCAGGCTTCAACGTCTCTCAGTGGCTTTCTGTGGCTCAGACCCGTGTCTCATCCCTGATTTTCTTATGACTCCATGAACTAGGCAATGGGCCTCGCTTCTACACTGTCATGATGTTTCGACTCTGCAGCCTGAACACCATCTTTGGCTTCGAATTTTCCTGCCTGTTGATGACCATTCACAGCAGTTGAATCCCAGTACAGGGCACAGGTAAGATAGATTTCAGATCCCCTTTTGAGTCTGGGATATCTACAAGTTCCTTTTGATTATGGCTTTTCATTTGTACAGCATCCTTGTACTCCTTGCCATGGGAAAGGCTCCTAGCCTTTCCCATGCCTTGACGGCCCCAAACCCAGTATAAATAGGAGACACTCTATACTAAGTATTAAATAAGTAATGGGAGCAGCTGACATCTGTGTAGCATTTATGATTCACAAAACATTTTCACTTACATTACCTCATTTAGTCATCATGCCACCCCTGTGAGGGGGTATTAATATTGTGGCTGTCTTACAGACGAGGAAACAGATCATACAGGCAGAAAAAA
Source organism: Pteropus medius (assembly GCF_902729225.1). Lineage (NCBI taxonomy): Eukaryota > Metazoa > Chordata > Mammalia > Chiroptera > Pteropodidae > Pteropus > Pteropus medius. The sequence goes on along the minus strand of NW_024350924.1, from coordinate 5,652,889 downwards.
CCCGAATTACAACTTGAACTTCAGCTGTCTGTTCCATGGCCTTCCACTGCACCGTCCTCAGTGAGCGGGGAAGCTAGGCTGACCCTTTCCAGACCACGAATCAATAAGAATATTGAGCTGACTCACTTTCCCTCATTGAAAACCCACAGAACACAAATCAGAGTTTATGGCTAATAATCTGTCTGCAATTTTCAGGCTTTCAAATGGACGCTGAAGTTTGGTTTTAATGAGACTACTACTCCTATCTCAATTTAAGAACCAGTGATACAACTAACATTTCTCCAAGTCTTCCCTTTCCTACTTACTTAATAAACTGGTGTTTCTAGTTTCCATCTTTAAATCTTCCCTTAGAAGATTTAAACAATAGATTATGGTAAAAAAAATATTTCACCTCCATCAGGACTAAGGAGGGCTAGAGAGGACAGAGAGAGGAAGAGAAGGGAGTTTGCGAGTTCGTTGTCAGGAACGAGGAGAAATCCACGTCTACGTGTGTTTTCTTCCCCTGGGTTGGGAGGAAAAATGCTTAAGAATGTAGGTCATTGAATAGAGATTTCAGGAAGTAGAAACCATTGCATCCTCAGCTACCACCAGCATAAAAAAATGCACCTGCTCCACAGGTCACTGATTGAACTTATTAAAACATGTGTAGAAGGCATTGGACAGGGCACAATGAGGTAGAAACTACTTGGCATGACTTGAAAGGGCCAGACTTTAAGGTCTCTTCTAGCTCCTTGTCCATGGAATACTCTACCACACTACTTGTTGACTCCAATAAAGGTACCTGGCATGTGTGCCAACTTGAAATCTTTCAAAGCCCTTTCGCTCTTGTTCTGTCCCAGCCTAGAGGGGACAGTTGATTAGAAACAGTGATGAAGAATGGATCCGATGGGTACAGGGAGAACTGACAGTGACCATGAGCGAGGAGAGAGGAGAAACACTAAGTAAAAAGCATAATGGCCACATCTACCCAGCATGCCTGGCTCTGAAGGCATCGTGGCAGAGCAGCACATATAGTAATTGATGTTGATAATTCTTAATCATCAAGAGAGGTTAAATCATAGATGTGTCACTACAAGCTGCTGACTTGACTCGTTTGCCAAGTATCTCTTGAACACACAGTATGCACCCAACTCTGTCTGGATCTGGGGATAGGAAGACAGATAAAGCATGGTCCCTGCCCTCAAAGGGTCTTAGGACTTTAATTTTTTCAATTGTAAAATGAGGAGCAATATTCAATGACTCTGAGATTCCTTCCTAGGGGCCACTAAAAGCTTTATGCTTTAGGGCTTGGACCTCAACAGTTCTATGAATGGTAATCCAGGTAACACAATCCTGTTTTTGCAAAAGAGCAAGCTGAGGCTCAGACGGGTTAGCACCTGGCTCAAAGCCACACGGTTCATGAGGAGCAGGGCCAGGACACTCAGCTGCATCACACTGAAATAGAAAGATCTTCTTGCTCCCACCCCTGAGGTTCTTCCACACTGTCTTCTTTCCTTAAAAAAGGTAATAGATGGAGAACAGCTCATGCATTTGACAACTGCAAGGATTTACAGGTCTGCAATACAACATCCGGCAGCTACAAAACAAAAATCATGTGCAATAAGACAGTAATAAATATCTCTAAGCCTGACTTCAACCAAAATGGCATTGAAGGATCTGTCAAAACCAACAGCAAGAGAAGTCTAAAAAGTCAGTAGAGAGGACTACTTGGGGCACATTCTGAACAACTAAAATGGCTTTGAGAGAAAATGTGGTAGAAGGAAAAAGGCAGCTTGGGGACACTATGTTTAAAAAATAACACACACACACACACACACACACACACGCTGCTGGTAGAGTTGGTTCAGGCACAGAGTAAGGGCAGATGCTTCCACACACCCTGCTTTCTTCCCTGACGGTTGGCGCAGGATGCCTGTCAACTCCGCTGTTACTGCTAATGTAGAGATCTTCGGCGGGGAGCAGGCACCATGTCTTCCTACAGACAATGTAAAAATGGAGAGAAAAGGCAGCTGAAGAGCCGCTGGATCAAGGCAGATGGTTTATAACACCGAACAGAGATGGCCATCAGCACGCTGTCCGATATAAGACACAAGAGTCACGGGCCTGGGGACAAGGGTTTATTAAGCACTTTTATTTTTCTAGATGCTCTGCTAGATATTTTATAAACACTAGCTTATCTGTGCCTCATGACAAGTCTCCAGGGTCCGTAACATTCACTGAAGCTCAGAGAATTGATTTGCCGAGGATTACACAGCGAACAAGTGGCAGAGCAAGGATTCAAACTCGGCCTGAGTTCAGAGCTCCAGCTCTTCGCACTCCTCCATACCGCCTCCGGGACAGAGGGTCAGGCCCCGACACTTACTAGCTTTGTGGCCTTAGACAAATCATTTTAATCTCTATAATCCTCAGGTTCTTGACACCTGCCTCTGTCATGGGATTGCTGTAAAAATCAAAGGAGATAAAAATACCCAAGCACTTTGCTATCATATTAAGAATAACAATATTTTACTGAGCATCTACTACATGCCAGGCACTGGGCTTACTGCTTTATGGGGCTGACTTCCCCGAATTTGCACAACAGTCTATTACCCATGTTTTACAGATGAAGAAACTGAGGCTCACAGGGGTGAACTAACTTGCCAACAAGTGGCAGGGCTGGGGTGGGAGCAGGTTTAACTCCTCCAGGACCCCTGCTATGAATCAGATGCTGAACAACAAAGGTCCTCCCCTCACGACCTTCTATGGTGCCTTCCTCCCGTGGCCATCGTGCTTAGATGTGCTGGCCTAGTCCGAGGCTTCCTCCTGGGATGCTGGAGCTAGGAACAGTCACTGCGGGAATGCCCGCATGTTCTGCGGTTCAGGAGGCCGCTGTCACTTTTTACCTGTAGATTGTCTTTGTCCGACTGAACTGAAAAATGCCATCGCCAACATTTACTGCGGGCTGGCAATGTGGCACTCCTGAGTGAGGTTCGGAGTTAGGAGACCAGTATGCCCAGAGTTCCCAGGGTTCACGCCTCATGGGGGACATGAATGTAAGTATTTATTGAGCCCTATCTGTGAGCCAGACTCTGTGTTAGGGGACACAAAGATGAACAAAATACAACATACTGTGATGCAGGCCCCACCTGGGATGCACACAGGGTAAATTGGGGCCCATAAGAAAGGCACCTGACCCGGTTGGGCGGGAGTGGAAATGATCAGAGAAGCCTCCCAAAGGAAGTGGCATTTCAAAGCGACATACTATTATATCGTCTGCACTGCTCAAGAGTTTGTATATATCGTCTCTA
>NW_024350924.1:5492816-5647672 GCF_902729225.1 Pteropus medius | reverse complement strand
CATCCAGGGCTCCCACAACATTGGCTCAGGTCCTGTGATGAAAATGACAAGACGGACACTTTGGTGTCCCTGGCCTGGCGGACACGAAGACCAGCACCAAGGAGGAGAGGATCTTGATAAAAACAAGAGCGTTCGGAAGTCAGGGTGGGAAACTGGGGGCCAGAGTACGGGGAAGGGGAACCCTCGTGATGGAAAGGTAACATCTGGACCAATGGTCTGGCACAGGGCTGTCCCCACAGCAGCAGCCCCTCCTGCCTCCTGATGCTGTTGCCACGTCCCCATCCTGGCTGTTACCGTCTTAGGGCCAGGAGTTAGGGGTAGATGAGGGACTTCGCTCTGGGCTTTTAGCCCCTCCTTCCCCCATGAGGGCCTCTTGCTTTCCACTGCCTTTTGTTCAACCCAAACCAGAGGTCATAACCTGTTTTCGCCAAGGGATGGGTTATGGAGGGTGTGAGAAGGAGGGGTGAGGCTGGTTTTGGGTGATAGGATTCAGCTACCGAGGCTCTCTCCTTGAGCAGCAGATATGAATTTGGACAGTTCATTGGATCCACCCACACAGTTCCACTCACCTTCCAAAACGCTTCCAAAATAGCACCAGCTTTTGTACAGGAGCCAAAAAGAAAAACGGCGAAAAGTAATAAATGACAAGGCCCCAGGGATTTCTGCCCTTCCAAAAGTCTGAGCGAAGTTTGCTAAAGAAATGTTAAGGTTTCCAGGAGGAAAAAAAAAAAAAAAAAAGCTGCATTTCCCCTTCTCACTAAGGAATGAGGCAAAGATGCCACAAAGACAGGCACACACGTGTGCGGCAAAAGGACCCGGCTTTTACACTCACACTTATGTCACTGACACAGTCCTGCAGCTATTCCTTCCACAGAGTCGTCAAACCCGTTCCTGATGTTTGGTGCTGTTATCAAGATAACTGACAGACACGGCCCCACCCGTCAGTGGCTTCCAGTCAGGCACTAACACACGGTGCCACACTAGCAGGGAGACACGCTCCCGCCAAGTGCGCACACGCGCATGCACGCACACACAGTGCCGCGCTGCCACCCCGCGTCCTGGCCTGGACCCCTCTCTCCAGGCCCCACCGAGACCTCCCCCCGCCGTCCACGCCCTGCGGCCCTGCAGCCAGATGTTCCGTGGGCAGACGGGCGGTGGCCAGCCCCACATTAGGAGAGAACCCAACGGGCAAGAGCCCCCGCCCCCCGGGCTCCTACGATAGCGCTTTTGTGGGGTGCCCTGCTGCCTTGCTTCTCCTTCCTCACCCACCTAGGTGAGGAGCAGCTCTGCCTGAGGAGAGAAGACAGAGGAGGCTCACGGGGCCCCGGCTGGTCCACCCCACCCTGGGGGCGGACGGTTGTACTGTGAAGGCTGCCTTCCCTCCCCTGCCCCCTTGGGTAAGTCACCATGTAGACTCCCAGGGCGGCCTGAGGTCAACTTCCCCATAAAAGCAGTGGGTCTGGTCCGTCAGACAGCCGTGCTCCCAAGTGCTGGACCCGGGGATGAGGCTGGGGTGGGGCCTGGTACAGAGCTCGGCAGATTCCTAGGGACTGGAGTCCAAAACCTAGGGTTTCCCCTTTCTGGTCCCCTCTCCCTTCCCAGATGGTCTTCGGCCATTCCAAACCAGAGGCCAGGGGACCAGGCAAGAAAGGGTTAAGTTTCCAGGATTCTTGGACAGACTTCTGCCAGGTTCCAGGCCTGGGGTGGGTAGGTGGGGGTGATGAGGGTGGAGAGAGGGGAATGTGTTGGGAAACTGGGAGGACTAAAGTCTGAGACTGGTCACTGCCCCTCCTCCTTGCCCAAACCGCAGACGCTGTGGCAGCAGGAAAATCAGAGAGGTTGAGACCAAGCACAATTGTGCAACCTGGCCCTGGGGACCAGCCTTGTGCTGGAGATGGGAGTGGGGCTGGGGCGTAGGGGCAGAGCCCACTTTAGAGGTGAGACTTAAAGTTCTTACTGAAAACACGTGCTTTTGGGGCTCTGGCTTCCATGCTAGACTTCAATGCGACTAAAATCCATTTTCTGGTTCCAAACCTCAGAGAACTGGAATTGGAAGTTCTTCCCCTCCCAGAACCACCCATGGTGCCACTGGGGGTTCTGGGAGGGCTGAAGATGCCCATGGGTGTGGAGGGAGAGGCCTTTAGCCCAACCTCCTAAAGTGGCGGGATCCTGCTGCTTCCCCAGGCGCCTCACAGTAAAATCTGTAACTGGAGAAGTTCCTTCTCCCTCAGCCAGGGAGTCCAGCCAAGTCCCTAGTGTGGCTTACAGAGTAGGGCTGGGGTGGAGGAGGGAGATGGAGGGTCATGGGGCAACATTCATCTGAGGGCTGCCCCAAACAAACACAGGCGAGGAGCAGTGGATTTTCCTTTTAATGCAAAATGTTGCAATACAAAACGAGGTGGAAAAAAGCCCCATTCTTTAGGCCACTCAAGGGAGAAGGGCAAGAGGGCAGAGTTAAAAGTCTCCTTCTCCTACTACTCTTCTCTCCTCTGACTCGAACTGACGCAAGAAATACTCTGTTGCCTGTTTACAGGGGTTGCCCCCATCCGAGGGTCAGAGCTCTGGGTCTGGGTCGTCTTTGCCTGGCCTGAAACGTGTTGACCTGGGGCAGGAGAAAAGGAGTGAATCTTTAGGGATTTCTCTCTCTTAGCTCTAAAAGGATAACTCAGGATCCAGAGTCCCATACGAAATGAAAAGAGCCATGAGAATTTGGTTGCCATTGGCTACAAATACAGTACAGGATTTGAACCACGACTTGCCCACATGTGGAGAACGAGGAGCAGGAAATTTAGTGGGGATGAGAGAGATTCAAAACACAAGGCTACCTCCTCAAACTTCTTCCTCTTTCCTCCTCATCTCCAGCTTATAGACAATCTGGTAGCCATCATCCCAGGCGTAGAGCTGGCGCTCTCGGGGGTTATAGCGGAGGCTGGCATGGGCACCATATCGGCGTGGGAAATAAGGGAGTGCTGCCCTTTCAGGAGTCAGGGTGCCGCTGGCATCGAAGGAGCACTGGATGCGGGCCCGACTGGCAGGGCGGGTGTTATAGACGACGTAGAGGGTCCCACAGATGACAAAGGCAGCCTCAGCGTTCTCTCTGGGACATGGTGTGTCCCACTGCTGCTCGGTGTCCAGTGTCTGTGGGTCTAACTTGGCCAGACACAAGTGCCTGTCATCCTCCCGGGTGGCATAGACAGCCCAAAGACCCTCCTCATCAGCGGCCAGGTCAATGTAGGTGTCTGATGTCAGCCCATATGGGGGGATCAAACCCTCCGCGGGGAACACGGAGCTGTCCACCACTGTTCGGTTTGTCAGGTGGAATTTGATGAGCTGCAAAGTGTTCTCCAACTCGCCACCCCCTCCAGGTCCTCCAGGAGGCCTCCGGGCGTAATAAAGAAAGCCGCCATATACCAGCTGCCCTGTGCCTACCCAGGGGAAGGGCACCCGGATTCGGGAAGCTTTCCGGGCAGCCATGGCGAGTGTGAAGTCACGCAGCCTTGGGAAGACGAAGGCTGTGTCATTCTGTGTCCCATCTAACACGTAGATCTTCTCCGCGGGCCCCAATGGATCCTTGGTCCATAGACCAGCTGGGCCACCAAACCGCTTCAGAATCTTCATTGATCTCACCTGAGAGATGGTGTAGCCACAGTCTGGTAGGGGAGGAGAAAAGCACAGGACAACGAAATACAAGCAAGAGTTAAATGGCCACGGCAGGAAGCCCCTCCAGGTGGGCCATTGGGAAAACAGTGGGCATTTGCCCGGTAGATGCTGCTACTCTTACGGAGGATTGGGAAAAAGGGCACCACTGGGGCCTGGGGCCCCAGAAACTCTCCTTAATGGACCTGTCATTACAGAGATTGCCCTAAATCAGATTCCAGAAGATAGAGCCAAAGTGGACCGGGACAAGAAAAAGGGGAAAGAACCAAGATCGCGGGTTCTGAGTCAGAGGGGCCAGCTTTCAGAGCGCTTACCTGTCACCATATCGTACTTCTCATTTCTCCTGCCCTTGCCTTTGGTCCCCGAGCCTCCAGTCGCCTTCTCATCAACTTCTACACAGGGCAGAGCTGGGTTCTGGGTCTCCAGATAGTCAACCTCCCGCTCCAGACGGTCCACTCTCCCTGCGATGGTGTCAGCCTCAGTTCTGAGGGCCTCCCGCTCCTTCTCGGCCACCTCCAGCAGTGGCAGCATCTTGTTCTTGAAGTCTCGAAGCTCAGCAGCCTGCCGGCTGCTCTGGTCTTGGCACTGGGCCAGCCGTTCCTGAAGGGGTGGTGGAGGGGAGGGAGGGCTGCAGAGTTACAATCCCAGGCGGAGAGAGGCCCAAGCAGGAGTCAGGAATGGAGAAAAGCACACACTCGGCCAGACAGCAACACCCCCTTCGACCTCCGCAGAAAGGAAACCAGATGTTCAGAGATGCTAAATGTGCAGAAGCCCAGCTCGGGTTCACCTAGGCCCTTACCCCACTATGTGTCCCCCTGGCCTTCGTTCTTTGTGAGCAGTGCCACTGAGTCACTGAGCCTCCAGGGCGGTCTAAGTGCATGCGGGTGGGAAGGGGTCTCTGCTCCATTCTACAGTTCTGGGAATTAAGATGCTACAGACCTCAAAAAGGCAGAAAGTTGCAGATCCTCTTCCAACTTTTCACAGAATCATCATCTTGTCCTGAGATGCATCCCTACAATCCTAGCCCTCCTGTCCACTACGTCCCCTTATTCTATCTAATCCCAGGGGTAAAACACAAAGGTCTGAATTGCCCTCTGTATGTGGGGAAGAAGGCTTACAATTTGGAAGACCGTCTTATTAAAAGACGGAGTCTTCTGCAGGTTCTCACGGAGCCCTATCTTGTCATCCCCAGATGCCTGACAAACTGGGAGATGTGGAGTCCCGCCAGGCTGGACTAGAAGAGGAAGGAGTCGCTCACCTCTAGGGCGGCTAGTCGGCGTTCCATGTACTCCACCAGGTGGTGCTGCTGTCCCCGAAGGGGTCCCGACCAGGACAAAAGGAGCAAGACGAGGAGAGGAGCGCAGGGTCCCATGGCAGCGGGGCAGGAGGGACAGGAGGGCCACGGTCGGAGTGGGCAGTCGTGTGCAGGCGCCTCTCCCACTGAAGCCCGCGGGTTGGCTCTGGAGGCGGGGTGGGGGCGGGGCTTCCCCCCTTTCTGGATCCCGGGTCTCTCTCACTGCTCTGGAATGCTTTCAGTCTCTTCACAGTCCCCACCCCCTCCTTTCCGCCTGGATTGATCAAACACAGATGGCCCTACTGCAGAGCAGCCAGAAGCCTTAACCACCTCTCGCCTAGGCTGTAGGCTCCCCAGGAGAGGAGAAGGAGATGGAAACCCTAGGGCAGAGCCTTCTGGGCCAGGGAAAGCAGCTAGCGAGGGGAGGCAGAGAGCTGGGAAAACTCAGCGAACGCTGTTCCCGTGTTTTAGAATGCTTCCAGCGCTGACTTAAGAAATAGTCTTCATTAATCCTCCTCTTTCCCAGCCATAACAGCATGGATTATTTTCCGCCTTGTTCAGTGGAAGCTAAAAGCAGAGAAGATGAAGTTTGAGGGGAAGAGGTGCGGGCGGAGGGGGGGGGGGGGTGCCTGCAGTGGTCAAGTCTGTACCTCCTTCTTTAGCTCACTGGCGCCATCTTGTGCTAAACACCAGGTGTCGTCTCAGGATTCACAGGGAAACCAAGGCTTAGACTTCACTTTGCGTGGAATTTTCCACAAAGCAAGCCAAGCAGACCGAATTTACAGGGGTTTTCATCATTAAAATGCAGCTTTCCCCACAGACTATCCAATTTACTTAACGGGATATCCCAATCTCTCTGATTTAGCCTAAAGAAGAGAATATAACAGTTAAAACAATTTGAAAAACAAAACAAAAACAAGTCACCGAGAAACTAATAAATTGATTCTTGATTACCTGGAAGCGAAACTAATAGCAGAGCCTTTCTATGTGGCTTTCCTTTGCCTGAAAGCTTCTAGTTATATCCCCTTACCAAAACTGGGGAGTGTTCAGCAAGTTTACTCAATTTTACATTTATTTATCCAGGAAAAATTTTTTGAAAACTATGTGTGTTGCAGTCTAAGTCAAAATAGACATATTCTGACTTCTCTACGAATGTGAGAGAACAGACTATTGACAATTTCTCTTGGTTACGGTCTAAAAGGGTGTTTCTAAATGTTTCCCCAATTCTATATCCCAACCGTGACTGCAGGAGCCCCATGTGAATTAATGGCCACTGTAGGGTAAACACGTGTGTCAAAAGAAGTCAAACAAATTAACCTAGATACAAATCTAATTCTTTATCCAGAGAAATTTTATTCACTTCAGAATCAAGAGAAATCTGATCAAAAGTGCTCATCTCTGAAAAGGAGTATGCTTCTAACAGTGCAGTTTGAAAGGAGGGAAAAATAGCATCTTCTTGTGATTCTTATTTTTTATTCTGCCACTTTAGATGTTTGGTGGAACATGCTAGGAAACAAAGTTTAGTTAGCCTGTGACAGAAGTTTCTGCCTCTCTGAAAAGAAAGGCCAGATCCAGATCATCTTAAGTTAGGGCCCTGGCCATGCCACTCTTGGGACGTATTCCCTACCAACTCCTATGCATTTCTGTTGTGGAAGTTTGTATGAAGAATGAATTGGTCTCTAATATAGTCTACTGATGTTCAAATGCAGTGTATTTAGCCACTCCAAAGATGCCATTTGTTAGTCTCCTTTTTACCCCATAACAGAAGTCAAAAACAGCCACATGAATCAGAAAATTTACCCATTTTATTGATGCATTGCAATTGCTCTACATTTTACCATATTATGTAGAAAATACTGAAAATACAAGCTACTTTGTAAAACCAAAGACAAACATTGAATCCAAAGATAAACTATGTTTTACACAATGGACCCTTTTCCCATAGTTAGTATTAAATTTTAAATATCTATTTATTTTGTTAAAATGATTATTTTACATACTTCCTAAATACATCTGCATTACAAACATAGCTCAGTAATTCTCAGAAACTGTTTCTAGAGGCTTGTTGTAAAAAGAAGCGCACAACCAGAAAAGGGAGAAAGCAAAGTTTAAAACACACACAATAACTAGCATATCAAATACATTTAATAAAGTTGGAATTCTGTTGCAATATCAAGGATTCAAAGCAGAATTACTAACATTACATATAATGTACATATAATGTACTGCTACATGTAGTGAGATTATTTTTCAAGCTGGATCAAAACCACACATTATATAGTTTAGCAACAAACAACCATGTAGACATGCTGCACCATCCATCAGTTAGAAAAATCAAAATAGGAAAGCAGCAGGCTTGGGCCATTCCTGTCACTGAGAGGCCATTTCATTTCCGTAAACCATCCTAACCAGTGGGTTTCTGCATAATAATGGTGAATAAAACACACATTACTGTGCCTGCCTGGCTAAGGGCAGTCAAGCTTAGCCCCTCTAGTGGAGGATGATGGATGGCCAGAACTGTTTGGAATGGAATTCTTATTCCTGGGACTGGTGGTGTAGCTGAGCACTGACAGTGGGATTGCTCTTGGGAGCTATTAAAAACTCTGGATTGATCCAGTGTCCTGATGAGCCTGGAGTACTTAACCCTTCCCCACTTTCTCTCTTGCCCTGAAGAGGAGAAGCTGGAAATGCAAGTTCTGAGAGGACTTAAAGACTTAACCCGGTCTGAGGTCAGGCCTTCCCTCATCCTGTCAAGGCCGGCAATGTTAAGCCCCAAGGACAGAATCTAAAGCCACATTGAGCACATACACATTCAACAGACACAGGTGCACTTTTTTATCTTGGTAAATGTGAAATGCCAATTTGCAGACTAAGGCTGAAAATCTCTAAAATTCTTATCAAGCCACACACTGCTGCTAGTAAGGTGATTAAGGTGACAATACAAGCTCTTGGTACTGTCCTTTCCCCGTGAAGTGAGGACTCCTATGTTAAATGGTATCTACTCTTGGACTGGGGGCAGGAGTGGAGTGTTTTGTTTTTTTCTTCCTGCATCTTGCTCCTTACAAAAACAATAAATCTTATCCTTTGTACAGGAAAGATAAGGAACAAAAAAATGTTTCCATTAGAAACTACATCAAAGGCAAGAAAATCAGAATGTGCTTGGCAAAAAGGAGACACAAAGATCACACATACTGACCAGGAAACTCTAATGCTATTGACAGAAACTATACAAACTGCTTGGGTATCTTGACCAATATAATGCTGAAAACACAACTCAATATAATGATTAAAAAAAAAAAAAAATCTAGAAAACACTGACAAGTTCCTGGTAGGCTGTACTGACTATATGCCCCATCCCGGAAGCCCTTATTCCTCACAATGAAGAAACACCAAATACCCTGACTGCCCCTCGGTGTTCAACCCGGTACAGAGCTTGCTGCCCAGGCTCCATGAAATCTCCCGTCCATCCTGCACCTCCTTGACGCCATCTCCACAAAGAACCAGTCCTAGACTTACCCCTCAAATATGTCCTTTCCAACTCAGATGGAACACTTCAACATCTTTAGGGTTAACCTTCTTCCCCCAAATCTTTCATGGGCAGGAACATCCCCATCCCCAGTACCCTCTACTTGACCCAGGTCCATGCAGGAGCTGAGAGCACAAGGACAATTTCACAGTTTGAAGGGCCCCAAGAATATATAAGTTGTTAAAAGGAAACCTCAAAAGCCCCATGACTCAACAGGCTTTGGTTCCTTCTGAATATTCTTCACCGGCTAAGAAACCTTTCTGTTGAGTTCCCTGTCACCAGCGGCATCACAAAACAACTCATAGCATGGGGACATGGTAAGCAATACAACAGGCTCTTTGGTATAAACACATGTTTTATCTATCTATATATATATATATATATAATTTTTTTTTTTAACAAGCAAATATTTTACTGGGAATGTCAACTATTTGCAGGAAGGACTGCCACATGGGAAAAGGAAAAAAAAAATCTCATTTTAAAACTGATTGCACATACTTTAAAAAGAAAAGAAAAGAAATGCATATTAAATATTGGCTTGACTCCTCTCACCTGCTTTCCGAATTCTCACAGAAGCAGGGTAGCAATGCACAGTGAGAGAGTCACATGGGGAAGATGCTTCTGTGAGAACTCAGCTGAGATGCCAAAATAGAAAGGGGCAGAGGTGGTGGTAAAGGAGAAAAGCTGCTATTTTTATTTTTCAGTGTTGGCAGGGAAACTGAGAACAATGCATTTACACAACACAGCTACTAATCCTGTTCTGATAAATCCCGGTGAACAGTTCACGGTCCACGGGGGCTTGCTGGTCCATCCTAAGGCAAGCTCACTGTAAACTCTATAACCACTACATTGTCATATAAGGCACTACAATAAGGGGAGGAGGAGGAAAGGAAGGAAGAGACACACACTGAACAAATCCTCACCAGACACACCTGTGCAAAACAATCCCAAGGGTCTCCTCTCCTTGCAGGCAATGCCCCTGCTCATTCAGCGCTACAGTAATATGCTCTAATGTAATTGCAATTAGTTCACATACATTCCAACGAGTATCAGTTCATTTTGGTTTAAATACAATGGAGACATCAATTCCATCTCCGGGGTAACACTGGAGGATCGGATACACACTAGATACACAATTCAAGTGTAATCACTACACATTTGATTACAAATAACATCTTGGGTTAGCAGGAAAAATTGCTTGTTATATTTTTCTAATCAATATGTACATATTTAATTATGCAAAATATTAAAACACCACCATTACAAAACTTCTAAAATATTTTTAAATTCAGTAATAAATTTTTAAAATATTTTTTGCAATGCCTACATGCACTTATTGTATAAGTCTTAATAAGAGAGCATTCGATTTGCTGCTGGCATACAAAGGAAGCTACTCTGAAGTATAAAAGCTATACACATGTTCTCATCGGGTTTCAGATTCTCTAGCTTTCTCCTCAAATAAATCACATAGAACAGAAGGGAGAGATGAGGCGAGGAGAAAGAGAGGCATATTATTGAAAATTCATACTAATTTTTAGGCAAAGCTCATCAGTGCCAGATATCGCATAATATAAAGAGATTTTGCATATAGTAAAACCACCACTGCCATACGATAATAACCACCTTAATGGCTTTTCCAATAATAAAATTTAAGCTGAATCAGAGGACTTTTTAAAAAATAATTTCAAAAGAATGCATGGTGCTTTATTTAAAAAGAATACCTGGTGTTTTCGTGGCAGGTATGGATTCTCCCACTAAGTTACCAGCAAATGGCGAGCTGCCTTTTTAAGACTACTTTGTAATAAACACAGAAGCAACTAAGAGAATCCCAAGAGTAACACGGAGCAGTACGCAGTTTTGCAAAAGTAACAATTGCCCAGTAAGTATAATATGACATGAAAACAAAACTAAAACACTATCAGTTTAAATGCCTCATAAACAAAGGTAAAATCTGGAGAAATGCCTGATAGTAAAATACAGACCTGTGAAAGCTACTTTTAAAATAAGCAATTAAGTCTTAGTTTTTAAACAAGCAAAAAGTAATGATTTTTCTTTTCTCACTTGTTACCAGATTTCAAGTCCTCCTATCAGCATTTTTCCTCTGACCAGCAATTACAATAAAACAAAGTTAAATAAAGAGGGGCTTCATTCATTTTTCAAAGCATTTATAGAAATAAAATCCGAGAGAGAAAATACTTTTCAAAGGGCAACTTCAGAACGACCTCTCTTCCTGGTAACTGCAGAAGATGGGCATCTGAACTCTTCTGAACACCAAAAATGCTGTCACAAAAATAAAGAATGAAAAAATAGGGCAGACTTTGAGAGACTACAACAATGCAGTCAACACTGAGACAGGTTCCCCAGAGAAAAACCTTCTGCTTCAGTGGGCCCCTGCACAGCACTTTGCTGGCTAAGGAGTTTCAGGAGAGGGTCAGAGGGAGGAGCCCGTCGTCGCCCATGGTGAAGGGCTCAGGGCTGGGGAAGGCGGCCATGACCCCTCCTCCCTCACGCTCGCCAACTACAAGTAGGAATACTGGCTGATCTTGGTAGGACTCAGTGGGTATCCAGTGTAAATTGTTGAGCCTCGGGACGACCCGATGTAGGACTGGGTGGCAAACTGGTGTTGGTACTGAGCAGGGGCCACACTGGCAGAAGTGAGGAGGCTGGGCCCAACACTGACGGGGACCTGGTGCACCAGAGTGCTGGGGTGGGTGGTATAGGCTGCAGCATGCCTGGAGGAGCCCTGGGGGGAGAAGAGATGAGCAATGGAGCTGGTTGAGCCCAATGCAGCAGCAGAGGTGGGGGCAGCATACGTATACAGGTGAGGCTGGCTTGGCAAGTGAGCAGGGGCGGGGGCCAGGTGTGGGTGCCCCGTCGAGTGTAGTGGGCTGCCATGCTGGAAGGCGTAGGGGGCTTGAGAGAGTGGGGCCACAAACGCCTGCTGCCTGCGGGGAGCAGGGTTGCTGCTTCTCTCCTGCGAGGCTGGAGCTGACGATGACTGCTGGTTCTGGAAGGAGGAAGAAGGGAGTAAGGAATCTCAAGGTCACTCTGGTTCAGGGCACCAAAGGCCAAGCTGGGAGTTGAGGTTCTAACTTGCACTGCTTCCGGGCTGCCGTAGCACAGAATCGTCCAGCCAGGTAATGCTGTCAGAAGTCAGCCGTCCAGCCCCCTGCCTCTCGGCGAAACAGATCCTAACGCAGCCCAGAGAGCAGCGGTTTGCTCTTAAGTACAAGAGGAAAAAGGGGAATCAAGAGCTCATAGGGTTGCCCACTCCTGCGAGTTAGTAACTGTTGACTCAACTCACCCTATTCTGGCGCCAGTGAATTTGAATTTTTCCTAACCTTTCTTTCTTGCCATTGTTTTCTTTTGTTCTCCTCTAAGTTCTTCATATCCCTCTCGAATTGTGGAGCCTAAAACACATGCACTGACTCAAACTTACACTTGCACTTGCAGTGCACTCTCTCTCTCTCTTACACACACAGTTACACCCTCATATGTACACTTTCTCACTACTAGTAGACATCACACAAGCACCAGGATTTTAGCTGAGGAAAGAGTGAACACGAATAAAACAGTAACCCTCCCCGCCCCACCAAAGGATCACATCGGAGGAAAAGCCCCAGATCCCAGATTCGATAACATGGAGGATGAGAACCAGCTGATCAAGTGGCCAGAAAGCTTCTCACTGTCTCTCGAGTGTGAGGCTCAGGTTATTTACGAAGTGGGAGATAGAGAGAGGGACCCTGGTCTCCCAAGCATGTGGTGGTGCAGACCCGAGCATGGACTAAAGCACCCGAGATTCTTTCTATATTCCAGAGAGTTCTCTAATCTTACAAGACAGGCTAGAAAGGTCTGATGGAAAATCTGGAATGTACGTCCTGACACACCTACAGAAGGAGTAAAGAGACACAGCACATGCGGATATGACGCAGGCCACAGAACACCAAGTGGTATGACACGAAAAGGGCTTCATTTGGCTTTATTCAGCAGTCCAGCCAGAAGCAGGGTTCTCCAGAGAGTAACAATAAGGGGGGAACCAAACAGAAGGCAGCAGCCCCTAGCGCTTACCTGGCTAAGGTTGAGTGGCTGTGCTGCGCTGGTCCCCCCGCGCTGCGCTCGATACCCCGTGGGGGTGATACAGCATCCAGATGACTGCCCACTCACTGAGGCCACTGGCTTGGTCTTACTGCTCAGGAGACCTAGAAAAGATCAGGCCTTGGTTAGCTATGAGTGCACATCTGGTGAGAGCCACCGAGCTAACCCACAAGTGGTCTCCTATCAATCAGTCCACATTTGTATGAGGTTTGCGAGAGTTAAGGTTTCAGGTGTATCTTATTTCCTCAATTATATTGACATGAAAACAAAAACTGTATTATCCATTTCTCTTCCATCTTGCTACAAGGTTCATAAAGGATCTTCAACACGTTCACATCCATAAACATGATCTAATCTAATGTGCTACTGGAAATACAAGCACAAGTGAGATACTACCCCTCAAGGAGCCCAGTTTTATGTAGGAATGGATTAAACAAGCATAGAAATGACGACGTGAAGCTGGGTAAGATGCTGTAATACTCAGGACATTTAAGTAGCAAAAGGGTTTGAAGGAAGGCAAGATTACATCTTGACGGACACTCACTATCTTCAAATTCTAAGAAACAGGTGAAGAAGCAAGACCATTTTTCAAACATCTGCTTCCTCTGTGGCCCTGCTAGGAAAGCTGGAGCCCTTGTTTACTCGGTGACATGTGGAGTGAACTGCACTCCCTGGACCCCACAGCGGAGAGAGCGCCGCGCAGCCTGGCATGAGGACGTCTGCACTCTGGCTGCAATGGGGCAGTTGTCCACTTCTGAGAACTGTACTAAACACAATACCCTCAAATCAGAATGCTGTTTATGTCTCTGGCAATAACAGAACTCACAGTAGAACACTAGTTTATACAAGTATGGCAGAGACAGCTACACTGACACCAAAAATTCACGCTCCCTTCCCGTGCCGCACAGGATCGCCACTGGGAAGCAGCAACCTAGTCAAGGTCTACATCCCTGGGCCCCCCTGCCTCCAGGTGGGGCCATGTGACTAGTTTTCACTATACCTAGGGCTAAAGAAATTAAGAAATATATGTGCCTCCTCCAAAATTCCTCCTCCTGACTGGAAGCCGAGGACCCCAAAGCTCTGACCGGTAGCTCAGCGCAGGCCTCCCAGCCAGGAATACCTGCACTGGGAAGTCGCATGAGTAAGACAGCTTCTATCATGTCAAGCCAGGGAAACCTGGGCCTTGTCTCTGCAGTGAGTGTGACCCAATAACTGAACCACGGAGCCCAAGCCCAGGATCTAACAGCACAAAAAAGATGGAAGTTATAGGTTGATAATAAAACCTACAAAAGCATCACCGCTATGACACTGGGAGAGAAGAGGTCCACGGTACATAGTATTTCCCATGAAAACTTTTGCAGTCATTTTTAATATTATCAGTTCCTGTCCACTTCTGGATTATCAAAATCAAATCACCTGTGGCAAAAAAAACTGCTTGCTAATTCTCCCCACCATACAGCATGTCTCGTCAACCTTCTCCCATCAACAGTATGTTTCTGAAACTACAAATACATTTTTGTATTAATCCAAGCAAAATAAAAATAGAAAGATAAGCTGATGGCCCTGAATGATTTCACATCACAAAGAACTGATTTCTAAATTCAGTAATTTTTGAGAAAATCCATGCACGGGTCTCTACCACTGGCCTAAGTAGATTATAGCAAACTACTGAGGATACACATACCAAAAAAGAGTTTAACTCTCGCTGTGAAGATGCTCACCTGAGGCTGGGGTTGCTGCAGTGCAGTCACCAAGCTGAGTTTTCAGTGGAGGCACAATGATGGTGCGGGTACCGGTGCCATCCCCCATGGCTCTTCCCGGGCCCTCGAGAAGGGGGCCACTATTGCCCCGGAGAGCACTCAGCGTATCAGCGGAATATGGGCTGCTCAAGGAAGAGTCAGAGTCTGGAGAATCATTGACAGTGACGTAGCTGATAACATTAGACCTTGCCTTTAGACCAGAGCTGCAAAGAAAAAAATACATAAAAATTCAACCAACATTTATCCATGTTTTCTTTGGTGGTCTCTGGTCCTCCCATGGCAAAGGTGATGATGATGACAAGGACAGTAACAATAATAAAAACAGCAGCAGCATACTTCTGAGTGCTTACTTTGCATCAGGCACCAGTCTTACATTAGGCATCTCTCGTTTAATCCTCACAAAACTTCTGTGAATAGGTACTATTATCCCCATTTTGCAGAGGAGGGAACAGAGACATAGTAAGGAACTTCACCAAAAGATACAAGTCACAAGTGATTAAAGACGGGATTCAGCTATAGCAAAGAATGACTCCAAAGTACACACATTTAACAACTATTCCATGTTGCCTCTTAGTCATTCCCAGTCACTGTTATTCAACAGTATTCTCCAAACACCACTTTTTTTCCATATCACCCTAAAAGACTGTAAATGGTTCCTTATTATATCTAAACTTCTCGCCATACTTTTTTTAAAGTTCTTTCACAAACTGATCCCCACCTTACTAACTTTAGTTTTCCCTTTTTTTTTTTTTAGTAGATTTGGCTCCAGTCAAAGCAATCCTGCTGGTTACATAATTTTGGCCACTATTAGGCCTCCTTCTCTCACTGAAAAATGTACTTTTTCTCTTCTCCAAATCAGTTAAATGACCACTTGTAAAACTCAGTTTTGATATTACTTACCATTTGTAAATATCATTTTATAAATAGCCCTTTGAAGTACTTAATTCTAAAATTACTTTCAAGTTCATTTGAACTTCATTTATATGTGACTCTGTAAAGTCTCCTAAATTACTTTCATGTGTGAATCCTCAGGTAAAAGTGGGCTTATTTCCTCTTAACGCCTAACAGCCAACACCCCAATGAAGAATACAACCCAGAACAATCAAGGCAACTGACTACAGTATCTTTTCACTAGGAGAGAGGTGTGTATCACAGTTCTTAAATGTATCCACTCTTAGTTAATTGCCCAGTTAAGGACTTGGATTAAGGTGCTGGGATAAGAGGAAATTACTCTTAAATTGTTAACATTTCAGATCATACAGCAGAGGAAGAAAAGGAAGGTGGCCTTACCTGAAGTTCTACCTCTTCCAAAGAAGCCTTTTCAGATTAAGAAATTACACGGGTTTCAAATAATCTCCTGTCTACTGACTCACTGCAATTAACTGCTGTTTAAATGCCTGTGTTCCTTATGTTTTCAGACACTGCGGTTCACTAAAGGCAAAGGGTCGTGTCTGAAGCACAACATGCACTCTGAGCTAGAGCAGGCTGACAACTTAATATACACGTTCCATCTAGTGTGTCTGAAGGGCTGATTTACCTGATGAACATGTAGAGTGTTACAGAAAACCTGACAGCACTCGGCTGGGGAAACCTGAGTACTCTGGCTCACTAACCCATGGCCATGCTTTCAAAATGCTCCTTTTCAGTCCTTCCTGTCATAGCCAAAACTTGGCCACTTGCCTGAAGCCAAGGGTCTAAGGCCAAAGCAGGGAGCCATGGAGCCAGTGAACATTCACCCATCTTACCTATTGGGCTTGTATTTGTTGTCCTCTTCCTCGTCGGTGTCACTTCGGATAGTGATGACACTCACAGGAGGGCTGGGAGTATCTGGAATGATGATTGGCTGATGCTGATCTTGCACAGGGACTAGGGAATTATAAGAAGATGTGGGACGGAGGGGACTGCTCCCGACCAGAGAATAGACTTGAGAAGGCAGAACATCCAGAGAGGACCTGCAGGGAAAGATCATATAAGAAAGACCATTCAGTTCTTGGCCCCCCAGACTATACATCTTTTCCCCAGAACTCTGTCCGGTTTGCCTTTTTACATAATCATCAAGCCAATACACTTAACTATAAAAGTCCCAAGAAAAAGTAAACTAACCACTCTACCCAAGGTTTCCAGGGATAAGAATACCAAAATACCATGTAGATTTTATTTTTGTACGCCCTTCACCCCACGGTTAAATTTCACTCTGTAAAGTGGGCGGAAAAATAAAAATGGCATAAAGGAGGCCAGGATTCTAAGTGGCAGCAGAGAGAAAGGATCAGCACAGTCCCAAACCTGGTACGCGTGCACAGTCCCCTCAACCTGGTAGCTACCCGCTGCTTCCTCCCAAAGGGGTCTAGGCAATGCTCGAAATGCCAGGCAATGTCTCTCTCGACCTGGCCTGGTTTTACCTATCAGCTCTCACGGAGGCTTACTTAGAAGAGACTGGAGCAGACTGCTTATTCTTCTTTGACGGCAGTGAACTGGACTGTTGTTGTCTGACCACATGGGCTACACCGACATTTAGGGGCTGAGCAGTGGCCAGTGTCACGTGGTTCGTGAGCAAGGACGGCTGCTGCATGATGGTGCTATACTGGTTGCCGTGAGAGTGTGCATTCCTGTACCAACAGAAGGAACAGGGCAGTGAGCGCCCAAAACATGGGAAACCGGGGCCGAATAAGTAGTACAAGCACTTGAAACAACCAAAAAAACCTGATTTTGCTACATATACCTGGATTACAAAGCTTTACGTTTTCTAATGGCAAAAGACTGTCTTTAAATCTCAACTAAATGATTCCTGATCTTAGAACCTGTTTTCCTATATTAAAAGTTTTCTTATACCTCCATCTCCTAGCCTGACATGGGTTCTCTTCTTAAAGGATTTTAAATAGAACTAAATCTCTTCTTCCCTTTATTTTCTTCCCAGTCTCACCAAATCATCCAGCGTGCCCACCCTGAGGAATCTGCCCTTGCAAATCTCCCCGAGAGGAACACAGGGCACTCGCCTCCAGTCTGTGAGCTGCTGGCCGCTGCCCAGGGCCTCTGGAATCACTGCTGTGGGCTGGACAGAGTTATGTAGAGCTACCCCAGGCAACTGTTGCCAAGTTGAAGGCAGGAGAATTTGCTGGGTTCCTCCAGGCCAAGCCTGCTGTAAGGAAACACACAAAAAAAGATCCAGACTTGACTCATTCTTGGTGGGTTTTATTATTTTGTTTTTTAGATGAAAGAAAAATTCACATCTTAAAAGAAGCTGCTTGTAGAGTGTTAACTTGCAGAGATTAAAAAAGAAAGGTCAGAGGGGCTCAAGGTTACAAGTGTTGTAATTAGGGAAAAAGAACACACTGCTGTGTCTTGGCCACCTCCACAACCTGACCACAAGGCTATTAAAGAAAAGACGACCCCTGTGGTTAAGAGTTTCTACAATACTGTAAAGGCGTCTGAAAGCTCACACGTAAGCTCTGGTTAAATGCTGGAATATTATTTGCAAAGATTCTAAAAATACCCCTAGAAAGAGTTAAGACAGCTCCCTTGAGATTAAAAATAGGACTTTCAAAATTGGAGTGCCAATCAGAGGTCATTTTAACCCATAAAACAAAGGAGAGAATTGTTCTTTTTTAAAAGGGTAGTACTTGGAAAATGGAGCCAGATGTGGATGACTGAAGGCCAAAAATCCTTTGGCAAACACGCTTATGCCAGCAAGAGAAAGCTAGCTTCACCCTTTATTGCCATTTAATAGAATTTTTAAATAAAGCATTAAGTAAAATATTTAAGAAATAGATGCAGAGAGCACCATATTTTTTAACAGTTACCTAAAACACTGTTTTATGTATCATTTGTAGAAACATACTTCAACATAAAAATTAATCACTACAAGAAAATACATCATTTCTAATTTTTAACAAGCCATGTCACTTGCAATAGACAGCAACATATTAATGTTTTCTGTACTTCTTAGAGAAATTCTGGCATTTTCTAAAAAAAAAGGGAACAGATTTGAAAGTTTCCTTTTAAAACTTCATTTCTACAGTACAATCACCTACAGTACTTGGGTACATATGGCTCTGTTTCTTGAATTTCAAACTGCAAGGCCATCAAGACACTGTTTTAAAAATATTTCTGCAAGTAACAGATCCACTTGTTACCAATACTGGTTCCAAACAAGAAGCCTTCGAAGCAGAGAAACTGCAAACACGTCTGCTACCATAAGCAGAATTGAAAACAAAACAAAACAGAAAATAAGAGAAGTATGTTAAGTCACACCATGCGTCTTTCCATAAGCCAACACCTGCACAAGACAAAGCACGTAGTTTAATACAGAGCAAGAAATAACATTCCAATGTGAGGCAGAAATCTGGTGTTCCAAGCGACGAAACTGTTTTGACAGAGGAAGAACAAAAAATATGCAAAGCTTAGCAAATGGCTAGTGCAAACTCAAGAGAAGCAGCAAAGGAGAAGTGTCAGCTAACACTCCTAACCTCGAAACTGTAAGTGAGCAAGTTAAAACTAGTGTCTTGAATCAACTGAATTGGACATATATCTGACTTCCTTGCACTCACGTTTTATATTTATAATTAATCTGGAGGGGATAAAGACTTTTAAACTGAAAACCAAAGAAATTCCAACAACTAAAGTATGTTTCTAGAAGTATTTTCACTCACATGAGTCCTTGAGAAACAACAAAAGAAACTGAAAGCCTCTTTGAAAGATGTAGAAATATCAGGATTCGATAGAATCAAGTACGTTTTTAAATGCTTGCTTAATTTTAAATTTCAAATAATGAAATGCTGGATGTCCAATAAACAGTTCTAACTCCCCCGAATAAATTAAACACATCCAAAAATCACTCTGAAGTTTATAAATCCTGAAATACATCTTCAAGTCCTGTTTGTTGGTTTTTCCTATCTCTAAGCTCTATATTACTACAGTTGCTGCTGTATTTAATAACTTTTCCTCATGGCTTTTAGTAACAAATATTCTATTTACATAAAGTTTTTCAGCCATATTTTCACCTTTTTATAAAGACTTATTTGTAAAATAATTAATTTCTCCATAAACCCCTAAAAATGAGTCCAACTTTAGTTTCAACCAACAAATGAAATACAATCTAAAAGGATTCTAAAGGGAACATCTTTAAATGAAAGATATAAGCTGCCACTGATCACAGGTGGCAAAAACAGTTATCTTAATGTGTTCACAGAAGGAAAGTTAGTATCAACTGACGGTGTAATAAATTAAGGGCATCTTAAACATTTCTACATGCATGAAAGTTTTAGGAGCTTAAAACAACAAATAAGGAAGCTAACTTGCCAAAGAGTTCAACTTTTGGCCATACAGGTACCTGTAGCAGAGCCAAACTAAAGGCCATTTCTTTCATGCTCTAGGATCGGAGGGTGAAAGGGCAGAAAACAGGTAACAGCGCTGATGCTGCTCTGACACTACAGCAAGAGCTTTTATCACGCTAGGCTGGCGAACGAGAATCAAGGGACCTGGCTCCTTACAGAGCCACACTGAACATCAGAGCCAAACAGTGCTTCGGCAAATGTTGGGAAGGAAAACAATGAGACATCAAAGATGTAGCAAGAACACAGCCACAAGATGGCACATGCTTCCATGCCCTCTGCAGAGACTGAGTTGAATTAAAAAAAAAAAAATGATAAAAGCAGAAGAAAACAACAAAACAAACAGGAAAAAAATAAAAAAGAAAGAAACCAAAGAAACTCCGTTAGTAACACAATCAAGTGAGGGAATTACCAGTACAGCGGCAGTCTGTTCAACCAGCGCCGGCCGGCCGGCTGCGCAGCTCAGGGTAAAGGGCACCGCGTACTGCGGTGTGATGGTGGCTACTTGAGGGTGGAGAGTTGCTACCATTAGTGGAGTACAGCTTCCCTGAAACGCAGATCAGGCAGGTGAGTGAAACAAACACCGAGGCAGGTCGTCCGGATTCCGAAGGGTTCTCGTTCCCCCCACGTTATTCCCGACAACAAGCAGTCATTTTCTAGCACCTAAAATGCACATTCCCCTCCAACTCTGCACGGCATTGGCCCACCAGGTCAATGTCAATGGCCTAAAGCAAAAAAGTACAGGACTCCTTCCTGGGTAGGATCCGGGGGGTCAGATACACAAAACTCAGTTCGCAAAGGCACATTAAGAATTCCCACTCGCAATTCCAATTCCCACTGGGCCATTTACATAGAGAATGGAAAATATAATATCTGTTGCTTATATGAATACTTTATGATCTTTCTTGACCTTTCTAGTCGCATGTTCCATGGTAGGTATAAAGTTTCAAAGCTTTCTACAGGCTAGTTAAACGCAAGGAATAAAGGAACGTAATACTTGAGGAGGCATACTGATATGAACCAGCCTCTCAACTGTGATGACATTCTCAAAGAGCGAGCAAAGAGGACACTAAGTGAGCAAAAGGGGAACGTTTTATTTTTAGAACCAAAATGTTGTTACATGTGTACTATATCTCAAGGAGCGACAAGATAAAATATTAATTTCATCTCGCAAAATTAGAGGAAATTTTCTCAAAACACAAGTTCTCAAAATCTGGATATGCATCCCTGCAAGTCTACGGCGAACGCCAGCAGAGTTGGGACAGTGCTAGGAACGACTCCGTCATTCCATTAGAGAGGTTTAAGTCCACTGAATTGAGACCAAGAAAGATCTTACAGTCAAAGCAAATACCATTTTATAGCACAAAATATCTGATTTTCAGTAGCGCTTCAGCAACACTGAGTATCTACCTGCGTGAGGACTCCCGACTGTATCTGCAGCGGCTGAGCGGCTGGAGCCTGGGGTACAATTGGCACAGCGTTATCCATCCTCACAGGGAATCCAGAATGCTTTGTTGTTGCTTGTAGCCCAGCTGCAGAAAACAACATCACAGTTAAATTGCTTTGGCAGATCTGGGGGTATTGTTTGCTTGGGGTTCTTTTGTTTGTTTTTAGCTTTTCTGTGCAAATAATCTATCACCTAGATTTTAGTTCTAGACACAAAACAAACGAGTTTCGTAGAAGTCTGGGGAGTTTAGGAAAGGGAGACACGGTCCTTTCAGATTAATGAAAATATGTTGGATACAGGGAGGGCTGATTTAAGGGAATTCTAATTTTTGTTTTTATCCTACAAAACTTAACACATAACACCCATCCCATTCCCACAAACAGTATAGGCAAAAACAAAAATCTTCACTTAGTAATAAGTTACATACAGCTTTTGATCCATTAAAGGAAAAAAATGTGTTTTTTAAATATAATCTTATTAAAAAGCAAAGACTTAAATAAAATTATAACTTTTGGTTAAATTAGATAAGAAAATATGAAAAACTAAATATTTATCATGTTAAATTATCCTTGTATTTAGACTATTTTAGGGTGATGCTTTACCCTTCTCCTCAAAAAATATCACTTAATTCACAAATTAGTCATATTTTTTCTTTATCTAGTATGTGAACTGAAGAAATTATGCCTGGGATAAAAATATTTTTAGAAGTAGACATGTTGACTTTACAGAAATATTTTTTCCTACTAATTTTAGAAATTTGATCCTGTCATCAATAGCTTTCTAAGAAGGCTCTTTTGTAGCTTGGGCAGCTAAGAAAATCAAGAACTTTGTACTGCCTTTAAAACAATGACCATGTCTCATTTATCTTTATTCACTATGCTCTGGGTACAAATGCTGAATAAATCTTTCCTACAAATGGGAATATCACATTCTGGAGAACAGAGGGGCTGTCAAGATAGTTCTCCCTTTGCCAAGAATTTGCTCTACCTAGCTCTTCAGGTGATAAACTTACTAAATAGGAAAAAATTTTCCAAAGCTGATGATATTCACAGCCTTCTTTTAAACCGACCTATCGAAACTTTCAATGTAGAGAATTTAAGTTTCTGTTATACCTCTATTGCACTAATGCCTTCAGTATTGTCAAGTGAGAATACAAACATTTTAATTAGGTTCTCCATCGACGACACTTTTTAAGCTATCACCAACTAATTTCTCTCAATATTACTATGGAGGTATCAAACGGGCACAACTCATAAACTCTAACACTGTTGTTTTCAGCAAATTGAGTCTTTCGATGTTCCATTTCGGTAATTTAAAAGTAATTTAGTAACAAGTTGTCATATAAAAAAACATAAACACAGTGCACAAAGTAAGAGACTAGTAAAATCATAATTAAAACACTCTAACTTTTTTTAGAAGTGCTAATTATATAAAAATAAAAGGTAGCAAATCCAGATATCCAGATAAAAAATTTACCAGACATTATTCCTAAGGCAATTCTATCTAATAAGAAAGCTAAGCAACATTAAAATCCTTGTCTATACTCCCAGGACACATGGCTAACTACAAAACAATTTAATGTAATTATGAATCTGTGGGAACTGAGGAGGCAAAATTTAGGATAAAATGTTCTCTCTAGAAGCTCATCTATGTGTTCGAGGGTGATGAAGTAAAAGGGGACAAAATTATAGAATAATAGTTTCCACTGAGCAAAATGTGTATCTTGGTCAACTACAATAGTATAGAAAGTAGTATTTATAGTACTGACCTACAAATGTGACTCAGTATGAGATGGCTATAGTAATTTAGGCTAAGCCACAGCAATGGAGCTCATTTAAAACCAGCTTCTTCAGGGAATCCCAAGTGGTAACAAAGAATTAACAAAAGGCAACATTTTGGAAGGTTACATCCCTCCCCCCCCAATTAAGAAGGGTTCAATTTTTGTTTTGTTTTGTTTCTGTTGAACACAGCCCTTTAAAATAAAATCCATGGAAGCATGGGAAGTAGAAGAAAATTGTCCAATTTCTGAAGATCTATTTCTCTTGCAAGTACAAGCATATTGTAAAAGAGCAGATGGAGAAAGAAAAGTAGACAACCTGGAACAGAAGACTGTTGGGCAGAAACCAGCATATGGCTGTGGCTGGCAAATCAACTGACAAACTCTTTGCAGCTATTTGAGTTTAAATACTGAGAGGTCATGTAGAATAAAACTTCAAAATACATACATAAGATATGAATCCCACTGCCTGGGTTCAAATTATGGTTCTATCACTAAATAGTTATAAAGACTCTGGGCAGATGAGGGAATCATGATTAGCCTTCTCAACTGTAAATAGGGCTTAATGACATTACCCACTTCCTAGGCTTCTTTGTGAGATGAAGGACTGAAAACATTATTTGGCATGTAGTAATATATATCAGCTTTCTTCATTGTCCTTACCTTAATTTCAAAATTCTCTTTCATTCGGAAATTTTAAAATTTGCTCTACTTAGCTCTTTAGGTGATGAACTTACTAAACAGGGAAAAAATTTTCAAAGCTGATATTCACCTAATTATACCAAAAGTGATACTGCTTTTCCCCTGTACCTCTTCAGTTGACATTTTGTTTTGTTAAAGGAACTAAAAAAGTCTTCTGCCTCATCTCTGAAATATCATCTGAGAAGCAGAAAACCTGGGAATCCCACATCTAAAAACTGTTCCAATGAAATTCACTTTGGCAAAGGTGGCGGGAAGCAGGGTAGCTATTTTGCTAAATTCAGTAGAAGAATCATTCAACATATGACAACCCAAAGTACAGAATCCACTATTATGAAGCATACAGAGAAAATGATTTGGGAAGTTAGGCTAAATGCGCATTTACGGGTTTTGAATCTGCTCCTCCGCTCTCCCTGTGGCTTCTCCCTGGTTTACACCGCTATCGCTCTCCTGTCCTCCCGGTACTCTCTCAGTCTCCCCTAGCCCCTTTTTGCCTTCAGCTTGCTCCGACTCTGTCAGAAACCAAACAAACAAAGGAGTCACAGTCAATAAGTAACTCATGTAAAATGATAAAAATGCTACCTGCTTCTATGTAAAGTGCTACACGAAGCCTGAATCCTGGTTTATTCCCACAGGGCACTGACACTGACTTTCTATGGGGAAAGTCATGAGTTGTCAGAAAATATCCTTAAAATAATTTAACCTTTTAAATGGCTCACCAGATCAAAAACACATATTACCCATATTGCAGGAAGAAAAGGAAGTGAACAGACTGAATTATACAATAAGGAGAAAATGAGGAAGGATGGGAATGTGGAAATTAAAATCTTATTGCCACATATGGGATCGGAGCCATCTTCTTCAGCTAGCCTGTCTTTCTGCTGACAGTTCATAGGAACAATGATTCTTAAGCTGAAGCAGATAAGCTTAATGCCTTCTCCGCACAAGCACCTCAGCTTGCAGAATTTTTTTCAGTTCAATAAATAATAATCTTTATTTTTCCTGTAACTTAAGGTATTCACATTCTTAAACATGATTTTTTACATTTTATAATAAAATTACATTTGGAACACTATATTTTATAATGGAATGATACAGGAAATAAGAGTCAATATATAGCAATTGTGTTTACAACAAATTCTTTTCTAGATGTATATATTCTGCATATTGAGATACAAGCTTATACGAGATATGTGACACTGGTGTAAGGTCTCAATGGACAAGAAAATTGATATCGGGCAGTTCGAACAAGAAAATGTTAATTGAATTGTCATGTGTCAGGTAGTATCATAATCAGATAAAAGTAACCAATATAAAAAAGGGGAAATCTACTTTGTTAATTTCAGTTACTTTCATGATCAGAAACAGAGTTTAAACTTGCCAAAGATCAAAGTAAACAACTAGATACCTAATAAGGATCTGCCTAAAAGAGGTAGGTATAATATAATAACATGGATATAGGAGTTTCCCCACTTACTTTGAAAAGCAGGTGGACACACTATAAATGTTTGCTGGAATGGATCTGTCTGAGTGCAAATCTGGGTGGTTCCAGGCTGCAAGGAGACGCCCTGCTGGGCAACTCCAGGAACTGGTGCTGCAGATGATGGGTACAAAGCCGATTGGTAGTTCAGCAGTGAGACATCTGAGTTAGCCAGAGAGAGAGTAGCAGCTGCTGCAGTAGAACTGGATGCTAAAACACTGGCCTAAAAACAAGAGGATTATAGCTGTATACAGGTACAGCAATACCAATATATTTACACACAGAGAATCCATCCAGAAAAACTTAGTTTTAAAAGTAATACTATCTGTCTTTATAGATACATAAAGAAAATAACTCTCTGCTTAAGAAATTTTCCCAGTCTCTAAATTTAAGGCATATTACAAGGTTGAATTAAGAAAACGAAGAATAAAAAGTGGTCCTGTACTGGTTGAGGCTACATGCCTTTTCTTTACATATTCCCTACCTCTTCTTTCTGTACAAAAAGTTGCTGGGTGTGTGATCTCACCAAATCTCACTTAAAAAGTAGACCTAGCTAAAAAATTAAGAAGCTTATATTTTCAGAAACAAAGTTAAATGTAAATATCACTGTTTAGAAAAGAAATGCAAAAACACTCTTAAATTATTGGAAACACCCAATCACAGAAATAGAATGTAGACTGGTGACTACTAGGGGGAGGGAGGGGAAGGGAGAATGAATGAAGGTGGTCAAAGGGCACAAACTTTCACTTATAAGGTGAGAAGTTCTGGGACTCTAATGTACAGCATGTAAAAAAAATTACTGGAAACACCCTTCAGTAGACACAATGAGACACATACAAATATTTTAACAGAGAAAGAGTTATTTGGCTAAAGTCAGTACAACTAAGAGCAGTAAGCAGTCCAAGAGCCAGGCTCCATTTATTTGACTACGCTAAGACTATGAGGGCATGGATTAGGCCTTTTGTAGTTATTGGTCAGTATGCCACTGAAAGGTATTATCAGTCTACTCTAAAAAGCAACAAGATCCCCAAAGCAAAAGCTGGTTTCTTTACCTCACCCTGTATTCTTACTGGTTTCCACCCCACTTAGGTTTGGGTTTCCAAAACCATTTACTGAATACCTGATTATGCACTGTGTTGAGCTGGTTGCTGAAGCTCATGGTTAGATTTGTGCTTGTGTTCGGGGCAACATGCGTGGTGAAGGGACTCTTGATCTGACTCACTGTATCATACATGTGAACCCTCCGCTTGCAGATTTCCATGTTCTGAAAACAAGACTTAACACTAAAAAAAGAGAGTAAAGAGTCAATGAAACGAATGCTGAGATTTAAACACAAGAAAACAATTCAAAGTGAATATGGATCAATGTTTCCCCCATTGCCCTGAGCACTTTCAGATAAAATGAATCAGTCTTTTAAGACTATAAAGAGGAAAGATACACATCTAATTTTTAATTTCATAATTTTTTAATGAGAAAGAAAAGCATCAGTGAGCCAAATATGCAAGCCCCAAAGCTGCTGCTCTCGTGATATTTCCATTTATCTAAATAAAAGATGGTAACTCAAGAGAGAACCACATTATGGCAAAATGCCCCAAACCATGTCATACTCACTGATTGCTATGTGGAAAATCCAGAAGGTGAGTCATCGTCACAAATTGATGGTTAAGGGTTTTCAGAGGAGTAATTCTCTTATCTGCATCAATTGTTAGCATTTTTTTTAACAGATCAATGTATTCTCTCCGATCCGCTTTCTCTGCCAACATGTCTGTTCCTTCTAAGTCTGTGGACATATTCACCTTCCAAGGAAAATTTTAAAATATTACATTTCATTTTAACCTTTAATGCTGCCACTATATATCTGCTTTCTCTCCAAACTGTATGTATAGTGCTCAAGAGAAAAACCCAAGGAAATTCTTTTTATTACAGTATAATCATTTTCATAGGTGGAAGCTCTTCTTACGTTGTCTAATAAAATCTTCGATTTGGTAGAGTTTGTTGGTAGAATAAAGCTGAATAAATTTCTGTTCATTCAAAGTTTGAATCAAACAACTTAAGCAAAAGTGACTATTATTACTTAAATATAAAAGTTTCTATTGTTGAAAAGATGAGACCTAAGTGTAAAATAAAGTTTTGAACATAATAAGCACTCAATGAATGTTAGCTCTTATTTAAGAATGTATTTAGAAGAAGAAATGGACAAGAAAGAAACCTTCTTAAACGATATTTCAAAATACTGACATATAACCATACCAGTTTAGCAAAAGAAGGAAGAACTATATAGAAGTTTCCTTTGTTAGGATTTAAATGCTCTTTTAATACAAGGCAGAATATTAATGCATTTTCTTCTATAAAAAATGAAAAATACTAGTAGATAACAGATTGAATCTATCTTTACTATAACCAACAGAAAGGTATCTCTGAGTAAAGAGATACATAAATGTATGGCTTTCTGAAAATTTCTATACTCACCTGAGCCATGTCATCTAAACAATTAAAAATGTACTTCCGAGCTTCTTTTGATTTGATTCCAGTCTCCAATTCATGCTCTTCAGGTGTCTATAAAATACAGATTCAAAAAAATCCCATCTGTATATTATTTTCACATTGTATTCTTAATTAAAGCCAGAATACAAAGAAACAAGTGTCATCACCTTGCCAACCAGAGATGGCAAACATGAAAGTAATTTACAACTAGAAAATCTTCTGGCGCAGAGATGTGACCTTGATATCTAGCCACCCTTTCAACCGTGATAAAATAAACGTGCAAGCAATGATGCAGCACAGCTCCTGAAGAATGTCAGGAAAGAAGGGACATTACCCTTTTTCTCTTAAAGCTACTTTCAAATGAGATGATATTTCAAATACTAACTATGCAAAGGCTCAGAGGCAGAATCCCAGGGTCAATCGAATTCCTCAGAGATCTCTCAAGTTAAAGCAGCAGGCTAGGAAGCAGACAGCAGGTATTTGTTTAAAGAAAATAAATAAGACCTTAATGTGGGTACTTAGAAAATTATATCATATTTATTAAGAATTCTATAAAAATAAGCCATTACTAAGTTACTCTTAATGGTGAGCACTAGTCTCCATACCCCCTTCTCAGCTGCTGATTCAAATATACAAAATAACCTCAGCCAATTGAACTGGCATTTAAAAGTTTTGTTTTTTAACTAAGAATAAGGCTAAATGGGCACAGTGAAATAATTTTTCAAAGTATTTCCTCCTGCAAACATATACCTCCTCCCATCCCTTCTCCCTCCTGCACCTCGAGATTATTAAGAAGTAAATTTTACACTTAAAGTTGGGAGTGAGAAGTACAGGAATGGGGAACACAGTAGGGGAGACCGACCTTAAGCCTCCACAGTGGGTACCCCAAATTAGGATCTCTGTTGAAAAACCTGGTTGTTTTTGTCCCGGCACTGAGAAGATATTCAGCTGGCAGGCCTTGTGTTTGTGAAATGTAACGAATCTGAAACATCGAAACCATCAAAACATTGATTTGCAATAAAAAGCAAAATTATTAAAAACTTTTACACTAAAACATTATTAGCTCTAGCCACAAAAGGAAAGCACTGCAAAGAATTAACTCTGATAAATACAAATGAAATTTTTCTATAGATACAAATATATGCTAACTTACAAGTAATTGCCAAATACTTATTTAGTAACTTCTTTGTTACTATCTGTTCTTTACAGAAAACTCCATTTTGAAAACTGTGTGTAACCTCTTTTGCTTTTCTGTAGACTTCTGCTATAAAGTTCAGAAAACTTTAAGAGATTTCTAGGACACAACTGAATGGTTTTCAACAAACTCTATTTCACGGATTACCAAGATTTTTTGTTTTAGTTTTTTTTTTTTTTTTTTTTTTGATAGAGTATCAGATTAAAACAATTAGGAAAAAGCTTCTATAAACCTCTTCCTTCCTTGGCTACTTTAGCTCCTGTCAATTGCCCCTACTCTAAATTGCCACAGAGCTTCTCTCTCATACCATAAAATTAAGCACTTAATTTAGCTTTTCTATGCCCATATCAGTACTGGTACTACGTTCATTCATTCAACATTTATTGAATACCTATTACAAACTAGGCCAGCAGTTTTCAAATGTGGTCTGGGAACCCCTGGAGTCTCCAAGATATTTCAGGGGGGCTGTGAAGTAAAACCTATTAATAATCCTAAGAAGTTATTCGCCTTTTTCATTCTCTTCTCATGGGCATACAGAGATTTCCATAGGTGACATGTAACGATGTCACTGCTCTGATGGCTAATGAAATGTGTTTGTATATGCTTGTTTTAAAAATTTCCCAATTTAATAGTTCACACTTGTTTGCTTTCATAATCTCCCAGTCTAGAAAAGCAACAGAAGAGGCGATTTGCTTCCCTCTCCACTTAAGAGCAAGGCAAGAAGTGTTTTTTTTTTACTACCCACCTCCATATGTGAATGGCTATACTTTAGAAATTGGTAAGCAAGGAAATAAATCCTACTTCTCACCTCTCCCCCTAAAAATCTTCAGTTTTGATTTCTAATGCCAGAATTTATTAATAGATGTAAGCTATATAAATAGAGCTCTTTAGGGTCCTCAACAATATTTTAAGAATGTAAAGCAGAGGTCAGTTAACCATGGCTAAATCCGGCATGCTATCACAAGAAAATTTTAGACAACAGCAAGATGTTATTCTGAATCTTTGTGAGCTACATAATTGAAAACCAAAACACAGTATTAGTAAAACAACAAATTTTTTTTAATGTGGATAAAAACATTTTAAATGTGAACTTCTTTTGCATAAAAAAAGGTAAAATGTTTTTTAAAATCCAGGATAAAATCTGTACAATGAAATACTATACAGACATTTAAAGTAACAGGGCAGAAATATATTTAACATGTGAAGTTATTCACAATATACTAAATAGAAAAAACAGATTACAAATTAAATATATCTCACTCATTTTTTTAATTACTACATTTCACTGGTTCTAAGGGACACATTTTTTCACATTAACACTTCTGAAACCAAGACATGTCTTACAACTGATAGCTACCATAGTTTAATTGGTAGCTTTTTTTTCTCAGAGGTACAGAAAAATGATGCATCTTTTAATCAATGGTGTCTTAGATTTGATGAAATATGTTTCTCTATATAAATCTGTATTTGAAACATAACTATATATAGCACATATTCATTCATTCTTTCAATAAGTATTTATTAGGCCAGGCAGTGGTGATTTTAAATATAGACATGGTTCGTGCTCTCACAGACACTGCAGTCTAGTGAGACAGACACTGAACGCATAACTCAAACTGAACTGGCATTCTGAAGAAAATAAAAAGGCTACTATAAAAATACATAAAAAAGGAACCTGACCTAGACTGGGGACTGCTGAGGAAAAGCTCCTTGAGGAAGTGACACTGGAGCTGATAAATGAGTAGGAATGACTAAATGAAATGAATGGCTGGTGGAGAAGCATTCCAGACTCTGAGAACAGTATGTGCAAGGACGCATGTTGGAAGCTAGCATATTCTTAACCAGTGCTGAAATGATGCCAGTGGGCTAGAGTATAAAAAAAAGATTTCTACTTAATGTGTTTCCCATCACCAAAGGAAAAGAAATGGTTTTAAGATCGACCTAGAGAGGGAGGGAGGAAAGGGTGGGACAACCCATGTGGGGATTCAGAGGTCATAGTAAGGATTAAGCCCTTTACTCTACAAGTGATGGGAGATCACAGAAGAGCAGAGGAGTGGCATGATCAAATTTGTGTTTTGGAAAAAATTGCTGTGTAAAAAAGACTGGAGGGAGGCTGCAGTAGATAAAGGGGGATTTTCTAGTAGCCCAGGTAAGTGATGAAGACAGCCTCTATCACAGTAGCAGCAATGGAAAAAAATAAGTATAATCAAGAGAGTCATTGAGACATAAATGGTCAGGAGATACTTACATTCGTGCATGTGTGTGTGTACACACACACGGCAAACTACATTTTTTTCACAGAATTTATCTAGATTGCATTATATAATAATTTTTATGATTTCTACTTAATGTGTTTCCCATCACCAAATTACAGACTCTATGAAGGCAAGGATGATGTTTTATTTAGCACTGCACTCCCAGTGCCCAGAGGACCTGACACAAAGTAGGTACTCAACAAACATGAGATGAAAATTAACAATATATAAATACAAAATATACCAAAATATAACAAGTCACCTCTGAGGGCAGAACTACTGAAGGTTGAAATTTTTGTCTCTTGGTTTACTGTGCATCTTATCTTTTCTAAGTTTTTTACAATGAAGCACTTATGAAATTAAAATATTTAAAATTTTAATATTATAGAATAAAAGTTTCAATATGAAGGTAGAATGGGAAGCTAATATCCAGATACTGCTTTTCACAAAACTTAAAGTAACAACAAAAGCTCCACATTTATGCAAACAAAAAGTACTGTCATTTGTTATTTTAAGTAATTCTAATGTTCCCAACAAATCTGAAGCCATTAGCTAACATCTACAGAGGTACACACATTTGATTTCAAGACTCACAAACATCTGCTATAAAAATCTCAGCTATCGCATTGATGAAAAATTCACTGCTGATATCATACTTAATAGGGAAAGACTGAATGCCTTCCTCCTAAAATCAGGAACTAGACAAGGATGTCCACTCTCGCTACTTCTATTTCAACACTGTACTAGTGGTTCAAAGACAGTAATTACGAAAGGAATAAAAAGGAATCCAGATTGAAAAGGACGCTATAAAACCATCTTTATTTGCAGATGACATGATCTTATAGTTAGAAAATCATAAGGAATCCACCAAAAAAAATCCTACTAGAACTAGAGTTCTATTAGAGACTACTAGAAAAAGAGTTCAACAAGGTTGCAGAATACAAGATCAATTACAAAACTCATTGTATTTCTATGCACTAGCAATGAAAATCTGAAAATGTAAATAAGAAAATAATTCTATTCATTATGGCATCAAAAAGAATATTTAGAAATAAATTTAACAAAAGATGTGTAAAATTTGTACTGTGAAAATTATAAAATATTGCTAAAGAAAACCTAAATAAATGTTCATAGATCAAAATACAATACTGTTATGATGGCAATACTTCCCAAAGCAATATATGGGTTCAGTGTAATCCCTATTTTTTTAAAAAATGACTTTTTTGGGCAGAAACAGAAAACCCACCCTCAAATTCATATGGAATCTCAAGGAACTGTGAATAGCCAAAACAATCCTGAAAAAGAACAAAGTTAGAGGACTCACACTTCCTGATTTGAAAACTGACTGAAGCTACAGTAGTCAAAACAGTGTGGCAGCGGTATACAGATATAGGATGTAAGTCAATGGAAGAAAACTGACAGTCCAGAAATAAACCATTACATTTATGGTTTTTGAAAAGAACTCCAAGACAATTTAATGAGAAAAGAACAATCTTTTAGCAAATTGTGCTGGGAAAACTGAATATTCACATATAAAAGAATGAAACTGGACCCTGACCTTACACCACACTCAAAATTAACTTAAAATGGCTCAGAAACCTAAATGTAAAACTCTGAACCTCTCAGAAGAAAACACAGAAGAAGAGCTTCATGACTTTGGGTTTGGCAATAATTTCTTGGATGTGATACCAAAAGTACAAGCAATAAAGAAAAAGCAGTCCTTTGTACATCAAAGGACATGATCAATAGAGTAAAAAGGCAATTCACACACTGGGAGAAAATATCTGAAATCCTAAATCTCAATAAGGGGTTAATACCCAGAAATATAAAGAACACTCGCAATTCAAAAGCAACAGAAACCAATTCTAAAATGGGCAATGGACTTGACTAAACTTCTCCAAAGAAGATATACAGATGTCCAATAAGCACGTGAAAAGATATTCAATATCACTAATCATTAGGGAAATGCAAATCAAAACCACAATGAGATATCACCTCATATCCAATAAAAACAAACAATTAAAAAAAAAAACAGAAAATAACTAAAGTTAGCAAGGATATAGAGAAATTAGAATTCTTGTGCATTGCTGGTGGGAATGTAAAATGGTATAACCACTGAGGAAAACAGTGTAGTGGTTCCTCAGAAAGTTAAATATAGAATTATCATATGACCCAGCAATATATGTACTCAAAAAATTAAAAACTGCTTCTTGAAGACTTGTACACCAATGTTCATAGCACCTTTATTCACAATAGCCAAATTGTGAAAACGACCCGTGTCCATTAACAGATGAATGGATAAACAAAATGTTAAGATACATATACGTACCCACAAAGGAATATTATTCAGCCATAAGAAGGAATGAAGTTATGACACATGCTATAGCATGGATGAAAAACAGGCTAAGTAAAAGAAGCCCATCACAAAAGACAACTTTTTGTATGTGATGTATATGATATACTAGAAAAGTCAAAACTACAGAGACAGAAAGTAGATTAGTGGTTGCCTAGAGCAGGGATGGGGGAGAATGAGGACTGACCGCTAATAAATATGGGATTTCATTTTGGAGTAGTGAAAATGTTCTAAAATGGATTATGGTAATGAATCACAACCTTGTGAACATACCAAAACCACTGAATTTGTATACTTTAAATAGCTGAATTATACAGTATGTGAGTTTTATCTCAATAAAGTTGTTTAAACAAACTCAACTGTAAGAATAAGGATGCTGCCATAGGAATCCTTTTGTATAATCAGAGCTGTACCAAGATAAACTACCCTCCATCCTGCTCTACAACAGCAACACCCTATTTGCCTAGCATAGGAAAACCGACTTCCTCCTACCATTCACAGCTTCATATCTATGCACCATACAAAAACACTGAAAACTACCAGATCATTTGTTTATAAGGAAAGTCCCAGCTGTACCTTAGCTTCTAAATCTAATTTTATTTGGCTCCACTTCCTAGGAAAATTTACAGTGCCAATCTGTTTACTAAGGTTGAAGGGATGCCACAGAACAGCTAGGCTAAGAATGGCACTTTGGAGGCTGTAATTGCTCAGAGCAAGGTTTCTTAATCAGGGGTCCATCTGTACACAAAATATTGTCAGTATATTTTTCTGAAAAGAATCATAACTTTATTGGATTCCCAAAAGGGTCTGAGACCCAAAAAAGACAATCAATGGTTTGATTCAACCAACTGTGGTTTTCCATCATTTAATCTCCCTCACATTTCTTTGTTGTTATTAAAAAAAAAAGTTGGCTTGCTTCTCCAAGGTAGAAGAAAGATGAAAAATTACAAAGCACAATGTAACAGGTTACTTATGGCATGAGCAACTCATTTTTCATGTTTCACTCAAAGACACATCCAGAGAGTCAAATTTTTGGAAGTTGGTATCTACTCTAAAATAGATGAAGGAGTCAAATTCTAGGCTGAACAGGGAAAAACATTGTTTTGCTTTTTTTTCCTTTTAATACTTCCAGATAACCATTTATTCCTTTAAAAAATCAAACCAAGCCACCTGTAACTACTATGTGCCAAACACAATGTCAGGAGCTGGATACGCTGGTGGAATGAAACAGTCTCTGCCCTCAAAGAGCTTATGTAGCACAGTGGTTAGACCGATTTTTTAAAAAAGAATTTAAAAATGAGAATTCACAATTTATTTCCGTGGCAAAACTTTCCCCCTTCAGAGCAGCTCCTTAGGAACTTGTAGCATCTTTTCTAAAGCTTGTCTGTTTTGAGACATACTTTTCAACTTATATGATTTCCCTCCTAAATCCAATTTTACAGAGACCAATTATACATCACAGCTTCTGGGGCCCAGTGTGTTTCAGTACGCAAAGAGCATTTACTTCACTGTGTGTTGTGTATTAAAAGAAGTAATAGCTATGAATAAGCCAAAGGTCACTCTTAAAATTTCAATTCTTCATCTTTACTTTGATATCTTAACTCACAAAACATATTAGTTAACAAAGTTAATACTCTAATAAATCATTACAGATCTGGAATAGTAGTAATTTAAAGTAACAAAATAAAATCCTTTTTTGAATACAGAATTACAAACATAACTTCAGACAAAGAAGCAGATAAAGAAAATTCTATTCTTTAAAAAATTCTAATTGGACTACTCTTTCCCTGCTCTAAATACTTCACTAGTATTTCTCTCTCCCCAGAATCAATTTCACTAGTAGCTACTTGCTTCTAATTCCATTTAATAAACACTCTTACCTGATCATATTCTGAAGCACCAGGATAAAGAGGCCATCCCAGGAACAGCTCAGCTATCACACAGCCCAATGACCACATATCAATAGCTTCACAAAATGGTAATCCAAGAATAATTTCAGGGGCTCTAGCAAAAACAAAAATAGATTTAAAAAATACACATTATTTGGGAAAATGAACTGTGTTGATGAAGTCTTGTTTTAGTATCAGCTAAAGGTGCACTGATTTCATAAAACTAAAAACAATCTTTGGTATAAAATCCATCATTTGAAACTCCTAGGGCCAGATGTGTTTTGGAATTCAGAGTTTTTTGAATTTCACAAGGTACTACCATGCATATACCACATATTGCATAATAATCCCAAAGGAGTTTAGGGAAGCACCCATAACCAAACACATTAATATTTCTGCAACACAATATACAAGCAGTCATATCAAATCAGCTAAATACAGACTTTAAATAGCCTTGTTTTGGTTCAAGTAAAGTCTTGCCAATAAATGAGTTTATACCAAAACTTAGAAAAAGACTTTTAGTTTTTATAGTTTTCTGAATTTGAAGTCATGGATAAGGAATTTATTCTCTTTATCCTTAGCACCTTTTTAATTATAGAAAAGCCAATTAAATGGTCTGGTCAATAAATACCCCTTTGTGACAGAAATGCCTTCTGTAAAGACAAAGTGGTTGACAGCAAAGACTCTAGAGCCAGCCTATCAGGGTTCAAATCCTAGGTGCCATCATTTAACAGCTACAGGCAATTACTTAATCTCTCTGTGCCTCAGGCAATTACTTAATCTCTCCGTGCCTCAAGTTCCTCATTCATAAAATGAACATAACTTTACCTACCACATGGGTGTTGTAAGGTTTCAATAACTAAGCAATTAACAAAAATAATGTTTAAACATTAAGCTCTTGATCAGTGTCTGGCACACGGTAAGCACTATATATATAACTGTTAGATACAACAATAACTATTATTAATTATTGTTATATCTAACAATAATTATCATTATTTAAAAACTTTGAATTCTTTGTATGCTTTTAGAAATATTTCTTTCCATTGATGCTCCAGGAGAGAAACTTAACCCTAGAGAAGACTAAAGTAATCCCGTGAATTTAGAGCTCTGTCTAAAAGAGCATGTCCAAGGCAGATTGTTATCCCATTCGCAGAGGAGGAAACAGGCAGACAGATTAAGTAATGTGCCTAGAATCACAGTTAATAAGTGGCAGAGCTAATATCTGAACCAGGGCAGTCTAGCTCTGGAGTTGAGTATATTATACGGTCTCTAAGTAAGTAAAAGTTAAGTACATGCCCATCTATAAAAATCTGTTTGGCACTGTGATTGATATACGTGGCATTTTTCAAACTGTGACTAAAATTAAGAGATAAATGGGTTCAGAAAGGGAATGATAATAACTGGTAACACTAATATTAATAACGCTAAAAGACACATAGTGCTTACTCTGTGCCATGCACTATCCTCTGAAATTAAGAAGAATTCTGCTAATGATTACCATTTTAGTTTAATGGCAGTGCTTTTACTATCTCATTGGTACAAAATAATGTTTTACCTTATAATCAATGGCATCTTAGATTCTACATAACAAAGTATCATTTCCATTTTACAGATGAAGAGACTGAGCATTGAGAGGTTAAGGAACTTGCCCAAGGCCACACAGGCAGTCTTGATCCAAGATCTGAGCTCTTAAATGCTTTATTACCTTCTCCAAATAATTTCCTTTCCTTCTTACAAATCACAGAGTTTGAATCTGTAAGGACACTCTGGATCCAGAATGCTCATTTAACAGGAAGTAAATGGAAAAGCAGATTTCTCCATTAGGAACTATCTAACAGGCTTGTCTCCTAAGTTTCCCAAACTTCACTTTCAGAAATATGTGTTTTTGGGGGGGGGGGAGGATTGAGTGGGATACGGTATAAAGATATTTCCCTAAATAAGACTATCCTCCTCAAGTAATTTTCTAAGCAGCCCTTCAAAAACAGGGTGAATTAGAGGACCCCACAGGGTCTCAAAGCTTTCCTGATCCTTGCACAGACACAGCAGGAGATCCAAGCCTGTTGAGACTTACATTATGTGACAACTATGGGTAGAACCACTAACAGACAGTTTTTGTACTATTTGATGTGAACTGTGGTTTTGTTAGCCAAAGAAACGACCTTCCAAAGTCATATTCCTGTTGCAGGTGGCTACAGCCACATTACTGATGGAAATTCGGAGTTAACTCCCAACCGCCGTGGCATGTTTTCAAGACAGCATAAATTCGATAGCATTAATAAGCAAAAGGGTAAGAGGACCCAGAAACATAAAAAGCTTTTCTAAAATTGAAAAGGAACAAAATTTTTACTTCCAGTGAACAGATTCATTAATTTCCAAGTTCACAACAGTGCCAAAAATAGCTGGCCGGGAGAACGCACATGGCTTTGTGCCAAAATAAAAACTGGGCTTA
The DNA here is from genome assembly GCF_902729225.1 of Pteropus medius. Lineage (NCBI taxonomy): Eukaryota > Metazoa > Chordata > Mammalia > Chiroptera > Pteropodidae > Pteropus > Pteropus medius. Next base: position 5,609,982 of record NW_024350924.1, on the reverse strand, counting down.
GAACATTCCTAAGCATCAAATGACAAGCAGAGGATTGATTCTACCATTTCCACTGTACCACGAAGACATTTTAAAATTCAAAAGGTAGGTCACAAGGAGGGGCCAGGCACTCAATCACTAACTTCTTCAAAAAGGTAGCAATAACATAATAATTGTTAGACTTCTAAAACCTAACGTTTCAGGGAAATTTAGAAAAACACTAATCCAGACCCCAAGCCTATTAAACAAAAAAACCCTGAAGATTGGCTGGAATCAGTTTTTCCATTTGGTCTCACCCTGCTTCTGGAATAACAAAAACAGCAGAAGATTTCAAGCAAAAGCTCACTCAAAACAGTAACTCTACCACATCTACTATATAAAAAGGAGGCAAAAGAAAAAAAAAAAAAGAAAGGATTTTCACTATCATTAGAGCTTAGCAATGTTGGACCCACCTAAACTCTAGGAAGTGAAAAGACAGTTATTTTCTCTTACTCAACAGAAAGGAGTCATTCAGAGCATTTTCATCTCTAAAGACTGAAAGTTTAAACTCTGAATTCAGATTATAATTCTTGATAATATTTTCATTGCTATATCATCTTTTCCCTTGGCCTCCATTATTTCCTGATCTCTCAATATAAACTCTAGACACTGAAATTCTGGTTCTACTTCATCTGTATTAATAAGGAGGCTGAGTTACTCTCCTAGGTCCCTTTCCAGCTCTGACATTCTAACAGCTGGGCAGTAAAAAGATTACCCATTAAAGCAAAGGAAAAAAAAAAAAAGGGAAAAAAAATGGCAGTATTCACTTTAGTAGGAAAAGGCATTCATTACACTTTGGACATGGTGGTCTCCATACATCTCATCCTCAAAGAACAAATACCAAATAGGCTCTAATTACTATACCTGGGCGGGAGAAATAGTAATTCCTGCATTCTGATCCCCCAACTTCAAGCTTCTTTAAATTGGAGAATTCCTCCAAGGCCCTGAAGCTTTATTTCACTGGAACCCACAGCGAACTAAGGTTAGGATTACTTAACAGCACTAATCATTTTGTGCTCATTTTTGTGAACACACTTGTTTCTTCCTGCCCATCTCCAGAGGCATCAAGCTACCAGATCAGAGATGTTACATAAAGTCAAACTTCCTGTATCTGTGGCTTAGGTGAAACTGTAGTTTCATTGTCAGATGAAAGTGGATTGTTTGATACGATAAAGTGAAAATAAGCTTTCCTTCTCCTGACCTTGTCCTCCGATACATAACAAATAAAGTGATCTCAGCTTTTAATAAAGGCCAGATAGTTTGTTCAGAATTTAAAGGACTGAGTTTGTAAGGATGGCAAATCTTTGTGCCTAAAACTCAAGCCCCAAAGACAGCAACTTTTCTTGGAATTCGTCTACATTTACATTTACAGTGGGCCAGGAAATAAAGTATATTTCCATTGCTTGAGTCATTTAGCCGTACCCATGGCCAACAGAGACAGCACAGTAGCAAAAATTTATGTCAACTAATAATATTTGGGCATGTTATCAGCAAGATGAAGCAAGATAAACTAAAAAAGGGATATGAGGAAGGCAGCCTTGGAGCCAGAATGCTTCACTGGCCAAAAGAATTTCACAGAGGTTTTCGGAAAGACAAGAAGGTGAGCAGAGTTGTGTCCAAACTGTGATAAGGACACAAGCAACAGGAAGACACTGTGGATAAAACTAACGATAAAGAAGGAATGTGTGAGGGCTATTCCATTTGCCTTAGGTTAAATATCGAGTATTACTGTGACGCAACAGAACACTCATGTTAAATCCTAAACGTCAAGTCCTGGATATTAAACCCAGGTATGTACAAGTTACTCAGTAATACACAGAAGAAACTCCTGGTTTTAAGGAGTAAACTCTGCTCCTTTTAAATTTACTAATATGGTCAACAACTAAACGCAATGGATTTACAGGACTTCGTTGTAGAGTAATTACCAGTGGATTTAAAAATTTGAAAATCATATTTTTTTTTTAAATCAAAACAAAACAAAACCAAGTTACTCAAATGACAGCTTAAATTAAAAGGATAAGGAAAGGGGAAAAGATCAGCAATCTAACACTAACAATTATTCAAATTTCGCATTAGAGAAAGTTAAGTAGCCAGAACTATTTATTCCTCAAATCTCCTTCACTCTTTAAGAGAAAATTTCATCAAAAATTATTTCATGAATAATTCTTATCTCTATTGCCCTATCTTTTCCAACAGATTAGAATCGCTTATCTTACCACAAAAGAATGCACTTTGTCTTTGACAGGGCAGACAAAGTTAAACACCTGCAGGCACTGACTAGAGAAAAGATGAAGAAAGCAAGAACTGCTCATCCCTCATCCCTCAGCTGTGCTCTCCTTACCTCTCCAGGGCTCAAGATGAAATGCAAAAGTGAACTCTTCGGTGCACCTGTAAAATGCGCTTTGTCTATATGTACGTGTGGGTGGTGGTGGGATCGCTCAAAAGAGAATATTAGAAGCAAAAGTAATTGGAACTTAACTCTCCCAAGTTATGAATAAATGGAGGTGAGATTCTCAAAATTAGCCGAGCTGCCTAGAGTAGCATGAAACCGAAACCAAAAGCTCTAGGAATTTCTTTATTCCATTCTCATTCAAATAAGAAATACCATAGTTTTATAAAACTTACATATAAAAGGAAAAGACAAAAAATTAGATGAGGGTGAACCAGAAGACCATGTTGTTAAGATGTCAATACTAACAAAAGCGATTTACAGAGTCAGCGCAGTCCCTATCAAACACCAACGAGGCTTTTTGCAGAAATAGAAAAATCCATTCTAAAATTAACATGGACTCTCAAGAAACTCCTTAAGATAGCCAAAACAGTCTTAAAAGAGAATAAAGCTGGAGGTCTCACACTTCCTAATTTCAAAACTTACTAGAAAGCTACAAGTAATCAAAACAATGTGGTACTAACATAAAAACAGACGTACAAACCAAAGGAATAGAGCCCAGAAATAAATCCTCGCATATATGGTCAAAGGATTTGTGACAAGAATGTCAAGACCATTCAATGGAAAAAGCACAGTCTTTTCAGAAAACTGTTGAAAAAACTGAATATCCACATGCAAAACAATGAAATTGGACCCTTACTTTATACCATATACAAACATTAAATCAAAATGGATCAAAGACCTAAATATAAGAGCTAAAACTATAAAACGCTTAGAAGAAAACACAGAGGGAAAGCTTTGCAATACTGGTTTGGCGATGATTTCTTGGATATAATACCAAGTACACAAATGACAAAAGAAAAAACAGACAAATTGGACTTCATTAAAATTTAAAAATTTTGTGCAAACAGAGTGCAAAGTCAACTCCACGGAATGGGAGAAATTATTTGCAAATCATATATTTGATAAGAATATATAAAGAATGCCTACAACTCAACCAAAAACAACCCAATGCAAAAATGGACAAAGGACTTGAACAGACATTTCTCCAAAGAAGATATACAGATAGATGGCCAATAAGCACATAAAAAAAGATGCTCAATATCACTAATGATTAGAAAAATGAAAAACAAACAAACAAACGAAAAACACAGTAAGGTATCATTTCACACACATAGGATGTCTACTATCCAAAAAAGAAAACATAAAATAACAAAGGAACAAAGGTAGCAAGGATGTGGAGAAATTAGAGTCCTCATGCGCTGCTGGTGGGAATGTAAAAATCGTGAGTGCAGCATCTGTGGAAAAGAGTTTGGTTGTTCCTCGAAAACTTAAACACAGAATTGCCGTATGACCCAGCAACCCTACTTGCAGCTGTAACCCAAAAGAACTGAAAACAGAGACTTAAACAACTGAACACCAACGTTCATCGCAGTATTCATCGTAACACGCAAAATGTGAAAACCACCCACGTGTTCATCAACAAATGAATGGGTAAACAAAATGTGGCATATACATGCAACAGAACCCCTCATGGCTACTGAAGGACAACGTAAGTTTTTGGGGAGTCAAGAGTTAAATGCAGATTTTTGACTGAGGTAGGTCCCCCTTACTCCCATGTTGTTCAAGGGTCAACTGTGTAATTCGACTAGGAATGACCTTCAGAATCAGATTGAATTAATTTTCCTAGTGTTAAATAAAGTTTCAGATATAAAAGACTATTACAAATAGGAATACCACACACTTGAAATGAACTAAAACATATTATCCTTATTTCTATCTTGGAATCTGAATATAAATTCAGTTATCTGTAGCCCTATGTAATATATGTTAAATACAAGGACAGATCTCCAGCCTAAGAGAAGCATTCTAGCATGTGCCACTTGCCTGTAATAACGCGACTGTAAGTACGTTGAGCACACAGCCTTGGAAACATGACTAGCAGAACCAAAGTCAATGACCTTCACTCGGTAGGGCTGGCGCACTGGATCGACCAGCATTATGTTTTCAGGCTTAAGGTCGGCATGAATCAGACCAAGGCTCTTGAGCTTCATCAGGGCTGTGGCCACCTGCTGCAAGATCGGTCTGATGTACTTGAGTGGCAGTGGGCTAAACTTGTTCTGCTTTAGAAAATCATATAAGTTCTGCTCCAGCATCTCAAACACAAGGCAGGTGTGATTCTTATGCTGAAAGCACTCGTAAGAACGGACAAAATTATACTCATCAGCATTTTCACTGCTTAGGCGGGAAAGGATGCTCACTTCAATCTGTCCTTGTCTGGCATAGGAGGGGTGGTTCTTCAAGATTTTAATAGCCACAATTTCCTTGGTGCTCCGCTTCCAGCACTTAGCCACCTGTCCAAATGTTCCCCGGCCCAGGAACTCCAAGACTTCATAACTGTTGGTCATAGAGCAAAGGATCTCATGCTGGACCAGCTGGTAATCCCCTTCTCCGCTGGAACTGCTACTTTTTGTGGTCACAGTGGTGGTCGTGGCAGCAGCACCCACCACAGTCCTGTTTTGCAGCATGAGAGGGGGATGTTCTTCTATGATTTGCACGCTACCGTTGCTGTCCACTTCTTCACTTTTTCTTTTCAATCCACATTTTTGATATGGCTCAAGCAAAGAAACGTTGCTCCTGTGAGTCAGGCTCTGGCTGCTTTGGAAGGTGGTTGTAGCAGCACTGGCAGAACTGTCAGCGGCTGTTACAACAATATGCTCCACGGCAGGAGCTGGGAGGAGGAGGCCCTGGTCGTAAGCAGGGATGTTGAAATTTGCTACCTGGTGAGAGGAGTTGGCTTGCCCTTGTGTGGCTGGGAGGGTTTTGCTGTGAGTATAATATTTGTCGTTGCTGCTCTGTCCAGAAACATCCCAGCCAGAGGGCTCTATTTTCAGTTTCTTCGCACTGCAGAAGGCACTCGACGACACTGATGGGGGGGAAAACACCTGCAGCTGTGATGCCATACCTACAGAGAGACAGAGGGAGAGTCAGAGCCCCAAATTATACAACCCCTCAATTAATTTATAAGAAAATGTTCAGTTTACAAAAATCACAAGTAAACATATCTGGCTGGGGTTTTTATACATTTTCCAAAAAATGTTTCCTATTTTAGAAAGATAAAACTTTTTGGTCTAATTACACATCTTTAATCACTCTCTGAAACTCAGCAATAATAGGACATATTGTTAAAGGAGTACAAATATCTACGATGGTTTATAAAATAATAACAATAATAACAGATTGACCGCTTACTATGTGCCAAGCAGTAGTCCATTATTTCTATTTTACAGGTGAGGAAACTAAGGCACCACATGGTTAAAGTAATTTGCCCAAAATAACACAGCACTGCAACTGAAACCCAGGATCTTTGGCCAGAGTTCATTTCCTGCCCTGATTAACTTTTTAATCAATTATTTAAATTTTGACAAAGATGGTTTGCTTATAAAATTCACACGTGAACCAAACTTGTGCAGGATACTCGATATTACTAAGTAACAGGTGAATAAAGATCACCATAGGCTAGAAACCGTAAGGCAAATCCAGGAGATGAAATTTAACACAAACATTATGGACCCCTACTTTGGTCAAAAACATGACTAGCACAAAGCTCAAAGATAAGAGATACAAGGATTAACAGAAAAATGTATGAAAAACACTTTCAGTTGGTAAGAAAAACATTATGTAATAATGTTCCCCCTTCCATCAAAAGCTAATTCAATCTTAAACTATATTCACAAAAAGTGTCCAGAACATGGCAGACAATGTAAAGGTTATCCATTCTGCTCAGATCATACATAAAATAGTGTCTAGCTCTATCCACTACACTGTAAGAGGACCGTTTATAAACTGACCAGAAGAGAGTAATTGAGATGATGCAAAGCCTGGAGAGCATCTTCTGAAGAACTGTGGGATGCTATTCTTGGAAAAATATGGGGAAAGGGAGTGAGAAGAGCCCAGTTTTCTATCCCTGAATGTCCCATAGATACGTCAGGCTCAAAAAGCCCAAATACTAAATCCCAAAGCTATTACTTTAGAATAAAGTCCAAACATTTGACACAGCATATAAACCATTTCATATTTATCTTCTCCCTTCTCAACAATATAGCCCTCAGATGCCTTGGGGCTCTACACTAATCCTTATTCTCTTGTTCCACACTTTTCTCCTTTTCAGTAACTACTTCCTGAGATCGGTCATCTGCCAAAGAGTCTCAAATCTCTTCTCTAACCCAGACTACTCTTGAGCTCCAAATCCTTATTCCCAAATAACCACTCCAAACTACAACTTGGATATCTTACAGATACTTCAAATTCAGCATGTCTAAAATTAAACTCATAAGTCTTCACCCCAGCCCTGGTTTTCTATCTCAATTATGAGACACCACCATATACCCACCCAACACCTCAAGCCAAAAATCAAGCAGGTAAAGAGTCTGTCTCATCTATAAAATAGGGATAGCAATAGTGATCTCATTTGGGGTTATTGTGAGAATTTAAAGATTGAATACATGTAATAGTGCCTGGAACTCATTTATTAATATTATCCCAACCTACTCTACTCCCTTATTCCCCTTTATCTAATATAACCAAATCTTCTCAATTCTATCTCCTAAGTATATTTCAAATCAGCCCTCTTTCTCCACTCCTACTGGAACCATTCTAGTTAATTCAAACTTCTGGTAGCCTCCAAACTAATCCTGAATGAACTCAGGGGATCTTTGTTTTTAAACTATGCAAATCTTTCTTTCATAGCCACCTTCCTCCCTCTGCCCGCTAGGTTTCCAATACTTTGGGCATAAAGTCCAAAATCCTCAACCTGCCTTAAAAAGCTCTCTAAAAATCTGGTTGATGTCTTCCAAAATCTCCTCCATTCCAGCCATCTGACCTTCTTCCAGTTTTTGGAAGGCCCTCTAATTCAACATAGATTCTATGCTAGGAAAAACTGTTCTCTCACACAAACACAACACACACACACACACACACACACACACACACACACACACACACACTCACAATCATCACAACCACTGCCCCACCCTCATCATGCAACCTATAGCACCGTGTTGCTCCCTTATAACTTGAAATTACTTAATGCTACACTCCCGTCTACAGTATAAGTTCCATAAGGGCAGGTACCATATCTGTCATGTTTTTTGCTCATATCGCCAGAACCTTCCACAGGCTCTGGCAATATACAGACACTCAAGTAGTTGTCGGGTGATTTGACCCCTGCCTACCAACCTTATATCTCCTCCCTATCATTCATATAAAACTGCAGGATTTTCAAAAGTTTGTTTTGTTTTTTAATGTCCCTCCCTTTTATCTGTGCAGTCTTTGAGAAATGGGAGAAGTCTCCACTCCAGTACACATAGTATAATTATACTAGTAGTCATAAGAGAATAAACACACACTAGAAGGAAGGAAGCGTGACAAAGGATGTTACAGAACATGAAAAAGCAACATGTACATTTCTTTGTGCCTGAATGCAACTAAAAACAATCTACACTAGACTAGACAGCTGGAATGAAAAACAAATCCTCAGCCTTCAATTTCTAAAAATGCAGTCTGGATCTACTACAAAAAAGAGTTTCCATTATTTATATGAACCTTGAAGTGTAAATTAAAGCTAAAGTCAGTGCAACTTAACTCCAAGGCTATTAACTTACAAATCAACTTGTTCTACCTATACTGCTGACATAACACTAAATTATAATAAAAATCTGAAACCATTACAAAATTTACCTATTAAAATATATGCAAAAATATTTGTCATCATAAAATTAAGTCAATTTTGAATAAAAGCAAATCTGCGAAATTTGTTTTCCACTGTATATGTTGAACTAATAATTTCAACAATCTATCAAGAAACATGAGCACAACCCTTATGTACCTAAAAGTATTTAGTAAAATTAGAATACAAAATTTGCAGTTTGTAGCTATGTCTAGGAATATAGGGGCTTAAAATAACAATACTGGAAAGAATTCATGAAATGTAATAGCAAATTTTTAAAGGTTATGTTCATGACTAGACACTTTTTAAAAATATTGCATTTACCAGAGTAATGTTACTGACAACTTTTCAGCCAATAAGCAAAATAAAAGATATTGATGCTTTCAAATCTTCAAACTGAGCACTGCAAAAAGCATGCATGCAAAACATTTTCCTGAAAGTTTATACAAATGAATATAATTTTTATTCAGTAAGACAAACTTAAGCCCACCCACAGACAAGAATCCAAAATTCCCCTCGCCTTCCCCAAAGCAGGATGTGCGGTACTTAAGTCAGTATCATGCCACTGGGACTCTGCCAGTGTGGCTGAGACTCATGCTGACCTCGACAAGCACAAAGTGAGAAGAAAATAAAGAATCGAAGTTGTCTAGAAAAATCAACACTCTTATTTATATAACAATCTGAAATTCAGCTAAAACCAGCCATTTCTAGACACAGGATAAAGATACTATGTTCCATAAAATTTGCTTTTGCAAATGGGGAGGCAATTTCCTCCCTAGGCTGAGACCTCCCAAACAAAAATATGAAACAAAATTAATATCTCTGTGAAACTTACTATGCATCAGACTCTTAAAAGCAAATTACAGTTGCCCCATGAACAATATGGGGGTTAGGGGCACCAAACCCCTGGGCAGTTGAAAATCCCCCAAAACTTAACTAAAGTACAAATATTTTCAATTCACATGAGAACAGCTCCCAATAAATTGAAAGTTTTTCTGACTTCCTGAAAATGCTGCACCTCGACATCAGCAATAAACTTGTCTTTTCATTTCAAACTTGACTTTCCAAGGATTTAACCATCTAAACATAAGGACAAATTTGTCCATTGAGTTCATCACAAACTAGAACTAATAGGCAAAAGGCTACTGGTACTTGTACTTACCGCTAAAAGGAGAATTGAGTCTCGCTAGGATCCAAGGCTTTCAAAAACAGCCAAACTAACAGCTTCCCCGCTCTCTGCAATGGTCACATCTACTTAACATTTACTGGTGCCCCACACTGTGGGCACTGCAGGAAATAATATTATGAAGAATTCAAACATTATAACTACGAATGGAACAGGGCATGACAACTAAGGTAATTACTTGTCAGTGTTTTGCCCTTAGACTCCAGTAACATCCACCTTTTCCCAGACACACCAACAATATATTCCTACTTTTGTTTAGTGTCATCTTTGCCTCTTTGACATAATTTAACAATTGGTGACCTGAATAACCTAAAATCAGTACTGTTTATTTTTCCCTCTAGCACTTTGTCCTCAGGCGACATGTACACAGATGTCCATCTTCACCACCAGATGATATGTAAAGAGTATTCATATCATTAAAGTAGGTAAATAAAAATTTACGCTCTGTAAAAATAAAGCAAGACAAGTTTGGCAAGGAAGCCAAATATTTCTCTACTCCACCCATTTTTCGCCATCCCTACTGCACAGTTCTGGACTACTTACTCAACAGCCTAATATGTCTCCCTCAAATTGTAACTCTCAGTTTCTTTTTTAAGCTCCCTTTTCCCAATTTACTCTTCACCTTACAACTGAAGCTTTAAAAATGCATATCGCATTCATATGGGGGTTGGGGAAAGAGGGGAAGGGGAAGGGTGAAGAGGGGGAGGTGGCAGCCAGGAAATGGGGTGGTGGCCTGGCAGAGGCATCTAGCAGCAGAGCTGGGGTCCCCAAGTTCCTACCAAGGAAGCAACACTGCTTTTGCTGGCTGGCGTAGTCACAGGGGACGGGATCTGACTGACAGGTGGTGGTGGACTTGCCTTGTCAGTGACTGCGCTGACCAGTCCTCCTGCCTGGCCACAAGTGCCCCTGGATGAGACTGCCCGGTACACCCCAACCAGTCTTATAATCAGTGGATAAAGTGGAGAAAATGTGGAATAACTTCAAATAGAGGTGTCAGAACCTCTTCAGTCATGAGGGAGGAAGCCAAAGTGAAAATGTGGCCATGAACTCCAACAGATGTCTATCCAAGAGAAAAACATCAGTATAGGAGACTCAGTTCCCCAGTAACAAAGCAGCCCCTTAAGAGAAAATTCTGCCTTACACTGGGATTCAGCCTTTTGAAGAAGAAACCAAAACTGTGCCACTGAAATTCCTCAGATTGTTAAAATTAAGCATTGAAAAGGATGACAATTTATGCATCCCCCAGGAACAAGACTTGCAAGAAGAGATTCCTATCCTTGGGAAGACATGCTCTGTGGGTGGGAAGAAGAAACATTTCTGTTCTACAAAGACACAAAGTTTGGTAGAACTTGAAGTGGACTTCAAAGGAGAGAGGCCCCTTGCCGTAAGCTCCATACAGGATATGGACACTGTTGCCAGCAAAACTGTAGGAAGTTGCTCTCTGAGACAGAAGTTGCAGGATACTGTGTGCTTGTGTTTCCCATGAGAACTTACAACAAGCAGTTGAAACCTCTTTTTCCTAATAAAAGAAAAATACACCTTTCTGAATTAATGCCTGAGAAATGCCGTTTTCCTGCCAGTTCAGATTTAGCCCCCAAATGGCATCTGACCAAACAGCATACAGCCCCTGTAAACCTACATTCACCATTTTTGATACATTTGATCCATCCTTGGTTTCTACAAAAGATGAAGAAGATGGGTTTAGAGAGAAAAGGCGGCTTAGTATTGAAGAATGGGTTGACCTCCCTCCTAATGCACAAATACATATATTTGAAGCTACTGCACAGGTTAATCCATCATATAAACTGCGACCAAAGTTAGCTCCTGGAATGACAAATAAGTGGGGACAATTCTGCAATTCCACAAGCTAATTGTGACTCAGAAGAGAACACAACACCTTGTGTTTGTCATCAGGTAGGCAGAAGCAATGATAAGGCTTTTGGAACATTATAAAGATCCTAGTGTTTGCATGTTTTTTGAACCATTACTTACTATCTCACTAAATAGGACTTTCCCTTTTAGCCTGCAATATACCTGCCATGCAGTAATCTGCAGATGCACTACATACGGTGGAAGTGATGGGCTCCCTTTACCATACATGTTACAGGATTTTTAAAAAGAGTATCATTATAAACAAAAAGTTATAGTTCACTAGTTAGAACGAGAACCGGTCAAGGCAAAGCAAAGTCTCCTGTCCTTAAAGGGCATTAATTAGATCTGCTTCCATGTGCATCGGACAGCACACCTAGAGCAAGTCCACATCACAGCGTTAAGGTTTTTCAGTGAAGTGTGTAAGCTTACTGTTAAGCATCTGTCAGGCGCTGTTACTCAGAAAACTGTGGTGCCTACTGAGATAAGAGGACAACTATGAGTGTTTAGTAAGGCGACAACAACATTTTGTCAATTTTGTTGGTTTTTAATGGCTGTAGTAAATAAGTGAGACAACTCTGGGGCACTTGCTATGAAGAATTCTATTGCTTACTGAAGAACAAATTGTTAATACTGGATGAGTATTTCAACAGTGTGACTAACATCTGAAATTATTTTTTTCTAAGAATTTTTCTATAACCTTCCAAAAGTAGTGATGTTTGTAGTTACTATAAATCAAGCTTTGGAAGTCTAAAAAATAAAGACTATCTTCCTTTCAGAAAATAAAAATGCAATTTTTCTGGCCACAAAGGCATAGTGTAGCACTTAAGTGTTGATATAGTTTATAGTGAGTCTCCTTTTCTCTACAAAAGGTACTGCTAAGTAAACCAGGTTTTCTAAATAGTAGTTCTTAAAATTTCAGACTTATAACTTGGTAGGAGAATTTTACTTAAAGGACTTAGGTATTAAATTTTTTTAAATGAGTGCTTTAACTTAAAACTGCTGTGTGTAATTTTTAAAGTTGACATGTACGGTCTAACTGTTAATTCATTAACATTGGATCTTTTCCTACACCCATGATGAGTTTGTGAACCATGAAAAAAATGAGATGAGGAGATGCCCAAACAAGTCAGATAATAATAACTACAGTGGTTGCTGATGTCGAGATTATTGTTCAACCATAATAATTTGGATGGTGGTATTTATCTCTTTGTTGTAAACTCTTACAGCTGCATTGCTTAAGTACAATTTACAGACTTTCAGTGCAGTTCATTTTTAATAGAAAATCTGAAACCTAAATTGCAGATTTAAAAAGTACTGTACAACTACTGTATCTATAAATACCTCTAGTTAGCATGCTTTTGTCATTTAGAATAGTATGCAATACTATTTGAAAGAGCTATCTTGGAAGCAATACCAAGTTCTAGTGTTTACTTCTCAGTATTACACTGAATTCACAGGTCTGTCCTAGAGTTTTGCACTAAAGTAGTCGAATCTATTCTTGTGTCTTTTTGTCAATGTGCTCCGTGCACTGGTGAGAGTGCTCCTTAATTTCCTTACATGCTGCTACAGAAAGTTGTTTTCAATCCTGATGGCAATTGCCAAGGCTACAAAAAAGAAAGGCTATATTTATACGCAACACTAACCCTTTGACTGCAAATGTATGTTTCAGCTTACTGTGCCTTGTTATGGCTGCTTTTTTGTGCTAATAGTGTTTGGTATTCTCCTTGTAAATAAACAAACAGACAAATAAAATGCCCATCTGTCGCCCACTAAAACCTTCGGATAAAGTTCAAAATCTCTGATTTGGATCTCCAGGCCTTAGAAGCTCTGGACCCTGATTAGTTTTGCAGCCTCGTTTCGCCCACTCTTTCCCCAGACACTCTCCCTTCCTGTAGCACGAAATTTCTCTGTGTTCCTAGAGCAAGTCTTGCTTTCTCCTGCCCCAGTTACTTCACACGTCATGTTCCCTCTCTGAATTTCATTTTCCTCTCTTAACCTTCTCTTTTTCTAACTTTCACTTATCCTTATAGCCTCTGCTTACAACTCACTTTTCAGTGTGGCATAGGCTGTTGGTCTGGATCAAAACTTACCCTCCTTCATCCTGGGCACATGGCTAGACCGTGTTTACCAGTCCCTCTGTCCAACAGAAAGGGACGCGTGGGGGAGCCTTTCCTGTTCCTTTCTCTTGCCACCAGCAGGAACCCACGGAGACCCAGCTTCCGCCATGAGATAACACCCATGGGACGGCAGGGCAACAAGACGGAAAGAACATGGGTCCCTGAATGATCATGTCGAACAGAGCCACTTGCCCACCAGGAGTGCTCATGTCAACCCAGAACATTTATTCCAGACTGTTATAAGAGAGAAAAATTATTTTCCTTCGGCTAGATTGTTGTTTAGTCAGCCTTATGCTCACAAATACACTCAGGAAAGTCTTCCCCGGACCACTTCATACTAAGTTAGGTGTGCTGGTAAAGGCGCCCATAGCATCCTCTACTACGACTAAGCACTTATCACACTTGTACTTTTTTTTTCAGTTATCCGTTTAACAAACATATGTGGAGCACCCAGTACGTCTGCCTGGCACTTTCTAACCACTAGGGATAACAGTGGTGTTCCAGATGGATAAGATTCTTTATCACCTGGAGTTTACTTTCTATTGGGGTGACACACACACCCCCGCCTCCCAAGAAAACAGCAGCTAGGGATAAGCGCTATAATGAAAACAAAACACAATGATATGACAGAGATGGTGGAAGGAGAGCTACTCTAGATTTGGTGGTCAGGGAAGGCCTAATTGACAAGAAGGAGCCAGTCCAGTGGAAGAGAACGGTTAGTGCCAAGATACATTCTTGGTCTATCTGAAGAAGAGACCAGCATGGATGGAATGGAACAAGGGAAAAAATAGTAGAAGCAGGACCCAAAGAGACAGACAAGGGCCAGGTCACATGCTGACTTGTGGGCCACTCTGGATTTTATTCTAAGTATAACTATTTGTAGTTATTCATTTAAAAGTTGACTTCTCCAACTGCAAGTTTTGAGGGCAAGTCTCAATAGCAGAGTAGGTGTCTTTTTTTTTTTTTTTTTAATCACCAGCATCTATCACAATGGCTGGCATACAGCATATGTCAAACGTCTGCTAGAATGAATGACTATAAAGAAATAACGTTACTTCTCCACATAGAAACATAAGGGGATCTCAGAAGTCATTCTGAGTAAATCAGAGAGATGCATGATGAGACAAAAATTATAGTCTCTTGTCTACAGGGGGAAAACATATATTTGTCTATATACATTATATATATTATAAAATATACATATATGTATTCTAAGTAGAATGATACAGAAGGAAGAAATAAGCCTGAAACCCTAAGGACACCCTTTGAATCAAAGCTCCCCACCCCATTTCCTGTAGCACTTCCTTCATATGGAACCATGTGAAACAAGCCAGTTCCCCAACTAATACACAAAAACAGGGTGTGAAGTAAGCGGTGTTAGTGACAAAAGAGTAACTCAACAATTCTATGTAATTTCCAGCCATTTAAAACAATTTTGTAATATTCTGATAAACTGGCTGAGGGGTACTTTCCTTCCGGGCAGAATACTGTTCCCTAAATTTCAACAGCTCTCTTAGATTTATTTATTTAGAATGACGATTTTTTTTTTTCTAGTAACAGAACAAAAGAAAGGAGGTGCTTTTTATGTTCGGTTAATAAGGTACTATCTTAGCATGTGCACAGAACAGTCTACAGGTCTACAAAGTTTAGAATAAAGAAAACTGTATCTCGAGGAGTTTCAAACAAACAAAGCATAGATCAAGGAAAATGTCAAACAAACAAAGCATAGATCAATATGAAACATAGACACTAAAAGAGCACCCTGTTTAGATCAGCTTGCAAAGGCCTGTGGAAAAAGTAAGATAACAGTCTGGCAGATGGGAGGTGGAAGAAGTTCTTTCAGATGAATGAGATAACAGTATGCCAGGGGTGTGGAAAAATGAAAAAGTGTTTAGAATAAGGAGAAAATGAAAAATGTATTTCATTTGAGAAAATTCTGGCAAAAAAGTACAGGGATCCTTATAGCTAAAACGGACCCTACATTCTCTTCCTAAGACTCCCTAATTCCAACACGAGAAAAAGAAGACCCGAGAAAGCCAAACAAGTTTTACACAGTTAATGAGCAGCAATGCTGGCAGAGAATTCAGGTCTTCTGATTCTTTTTCATTTAGCCCTCTGAGAAAGCACTTACCAGGTGCCCTTAAAGAACCCATGAGAAACACACAGAAGTTTCCCTATCTTCCAAGAACTGAGAAGGCTGCTTAGGGGGGTGATATGACACACACAAAAAAAGAAAAAAATAAACACAGGATGTAAATTTTTTTAAGTGCCAAATTATGCTCTACAAAAATACATGAGGCATTTAGGGAGCTGGGAGATGAGGAACAAAAAAAAAACAAAAACAGAAAAGGAACCGAAAAGCAAATTCAGTGATTACTGAAGTGGTGCCTGAAGGAAAAATGATTTTGATGACTTGTGTTCAGAATGGCATGAAATGTAAGGGAAGATACTGGAGGGGAATTAGTAACTGTAATTTAAAAAAAAAAAACTTAAAAAAATATAGATGCTTTATGCAGTCACGAAAATTCAAATGGATGGGCAGATCAGGAAGTTCGTGTTTGCACAATTCAAATTACAAAAGGACCAGTTACAATATATAACCTAACAACAAGTTGCACAAGTTCCAAGTGTCAGAAGTTTACAAGGTAGGTTTGGCTCACTGATTTTTACCAACACAACCACTGACCCAGCTGTGCTTGTGAAAACAAAACCACAGAATGAAAGAATTCTATTTTCCTGAGAATTGTGTATTTTGAGGTGATCTTTTTTTTCTTTTAGAAAGGAGTCCTGGTTTGGTTTTAAATCTCGAGTTACCAATCCACTTGCTCTACAATCTCCAAAGTTAGGATAAACTATTCATGAAAATGTCACCAGCAAAAGTCCTACTTACCAACCAGAGCCAGTATATTTACAAGATCTCATTCACCATTTTACTCGTCAGATGCTTTACTGGCTTGGCTGCCTCCAGTTCCAACCACAAGTACTTTACCAAAATATCCTTCAAGCCAGGAACAGTCTCTTAAAGTCAACGATATCCTTCATCATACCATCATACCAGTATCATAACACAGAACCCTAAAATAAGTACATATAAAGATCCCAAATCATCTGCCGAATAACCATTAAGTAAAATGATTTGTTAGATTTTCAAATGTTTTACAGAAAGCTTTAGACCTATATATGAAAAAAAGCTGGTAATGATTTGCATTCTCTGTGATGTTTTTTTAAAAAAGACTACAGACCAGGAATCAAAAATAGCTTGACACAAACAAGAGCGAAATTGTAGGTTTTGCTGAGGGCATCAGCCACTTAATTTAACTCTCCTTCATCAGGAGCAGGAAGCCACGCTGCTGTTTTCATCAGAGTTGCTAGGAAACAAATAAGATAAAGGACAGATTGGGCAGAAGAGTCTATAGCTGAAATGAATATTTCGATGCAATTACTTAAAATTCCCAAAGTGTCACTAAGAACAAGCACCTAGGGCTGCCTCAAAATGAGTCCGTCTACAATGGTGTCAGCGGTTTAAGCGGAGGAAAGACGTATTAAGAGCCTAGGGTTGTTTTTTCCCCTTCTCTAGCCCCTCCTCCCTTCCCCCACCTAAACAGGAAAGAAAGCGCGCCCAGCATAAACACAGGCCAGTGCTCCGGGATTGTCACCACAACAAACTGGAGGTTAGACCAGCGCTCCCGGCGACCGAGCCCCAGGTTTCGGTTGCTAAGCGCAAAAAGGGCCTCTTTCTCATAAACCTGTGAACAATGTGGGCCTTACCCAAGAGTTCTGCTTGTTTCCTCACCTTTTTTTTTTTTTTTTAAATATACCGTTGTTAAACGAAAGCTTTGGAAAAGTGACAACAGGCAGGAAAAGTTTCCCTCCGAGCCAGACCTCTAGATCTGCCTCGCTCGGACGTCCATACAGTCAGTGGGCTGGTCTCACGTCGTCTCCCCCGTCATTACAAATGACAAACCCAACGATTAAAGAACAGCAGCGGAGAGGACAGGCGAGCTTCCACACCCACCCGGGACGCCGCTCCCCGGTCCCAGACGGCTCAAATAACCCCCAGCCCCGGGGATCGGCGCGGCTGCGGACACACACGCACAGCCGCACGCTGGGAACCTGCCACGACAGCCGGCAAAAAACCGGCCGGGCGAGGAGAGGCAAGGCGGCCCCTGTCATTTAAGGACAACAACACGCCCAGGGGAGAAGAGGCAGGAGGCAGGGGTAGTTGCCCCCCAAACAAGCCCGGAGCCACCCCGCTTTTCTGGGAACGCAATCCGCCCCGCGGCCGAGAGAGGCGGGGGCTGCAGGACGCGGCGCCGGGTCCCAGGTGGGGGCCCCCCCCCGAGAGGCGCGCCCCCCGCAGGCCGGGCTTCCCCGAGCGCCGGCGGCCCGCCCGGTTCCGCCCCGGGGAGCGGGTGGGAGAGGGCGCCCGGCCGAGGTGCGTGCCCGCCCGCCCCGACTCACCGCCGGTGTGTCTGGTTCTCAGCCGCGAGCTGGGGCTGCCGTGAGGAGGCGGCGGAGGAGACGAGATCCGGGGCCCCGCCGCCGGGTCATCATACCCGCGGCGCGAGCCGGCCCGGGCCCTGGCCCCCGCCCCCCGGAGCCGTCCCCGCGCCCGCCCCGCGGGGGGAGCCCCCTCAGCCCCCCACCCGCTCGGCCGCCCGGCCCGGCCGCCGCCTCAGCGCCCCGCGCTCCCGCCTCGGCCTCCCGCTGCCGTCCGGGGCCACCGCCGGGCCCCTCGCTCCGCAGCCGCCGTTGTCGCCAGGCCCGACGAGCTGAGCGCCGAGCAGCCACCCCCATCCGGCCGGCCCCGCCCCGCGGGAACTATTCACCCGCTCCGCGCCATGATACCTACTGAGGCGGAAGGGCCGGAGCGGGCGCTTTAGGACAGCCGCATCGCCCGGACCCGGGCGGGAGCCGATGGGCCTGCTTGGGGACCGCCGTGGGGAGCCAGCGTGAATCGAGGGCAGGGCCCGGGCTCCCCGCCCCGTCTCCGCGGCAGACCCTGTGGTGATTTAAATGTGCCTGGTGGCGGTGAGGGGTCCAGATGTAAAATGTCAGCCCAGCCAGTGTGACATCACCACGGTCTAGTGTGACACCCCCAGAAATTGGGCAGCGCGCGGAGAGGCAGTGCCTACCCGGGAAGCCCCCCTGCTGGTGAGGAATTACCTCAGTTTAGGCTTTAATGTTTCGTTGCCATATAGAGACGTTCTAGCGGTGACATCCGTGTACGGGTACACCGGGAGCCACTTAGGGGGCTCTCCCATTGCTGCCTTGGGAACCCGCGTTTGCATTAGGAGGGGAGAAAGAATAGCTGTGCTCTGAATCCAACCCCTCAAAACGTGCAGCGCGCGAATGCTACCATAATTTTCTTGCCTCTACCGGGAGATGGTCAGGCTCGGTATTTGGGAAATGGAATGCTCTGGGCACACAACATTCTGGAAAAAAATGGACACTGTGTGAAAACTAGGTTACCCCAGTTGAAAGAAACATGCCATCTCCCAGGATCAAGACATTCTGTGGGATTTCACATATATCTGCTACCATGTAAAATGTTCTGATTCCTAAAGTGGGGGACATTTTTAGGGAGACAGGAGTATAATCTATTTTTTCCATCCCATAAGTTCTAGAGGCTGCACTGATCTGAGCCCTCAAAGTGACTGTCCAGCCCCATGGGTACTTGCATATTCTCTTTGAGGAGGGGGTGGATGTGGCTAAGGCAAGATTCGGCTATCAAGCTCTTTCTCAAATCTCACCCATACATCCTTGAACTCTTTAGGCCCCCTTTTCCCCACCAAAAAAATATATATATATATTTGTGAAGACGTGCTAAAGTGGCTGTGCTACCTTTGGTTTTTCTCCTGGCTTGACAACACTGGGAGCAGTTCTATTTTATCTGGAACAGGAAAGTTATTTCCCTAGAGGACAAGGGTTAGCCAAACAGGACAGTTTTGTTTGCTTATTTCCGCAGAAACTTAGAGAACATAAAGTCCTACATTAGGGATGGGAAGCATCAAGACACAGAGTGGAGTGGGTAAGCTTGCCTGTGCGGGGAGGCAAGAAAAAGGCAGAACTTGAGTTCTGGAGTAGAATAGAGCCCGCTCGAAAGGCAGGCTGCGAACACACTTATTACTTACCCTGCCTTGGTGCAAGGCAACTCCGTGACATGCTTCTAAGCTACTGGCTCGAGTTTCATCCCTTTCCTCTTTTCAAACACATCTCAAAATTCACCTTTTGGGAGCTTCTCCTGATTGATTCCCATTTTATTCTAATTGTTCAGTTCTGCATAGTCACTATCTGACTACTTAATTGACTTATTTGTACCGTATTTATTCTTGATGATCTCTATTTTCATTATTATTAGGTCATTTCCTCAGTCTGCCTAAGTGGAGAACTTAAAATCTAGTATTTTCCCTTCTCTAACACCATTCATTCATTCATTCAACAAACAGCTTGTGTGCCTGCTCTATGCCAGGCACTCTCCCAGACACCGGATCAGATGCGAGATGAATAAGACATGGTCTTTGCCCTCAGAGAGCTTATAGTCCAGTGAGAGAAAAAAATGCATGGAGACAAATACAAGATTTGAATGATGGAGTCAAGGACCGCCTTCAGAGAAGGTGGTATCTGAGCATGGTGTTGTCAATGAAGTTTCAAAGTTTAACATAGCTGGAGTTTACTTGTCCATTCAACAAGATCTATTGAGTACCTCTGACAGGCACTAAAGCAGAAATTAAAGACAGAAAGAAGAAAAGGTTTAGTCCATGCCCTGAAGGAGCTTACAGTTCAGTGGAGAAGTGGCAGGATGTGGAATTAGTAAGGTGGGTCAGATTTTGAAAGACAATGATGAGCTTATTAGAGGTTTAATCAGGTAATAAGGAAGCTGTGCTTTAAGGAGAGAACTGGTGGCTGTGAGGAAGATGGCTGGCTGGAGTGGGTGAAGACTAGAGAAAGAGCCTGATTAGAAAACAGTGTTGAGGGTTTGGTCAAGCAGGGAACATGGAGAGTAGGGGGTGGATATGTGAACTGCTTTGTCCTCCCAGACAAAGTTAGAGCACCTGGAGAGGGGAGATGGCGCTATTGGTGATTGGAAGCATTCAAGTCTCACGTAGGGTTTGGCATCCTTCTAGGACCTGCAGCCTAGGTTCAGTGCTGCAGTTAAGAAGTCATTTGCTCAGGAGCTGCAGTGCTTAAGACCAAATAGAAGAAGCTGACCAAAGGCTGTGTCTTGAGAGAAGCTGGGAAGACTATCCAAATAAGTTGTGAAATGAACTGGCCAAGAAGAAAAGAATTCGGGTAGAAGCCAACAATTGTAAGTTAGAAAACCAAACGAGAGCGAAGGTCTGAAGTAAAGGATAGGAGGCAGAACATGGAAAAATCCTTTGGGGCAACAGAAGAACAAAAACAAGAGTCCTGGAGCTGCCATGGCCATGTGGTGACCATAAATGTGACGACAAGCAATGATGAAGACAAACAGCATGCTGAGGACGGCAGTGTAGACAGATGGAAAAGTGTGTCTTTGATATAGTGAAGTTTCTGAATGAACCAGGAACTAACTACTCACTTCTGGATTTCTTTTTAAGTAAATAAATGTTCTTATGTTTTGAGAACATTGTTAGACAAGTTTTCTATTATTTGCAGCTAAAATCGGTCTTAACTGATGAAGAGAAGTAGGGGAGATTTTCTAGAAGAAGGAGCTAATCTGTGGTGACCAAATGTTATGAGAAGTAAAGGAGGATAAGGAGTCAAGAGCGGCCAGTGGACTTGGCAGTCGGAAGGTCGCTGGTGATCTTGGTAAGAACAATTTTAGTAACAGTGGGGACAGAAGTAATGTAATTCCTAGATAGGATTTTTCATAATATGAGTGGTAACTGGCAAACTGGGAAGGATAGTTTGGTCCAGCTGGGTGATAGAATCTGTTCTGGTCAACTCCCATCTTCAGCTCTCCATAACCAAGGAAGCTGCTTGGGTCTGTGATGTCCACTTCTGCTACATCTGGGAGATCATGAACTGAACTATTCTGACTGATTTCTGTATCACTTTTCACACAAATGAGCTGGGAAAAGTTGTTCTGGCCCTTTAACTGGTTTTAAAGAGGGCAAATCCAACATGCATGATGGAGGTTAGAATAGAACTTTTTTTATTCTACTAGGATTTCCTGACTGTATAATAAGTACCAGACACTGAGTTAGACAGAATAAAAAGAATAAAGCACATTTCCTTCCCTCAAGGGTCTCGCAAACACAGTTAAGGAGACAGATTGGAAACAATTATCACATGTCTATGACATTGGTCCTCCAAGTGGCATTAAAAGTGCTGAAGAATATTACAGTTAACTGTGTCTGGAGGTCACTGAGGAAGCTTCTAGAAGTATTGCTGTAGACAGCAGGGACTTAAATAAGACAGCCCTACTTCTGCTGGGGCATCAGTGAGACGTTATTTGTTTTTAGTACTGACCTTAAGTACATTTTTCATGTAAAATGTGAACATAAGAATAAATATGCCATTATATCATACACAAGGGACATGAGCTCCTAGGAGTGACAAGTACTCTGGGAAGAAGAGCTTACCAGGTCTGTGCCAGACGGCCTTGGGCTTAGAAACTAAAACCAAAGCTGAGAAGTGAAGTGCCCACCTCTTGGGAAGCTACCCAGGATCATCAGGTGAGTGAGTACTCTCCATTTCATCCCAAAGCTTCCTCCTCTGTATTGGGAGAAGGCTTTGTCTCCTCGCTGCCTCCCCACTTCCCTCCTTCCCCAGCATCTCCCCACTCAAGCTGGGTCATTGCTGGGCTGAATAGTGTCATTGCGGGTAGGAGTCTGACTTACCTGGCTCAAGTCTAAGTATTGCTAGTTTCTTTTTCTTTTTGCAGCAGAATAGGACATTTTGAGGACGGTCCATCCCAGGAGAAACGATGGCTTTGGTAGAATAGGAGTTTGGACGAAGGCCATGCCTCTGGGGTTAAAGACAAGGAGTCAAATACAAATAAGAACGGGGAAGGTGAACTAGAGAGAGGTGATGGATGCACAATGCCGTGAAGGCACTAAATGTCACTGAGCTGTGCACTTTCAAATGGTTAATTGTATGTTATGTGAATTTCACCTCAATAAAAAAGAAAAAGAAGATGGGAGGTTTGCAGGAATTAGAGATAACGGGCAAGAACTTTATCCCTAATTTTCCTGATTTTCAAGGGTCGACCCAGAAACTATGCTGGGAGAAGAGCAAATGCCTTGAATACTCATACCACCCATATTTACTTCTCCTCAGATCTTCCTCCCCACTAAAACCAGGGGATAGTGCTTTTTTTCTCTTTCTCTGGATGATCATCATCTCTCATCATCATGCCTCTGCCATTCCATAGCTTCTCATCTTTTCTTTGACCAAGGGTTACACCAGCCTTTAGCAACTGCATTCCATATATCTTTCTGTATCATCAATTCTCAGCAAAGTCCAAAGTCAAAACAAATGCTCTGGGAAGGCACAGAGACCCACATGGGAGAGGGCAGTGAATCAGGACAGGAAATTTCACAATTGGATATTATTTGTGCCAAGTCATTTTGCACTTCCCATAAACTCAGAAATCGAAAAAGTCCTAATGTAGTTAGTATCCCTTGCCTAACACAATTCCCGATATGTGGTTAGTACTTACTCTTTTGCTGAGTAAATTACCGAGTGCTTATTCACAGTGCTCAAAGTATCAGAATTCAATTAACTATAGAGTTTAAGAAAAATCTCAAAATAACAATTTCCACCTCCCCTTCGGCTGCGAAGTTAACTTAAATTTTTTATTATTATTTTTAGAAACTTATTTTTTGTAAACTCTGTAAGCTGTCATCAAGTGGTTAGCAAGTGGTTCTCTCTGTTGCGGGTGGGGTAGAAGGAGGTGCCCAGGAAAACTCTGATGTGACATAGACTTCTGCCTGACCAACCTCAGTGCTCCCAGGATGCTCAGTATAAAAGAAACACATGGGCTTTGGAACCTGACGTCAGGGGGAATACTGACTCCTTAGTTACTGGGGTGTGCTAGTGGACATGCTCATGAGACCCACTTTCATCATACTTAAAATGGAAGTGATTATACCTTTTCCTTACCTCCTGCGTTCCATCCATCAGAACATTTCTTTAATGTTACTTCCCTCAAAAATCCAGAACCCACCACCATTCATCTCCACTGGTACTGTCTGTGAAATCAGAAAATAGGAGAAGTGAAATACAGAATAATAATAGATATGTATTTTAACTCCTTTCTTGATTAAAAAGGAGGGTTTTAATCGTCCATGTGGACTAGGAGCCTTGCAGAGAAGATGCACTCTCGTGAAGCCAAAATTACCTTGTTCGTTCTGGTGCTCTTCTGTAAGAATGTAGAATGTTACAACTTGGTAAATTGAACAGCTATGCTCTGTTCTCCATTATATCATAGATCTCTCCTTACAGATGCAGATATTCAAAGATCAGGACTGTTATCCTGTATAAAAGTTAAAACTTCATAATAATTCAAAAAGTAAGTATTCTCTGATACATGAAATTTTTTACTGAGGAGTCACTGTCTCTCAGGAAATGTAACCTCTAACCCTAAGGCTTGTGTTGACTCCAAAGCAAGTAAACTATGTTTTCTTTTTTTTTAGTACATAGTTATAAAACATGTCTATTATAGGAAATAGTGCTAATTCATAAAATATTCCACTTATTTACTTATATTGTAAATAAACTCATTCTTTTTTTCTTCTTTTTTATTCCCCCCAAATATGTGCACCCATATAATATCTATGGTGCATATATGGTTATATATACACTTTTCCTTTGTGGAAGCTTTGGTGGAGGAAAAGGTGTCTTTGTTCCTTTAGCTGCTTGTGCCAAAGAAGTTAACTCTAATGGATTCATATCCAAACACCACGCAAAGCCTTTCTTCCAAAAACCTAGTCCACCTCACCAGTCTCTCTCACTACTCCAAGAGCTTCCTAGCTAGAATTCATGTTTTCATTCTTGCCTCATTCTCTATCCGTTGCTTTTAAAAGAGCGTATCATTTCCCTATGTGAAAGCACGCCAATCGATTCCCGTTACCCTTAGATAAAACCCAAACTTCTTCGTCACTTCTGATCCTACTTCTGCCTCCCTCTCTGAGTTCATCTCTTTTCCCCCTAGGCCACATGCATGAAGGTTGTTCCCATCACACGGTCTTCAGGCTGACGCTCCCTTCAGGTCTTCACCTGACTGGCTCCTTTTCATCACTCAGGTCTCATCTTAAGTTTCAGTCCCACAGAAACACCTTTGACCCGTCTCTGAACTGCTCCCCACCCCTATTAGCCAGTTTTATTTTCTTAGTACTTTTCACTATCTGGTATATATTTATGCAAACTGTCTCTCTCCATTAAAATGAGTTCCTGGTGGGCAGGACATGTTCTGTTTTGTTCACCATTTTGTGATAAGAATCATTCTGTACTGATGTAGGTGGGATATCTTGGATAATAGGGGAAGCACCATGACCTCAAAATATCGTCGCGGTGGTTACGAAGGGTGATGGGTGGGAGGCAGGTAACACACTGACAGCTGCTCACTAGTGATAGTGTCAGAAATATGTGCACATGGAGCCCAGACAGAATTTCTCCTGCTTAAGAACCACTTCAAGAGCACAGAGAACTGTCTCCCTTGGTATGGGCTTGAGACCGAGGACCCAGGTCCAAATCCTGTTTCTTGAACAAGCAGACTCGCTTATGTCCTATTTCCTACCACAAAGGGAAGTCTGGGTCAGAAGTGAGAGATGGTCCTCCAAAGCCAGCCAGGCAAATGTCCTTCTTTAAAGGGACTAAAGTCACTATCAGTCTCCTTGTGAAAAAGTACTTTTCTCCACAGATCCTGAAACAAATAACTCATTGATATCTAGGGAACTTCCTTCCTCCCAGTACCTTCAGGCCTAAGGCAAGCACTTCAGGGATCTATGGGGGTCATCCTTAGATTCTAAAAGTAAAATAAATGAGCTTAGATATATGCCATGCAGCATTTGTATATGAGAGTATTGAGAAATCAAACAAAGCAATTGCCAATCTCTATTATAAGTAGCCAAATTTACTTTAGAATAGTATGGAATTTTCCTATTACTAAAACACAAACATGCCACCAACAACTAATTTCTCAAAGCCCTTTGCTTCTACTCCCCCATCTGAATTCATACAGATGCCACTTCAGGGAATAACGCATGACACAGTGCATGCCAAGAGTGAACAGGTTTCCTTGCTGCTAGACGAGAAAGCCAGTCTGGGGCCCCTGGTCCTGAAGACTGCCTTATCTCTCTCTGCCACCTTTGGGCAGCACCGAAGTGAGACAGCAAGAGGCACTTAGAGGAAGTCGGTTGAGCCTTGTCCACACAGCTTCGTAAATATTTACTAATACACAAGATAATTTTCCATGTTTACATGTACCGTTCTAATAATATCATTTGAACTTAATGAATCTTCAAGGTATTTTAATACTATCCTCTTCTTCAAGAAGGATGGTAAGAAAACATGTTTGTAGTGCAATTGGGTACAATTTGCACCAAGAACTTAAAACTGTAATCACTTCCAGTAATTTATTCCAATAAACAAAAATGCCATGATATATGCACAAGGATGTTCACTGTAATATGTGTTAAAAAAAGGGTAATAGAAATGTTGAATAAGGAAATGGTTTAAAATATACCCTTATGATAGGGCATCATACTACATATTTAATATTAAAAATTATATTTTGAGCAATATTTAATGATACAAGAAAATGCTCGATATTAAGAAAGTATACTGTAAGATATAAAACTATACAGTATTACCCAACTTTGAAAAAAACATTTTATATTTACATGCACAGAAAAAGACTAAAACAATTGATCTACATGGAAGAATTTTTTTCTTCTTTATATTTTAACCTCCAAAATTTATTTTACATACAGAAGAATTTTTAAAGAACCAGAGGCCAAGAACCAATATTTGAAGTACCTATCCCGTGGGAGGCAGAGCTAGGAATTCTCCCAATGATCTAATGTCCATGGTGATCAGGAGAAGCAGGTACCTCAGTGGGTTTAGGTGAGGAACAGAGGCTCTATTTAAGCATGGTCTCTGCTGGCCCAGGGCACCCTGGATTTCAGCCCAGGACAATGCCCAGGTTCCCTGCTGCCCCACATGCCTCACCTGCGCCTCCTAGTGGGCCCATGGTGGGGCTCACAGTGAAAGTCACTGACAAAACACACAGCCTGCCCAAGAGCAAGGCCCTATTTTGCTTTCTAAACTCTTCATGTCTTCCTCCCAAAGTAGGAAACCTGTTTTTCCTGGACAAGAAACAGGCTTCTTCATTACGAAGGCTCAAGGCTCCAGGCTCCATTCTGAAGCAGTTTTATCCATGTGCCCTCTGAGCCTGTGCTATCTGCTGTCCTGCTTATTGGTTTGGCATTTCTGTCAGGACGTGAGCAGGACAGGGCAGAACTGCACACCCCCGCCTCTTCCTCCAGCTGGCTCCTTGGTCTCTGCCCTGGATACTAAAACAAACAGGCTGTGTGCTCTGGCTCCCTACTCAATCCAAGGGCGGGGTGAGGGGGGTTTTGGGGGGGTGGTGGCAGCAAATATCCCAGCTATGTGAACGATCAGGAATATCTGGCAGCACAGTTGATAGTTTGTAATTTTATTTCGGTCAGTCAGAGCCTCCAGGCAGCTGGGAAGCCTATCCTCCCCTAAGCCTGGTTCTAGGTACAGCCCTGGTAAGGGGTGCCCATCCCCCAGCTGGCTCTGTTCCAGGTAGGTCCCCAGTGACACTAACTGCAAACTCTCATGGAGGCAGGGGTAGAATTTTCCCCTTCTGTTCCAAGGCTCTGCATCACTTCCTGTTCCCTCCCAGAGACAAGACAGGATGTCACTTAGATCCCAAGGTCATGGCAAGTCAATGATACTCAGGATTGGAATGTGATGCCTGGGTCACTTTATCCTCCAGCACCACAGTTCTTAACTTAATCAGAACTATGTAGGGGCTTTTATCTAGGAAAAGGGAGAAGGGGACATAGAGAATGGTTCATGACACACCAAATAACAATAGGAATAACCTGGGCCTTTTTGATTCAGGCTCTATCCCTTTCTGCAGCCATGTAAGAGGGCTGCATGTTCTAAAAAGTTAGAGGAATACTGTGTTAAATACATGTAAACAGATTAAGTTGCCGCAGGTCTTCTTAGAACCTGAAATGTGCCCAGACTGTGAAGGAGTTATAATGAAAGGCATTTCTTAAACAGAGTCAACTGTAAACTAGGGATTCCATAGATATTAAGCTCCCAATGAACATACTTTGAGAAGCGTTGCTCTGGCATGAGTTCATAAGAATCCTGTGAAGATAGAAAAGTAATGCCCAAAACAAACTCTCCCTACCAGCCTTCAGCCACTGTCTTCAAACTGCCATGTTGGATCAGACAAGATGGTACTCTTGTCCGGACCTTAGCAAGGATTTATGGTATTTTTCCACTTGCTGGTCAAAGCCCCTGGAGGAGAACCCTGTCTGGAAAAAGTTTACTGGAGTCAGAAGGTATTTCAGTGCTAGGCCCCCAGGGACTGCCTCACTACTGTGAGACACAGGCGGATCCTGGCCCATCCGTGAGCTCTGGTTCCTTAAGACTGCTGAACCATCATTGTCTCCCCTGGGGACCACATGGGGCTCTACACCGATTTCCTCCTCAGTTTCTGGAGAGAAAAATTCCTCATCTGTAGACCTCAGATGCTCTGAGACACCCAAGGGGGCAGTCAGTATCTTCTGGGACTTAGAGAAAGGGACCGTCCCATCCCATTCTTTTCTGCAGAAGTCTGGGAACAACTGCTTCTTGATCTGCAAGGGACCGTGGGAGGGCTGCTTCTCAAGCTTTCCAGAATGGTTCTCATTCTTAGCCCTCTTTGAGTCACTGTCAGCTTGAGGTTCATCAGCATTTTCAAGGGATTCGAACACGACGCCCTGGGTTCTTGGCTTCTTCAGCCTCCTTTCTAACAGCAGCCAGAGAACGTTTGGTTTTCTAGAGGAAGAACTCATATGTTGCTGCACAGAGTCTGGAATTGGGAGCACCGAGAGCGGGGGGCTCAGGCTGGCCTGGAAGTGGTCCCTATAGGGCTGTCGCCTGACAATGGGCACCACCCGGCAAGGCTTCAGTGCTGTGACGAAGGCACAAAGCTCAGAGTAGGAGGAATGGTCAGAGTAGGGGACGACGTGGATATCGGGGTGGGAGCTGTGGATTTTCCGGCTTGTGGGAAGGATGGCGATGGTAGGGTGGGTCTGGTTCCAACGCAGCATGGCGGAATGGCAGATCTCCACACGGTCCACGGCGTGGATGCGGCCAGCCTGCTCCTCCACCGTGAACACATCCGCCAGGCCCAACAGCTGCACCAGCTCCAGGCGCCGAGGACTCAATACCACCCAGGTCCGAAACTCCAGGGCCAGCTGCTCCAACAGTGACTCTTTTCCCAGGCTGTACAGTCCTGAATAACGTTAAAAGGGGTTGAGGAAAGTAAGAAAAGGAAGAGAATGAAGCTCCTGGGAAAACCTAATAAATCAACCAAATATCTAACAAAAATACACAAAATTATCGGGGCGATCAGGGAGAACATCAAGGAAGGATGGTATTTGAACTGAGATATATGGAGAATGGGGTAGGGGGAGGTTAACACAGAATCCACTCATTAGTTCAGTTCAATAAAGGAAAATTCCTACCAAGTGCTAACCACTGTGAAAACAAAAAGTCTCCGTCCTGGAGGAGTGTAATTTACACGGGAACCCAGAAATCACGTGGTTAAGGGCAAGGTGAGAGATGGCACATGGTATTACGTATCTACCATTTGGTGGAATTAGGGAAAGTTTCCTGAAAATGAGAGCTGAGTTAGGTCCTGAAGGATGGGTCCCAGTTAACCTGGCAAGAGAAGCAGATGGTGGAGAACATGTCAAGAGGGGTCGGTTTGGTGTTCCTAAAGTAAAAGGAGCTGGTAAGATATGACACCACAGAGGTAAACCAGGGCTACGTGATAGAGGGCCTTGTACGTCCTGCTACGGAGCTTGGTCTTAATCCTGCAAGTGAAGGGGAGCCACTGAAGAGTCTGAAGCAGGAAAACGACTCATCCTAATCATAGGAATAATACAATCAGGGCAGGCGGGGCTTTAGAGGAAAAAAAAAATGTGGCAGCAATGTTATTCAACGGCCCGGAAGAGAAGACACTGAAAGCAGAAGTACCAGTTAGAAGACCAAGCAGAACTGATAGAAAAAAATGGAGGCCTGAATTTCGGTAACGGTTATGGTAACAGATATGGGAGATACTGTTTAATAGTTGTTCTCAGACCTTTTCTGGAGGTATATTTCAAGTCCATGTCAGATTGTGAACTCCTTTGAAGAATTTATATTTCTTTTATAACCACCTTATTCCTTAACATAATTCAAAACCTCACTCTTTTAGTTATAAATGTAGCTGATTTTCTTTTTTCTATCCCTACCCCTCCGACCCCACAATACATGCACACTTTTTTTTAGGTCCTTTATTTCTAGACTGTAATATTTTAATCATCTTTCTATTCCTCCTGCCTCAGAATACTTGGCACATAGTAGGGGCTTATTATATATTTGCAAAATTAAGCCTACTACAGTACCCTCCTGGCCAACTGTGCTTTTCTGAGAAAACTGCACTGAAAACTCTGAGAATAGTTAGCACTGATTGTTCTTCATGAGCACTTGAGCAGTCTCGAGAGTAGGGGACATTTCTCAACTTGGTGGCCAGTCTGGAAGGAATACCATTGTTTTCAGTGACTTTGTTTGATCCGGCTTTGAAACTCCTTTCAGAATCGGGGCCTAGCCTTTTAAAACATTCATCACGATGGCAAATCTTTTCCCTTTTGTGGATTATAAGTTTGGAAATAAGAAAGTCATTTAGAACTAAATCTTACATTTTTAAAAACAAAAATTGGTTTTCATAAATTATCTTAAAAGGCAATTCTAAAAGAAGTGTCCCCCAAATGTTGTGTACTATTGTGGAAATCCTAGAACAAGCACACAGTTGGTTTTTCAATATATCTAATTTTAAGCACAACACTAACTTGAATATCTACATGCTGATAAATTTCACTCACTCATATAACAAATATTTCTGGAATGCCTCATCAGCCATTAACCAAGGCATTTGGGATCTATCCATAAGTAAAACAAAGAGCCCTTCCATTGTGGAACTTTTGGTCTAGCAGGGGAAGACAGATAATGAAAACTAAATGCAATAAATACATAAATTATGGAATCCTTTGTAAGGCGATGAGTGCAATACTGTCCCCCTCCTACTCAGAATAGAGCTCTTGGTCCTAAGAGCCATCAATGGTTGCATTTAGGACCACTTCAAAAAGTCTTACAAGCCCCTCTTGCCTTTCCAGCCTCCTCACCCACTGCCTGTCACACTGGCTGCTGCCTTTCTCTGTTCCACAAACACACATGTTCCCACCTCCACCCATGCTCTCAAGAGTTTTACGTGTATGTCTGTGTCAGGGGAAGTGGGGTAAAACAGTAACAATAAGCAATAGCGTGTTAAAACACAGAGTATGTTGGAAGGCGACGAGTGCTATGAAAAGATGAAAAAGTTGTATTGATACAGGGGATCAAGAGTAGTGACTGGGAAGAGGGATGGTGGACACATGGCAACTTCAGATGGTGAGGGTAGGTTTTCATGGAGAAGGGGAAATCTGCGCAACGATGTGAAAGATGTGAGACACCCCCAAGGAATCTAGATGCACAAGCTATGGGTGAAAGAAAAAGGAAAGGAAACCACCCACCAATCTTTACGTTATGTCGCGGGTGCTTTCGGATGAGCTCGACAATCTGGCGGGCAGCTTCTTCTTGGGAAGGAAGAACCAGCTCTGGGTTATAATTGGTGTTGTCTAGGTATAAGGTATGAATCTGTTTCCCCCCTCTCAGGGCTGGCTCCTTTAGCATGGACGGTGTATACCGAAAGTCACCTGAAAGAATATACCGAGGGGCAGAGAGTCAGAGACAGTATAGAAGACAAGCCTCTCCCACCTCTAACAGCAGATGGGCATTTGCTTACTAGCCTGTGGAAAACCATCATGGAGTCTGGCACTGAACTAATAAGTGTAGTATAGCTTCCCTGTGGAAATGTCTCTATCCTACTCCTGTTTTTTCATTATTCTTCACAAGCTTTGGACCCTTAAAGCATGGGAAATCGGTTAAAAAAGGACCACTGTGCTTATGTGGGATTAAGCTAGGAGGTCTCCAGACTTTCTGAGTTAAGGCTGCTCAAGAAAAGCAGTGTCTCAGTAGAGAAGCGGGGAGAGACTCCTCCGGAGGCCCACCTGTGTAGAGGATGGTTCCGAAGTATCCTTCAAAGAGAAACATGACAGAGCCCGGGCAGTGATTGGCGTCCATCAGGGTTACAGTCATGGTCTCTTGCCCAGTTTCATCTAGAGGCAGAACATGGCTCTCACCAACCTCCAGGGCTCGGATCCACTTCTTAGACACCTGAGGAGATAGTTGGTCATCCCAGTGAACACAGGTTCCGCTCCCCGGATCAGGAACTATCCCTCTCCCAAATAAGGGCAAGCTGACCAAATAGGGCAGAAGCTGTAATGTGGATTCCCAAACAATGACCGCTTCTTCCTCCCATTCTCCATCCCGCCCTCTGTACGATTTTAAATTAAGAGTCCAGAAAACAGTCTACTCAGCGATTCTCAAACTTTCCTTATAATAATCCTTTGGGGGCATCTGTTAAAAAAATATATATTCCAACCAGATTTTCAGGACCGGCACCAGCTATATCCACTGAATTGGATTGGGCAGGGGAGTAGTGCTGGAGAGTCTATGTATCTACCTAGCACGGTAGGTGGATTCTTATGATGAGGCAAGTTGGGGAAACACGGGCTTAGCGTATGTGAAAAGGTAGGTACAGTTTCCTTGGTTGGACTAAAGGATCTCCCCACCGTATAGCTGTAACATCCCACCCAGTCCGCCATTTGGAAGCCACGCTCCTATTCTGAGCTATAGATGCATTTCTGGGTGCGAACAACTCCTGCATTTGTAACAGTCAGCCGGTCCTCCTGGAACCTACTCCGTGACTCCAAGGCTGTGCAAGATCAGATGTCCCCACCCAGAGGCTGGACCAGCGCTCGGAGGCTGACTCCAGACCACCGTACCTGTAGCTGACGATGCAAGAGGAAAGCTGTGATTGGGGAGCAGTAGAGGGGCCGGGCCCAGGTGCTAGACAGCCCCACGGTGTGGTCTGAGTGCATGTGGGTCAGGAAGAAGAGCCGTGCGGAAGCCGCCCGGCGCAGGCTCCAAAAGTCCACAGCGATGGGCGTGTGGGGGATCTGGACCCCGTTCATGGTGGCGAGGTTGGAATCACCAATGGGATCTTCATGGGAACAGAGCTCCTGCGAGAGCCTGCTATCACCACCCTGAAAAAAGTCACTCTGGGGCAAGAACAGGTCCAGAGACCCTGAAGGAAAGCCAGCCTAGAAGAGGAATAAGTTACGAGTGTGCAGAAAAGAAAAGGAAATGACGGTGCCCCGGACAGTCCGGGGGTGGAATCGCACATCGCGTAAGTCGCTCAGCGAAGCACCGTTCCCGACCGCGCGCGGGAGCCGGCCCTCGGCTCAAAGCGCGCGCTGCCGGGCGGAGACAGGCCCAGGTAGCCGATTTCCGATGGCCCGCCGCGGCTGCGCCCAGAGGTGAGAGGTTGGGGGAAGGGCACCTTAAGGTCGGGGCCCAGGCTCAGCTCGGCGCTCGCCGGCAGAGGGTGAGTGGCAGCTGCTCTGCGTGGTCTCTCTCGAGGAGGCGGGACTTCCGCACAAAGCGTGACGGGGCCTATCCGTGACGGCGACCGCGTGGAGGCGCCAGAAAGGCTGGGACTGAGAGGGAGGGGTCGGCGGACTGTCGGCTGCGCGGCTGGAAATCGCGCGCGGAGGGCCCAAAGGTAGCGGGAGAGACGTGTGGGCGGGGCGAACCGGCCCGCGGGTCCCGGGAAGGAACCAGGCGCCTAGGGCGGGGCTCGCCGGGGAGCGCGGGGAGCCAGCTTGAGCGTGCGAGGCCCCGGGGAAGCCAAGGCGGGGGCGAAATCTCGCCTTTCGCCTCTTGGCTGACTGACATTTCCTTTACCTAGGTTTCACATCGGGGCCGGAGGGAGCCCACGAGTTACCTGGGGGACTGTGGGAACTGCCCCGGGACCACTCGAGAAGATGCCGTACCTCGGCTCGGAGGACGTGGTCAAGGAGCTGAAGAAGGCTCTGTGTAACCCTCACGTTCAGGCCGATAGGCTGCGCTACCGGAATGTCATCCAGCGAGTGATTAGGTATCACCCGACGCCCTAACGCCCCCCGCAGTCCCCACCGGGGCGCTCTGCCCTGCGAAAGAGTAAATAAACTTTCATACATGGCAGTGCTAGGATCCAGTGTTCCTGCTTCTCTGGAGTGCCATCGCAGTCTCCCTTGTGAGACTTATGTTTTGCTTCGTTTATTCAGCTGGGTAGTTTCATCCATATTTTTAACTTATACTGTCGACTCCCAGACCTATAATATATCTAGTACAGCTCTCCTTTTTTTATCTTCAGACCCACATATCCTACTGCCTACTTGGCATTTCCACGTGGCTATTTCTCCAAAGACATGCAAAATAGCACCTACACCCTTACCCCTCCCAAACCTGCTCTTCCACTTATATTTATGTTGATGACTGTCACCACCTAGCTGAGGAAGCGTGGGAGTCAATCTTGATGACATCTTATCTTCACTTCTCAAGTGAGATGGTATGAATTCATACTTCTGGATAGCCATCCTTTTTTTTTTTTCTTCTTTTTTTCTTTTGGCGCCGCTGTTCTGGCTTCATTACCAGAGCAATTACAGTAGCCTACTAGTACATCACCTTGCTCCCTCATTTCTGTCAGAATGATTTTTCCAACACATGAATTTGGATATATGCCTCGCCTATAGCTGTGGATCACAAACTTTAGTGTGCACAAAAGTCCCTTGGGGTGCTTTTTAAAAAAATAATTTTTTTTATCCAATCCAGTAATTCTGATTTCAGTAGGGTGGGATGGAACTCAGGAATCTGCATTTAAAACAAATATCCCATCTGATTCCTGTAGGAGACTATAGTTTCAGAAACAGTGATCTACAGGATAAAGTCCAAACTTCTTGTCATAGCACCTAAGGAGCACTGGACTTCAACTCCCTGCAGACTCTCAAAAACAATGTCCCATTCTTGATCATGTATGCATGCCTCATAGCATGTATTGTTATCTACCACACCTGCCTGGTGAGTTTCTGTTCATTCAGCTAAACTATTACTTCCTCTGTGGAAACATTTTATGACTTCCTGGCAGTAGTAGACTTCTGGATCCCCACTGCCTCTGGCTGTTATTTCTTCTATAATGCTTATCTGTCATACTGTAGTTAGTGGTGTTCTCTGGCTCCTTAGTAGACTTTGAGTTCCTAGAGATGTGAGACCATGCCTTCTTCAAAATTATGTCCCCAGAGCATACCTCTGGAATATTGAGCATATCTCTGGAATATAAAAGTTGAATTTCAGAGAAATGTACTAGGAATTCTTGTGTTTGTTGAATAAATAGAACATTTATTGCAGTGTGACATAATAGACAAGGTTGACCTGGCTGCTTCCCTCTCAGAGATCACAATCTCGTTGGATAACCAGGACATGTATAAATCAAAACGCTCTCCATCGTAGGTTGGGAATTACCTATTTTACTTCTTCCTGCTATGTGTGTTGTTTCAGGCACATGACTCGGGGCTTGGACATGTCTGGTGTTTTCATGGAAATGATAAAGGCCAGTGCCACTGTAGATATTGTTCAGAAGAAGTTGGTTTATCTGTACATGTGCACATATGCCCCCCTGAAACCAGATCTGGCTCTCCTGGCTATCAATACACTGTGCAAGGACTGTTCGGACCCCAACCCAATGGTGCGAGGGCTGGCACTGCGGAGCATGTGTAGCCTCAGGTGAGTACCCTTTCCCTGCCTGTTTCTCAGCGGGTGATGAATTCAGGGGTCATGGGCAGGTTTTTAGTGATAGCAATTTATTTGAGCTCTTTCATGCTGAGGACAGTACTGTCGTAACCTCACTCAAATTTTCAGCCATTGCTTTGGCTTAAAACCTATACCATATGGTTTCATTAAAGGGAGTTTTCCATTCTCGCTCTAGGTGAGATAGTTCTTGATTTTGACTAAAGATTTCTAAACAGCTATGTATATATTTTTTTCTTGCTGCCCGTGCAGCATTATTCCAAATGAAAAGTCAAATAATGACTTTTAAAGTTTGGCAGCAGCTTTTTTTAATTCTTCACGACCTGATAGATGCACGTTCAAATATCTACTAATACCCTCTGTTAAGTGAATAGAGACTGAATTGTGTCAAACCTAGTATTTCAGAATCTGGCTGACTCTAGGATATGTTGCTTAGGATGCCTGGTGTGCAGGAATACATCCAGCAGCCTATTCTCAATGGTCTGCGGGATAAGGCGTCTTACGTCAGGAGGGTGGCAGTCCTTGGTTGTGCCAAGATGCATAATCTTCATGGAGACTCTGAAGTGGGTAAGTTTCATTGTATTCATCCTTGATGAATATTTATTTGTCTCTCCATTATACGATGACTTTGCAAAATATTGTGTAGCTTTGGTAGAAAATAATAGTGGCCCTATTTCTGTGCATGTCTCTTTAAGTAGGTTGCAGGGCTTGGTGTTTTCTGAGATTAGAGAAGTCCTTTCTTTGGGCCCAGGTGAGATCCTTTGCCTTAGCTACTTGGAAAAGGCTTTGACTTCGTTATTGCCTTTGTGATTTTTGTAGCAGAGAAGTTCAGTTTTGTTTGCTTGGAGCTATTACTCTGGCTCTATCCCTGTGATTGAAGCTTTTCTTCTTTATCTGAGGTCTTTGTTCTCTTTTATAGATGGTGCCCTGGTAAATGAATTATACAGTTTGCTGCGTGACCAGGATCCAATTGTGGTGGTAAACTGCCTGAGGTCTCTAGAGGAAATTCTGAAACAGGAAGGAGGTGTTGTCATCAATAAGCCCATCGCTCACCACCTCTTAAATCGGTTTGGATGCCTCACCTCGGTGCTCTTTTCATTGCAATAAGACCTGCATCCTAGTGGGATGTTGTCGACATGTTGAATTAAGGAGAGGTCTTGAACAACTTAGTAGAGAAAGTTAACCATAACTATTAACTTCCTCATATTTTATTGAGAGAATTTTTTTTATTTGCTTTAGTTTCTTTTGGTGAGGTAGAGAGAGGGAGGAAACAGCCTGTGGGGATAGATTCTGTCCTCTACAGTCATTATGCCCCCCAGACCAAGCCATTCGTGCTGTCTTAAAATGTCGAGACTCTGGATCTGGAGTGTAGTGAGCATGTCTTTGGCCTTAGATGAGCAAGCATCTGTCTTGTAAACTTGTCTTGGAATTTAAAGCCTACTTCGTGTAAACTGGAAATAGAATGTAAAAAGACGAATTTGATTATAGCACAGCCTATTTTCAAGAATTCTCCCTTGTTGTGATGAACAGATGATGGCTGGTGACATGAGAGTAGCGTGAAGATGGTCCTAATTTTGTTGCTAAAATAGCACTTTTGTTTCCTTTTTTTGGATAGAATGTCAAAGCTGGATCAATGGGGCCAGGCCGAAGTATTGAACTTCCTGCTGCGCTACCAACCCCGCAGTGAGGAGGAGCTGTTTGACATTCTCAACCTGTTGGACAGCTTTCTCAAGAGCAGTAGCCCAGGTGTGGTGATGGGAGCCACGAAACTCTTTCTGATCTTGGCAAACAAATTTCCCCATGTACAAACCGATGTGCTCGTGCGAGTCAAGGGACCTTTGCTGGCTGCCTGTTCTTCAGAGAGTCGTGAGCTCTGTTTTGCTGCCCTTTGCCATGTGCGCCAGATCTTGCATAGTTTGCCAGGTCACTTTAGCAGCCACTACAAAAAGTTTTTTTGCTCTTACTCGGAGCCCCACTACATTAAGCTACAGAAGGTGGAGGTGCTGTGTGAGCTGGTGAACGACGAGAACGTGCAGCAGGTGCTGGAGGAGCTTCGAGGGTACTGCACCGATGTGTCTGGCGACTTTGCACAGGCTGCCATCTTTGCCATAGGTAGGTGGCTGCTGCTTTCCCTTTGAGAACCTAGACCACCCACCTAGAAAGCTGAACCACAGAGAGCTTCAGAGTCAAAGTGTCAGGCACCAAAGAATTGAGTGCAAAGGAAGAGGGGAGGAATTTTTTTTTTGTCAACACTGATGTTGTCCTATCTTCCAGTAACTCATACTATACAGTGTGAAGTTTATGTTGCCTTTTGGTGTCTACTATCCACAATGCTTTCCTATTCATCGTTTTACCACTGTTATGTGAAGCAGTCAGGAAAAGTAGACAAGTGTTTTTAGCTTATGTTAAAGATCAAAAACTTAGTCACAAAAAGGTTATTAAGTGGCCAAAATGTTATATAGTTATTGAACTGGGGCTGGAACCCAGCTTAACTGACTCAAGGTCCACTGTCAATTCACCAATCATCTATTGAGCTATGAGCTATGTATTGTGCTGAGTACAGAACAACACAGACTAAATCCTAAATCTTATAGACTTTTTCGTATTGCTATGGAATTTAAAGGCTAGAATGATTCACAAAATGAAAAGAACTGGGGAGCTAAGTTTTAGGGGGCTTCAAATGGAGAACGAGAAGGAACCCTCTGATGGAGAATAAAGTATGGTTATTTTTAGGGGGCAGGGAAGAGAGAACAAAGAGGAGAGTGGAGGCTGCTGTCAGGTGTCCCCAGCAAGAATATCTATCTGCAGGTGCACTGCAGCCAACGCTGCCTCATACCTGGCTGCCACATACACACTGTTCTTACTGGAAGTTTTCAATCCTCCTTGAACTTGGGATTTTTTAGTGGTCTGTGAAAAAAGAAAACGGATCCATTTTACCGAGATTTCCTTTAGAGCAAACTGAGATGCTTATTTCATCAAGCACTGGGTGATTTGTTAAGATATCTTCTTTGTCTTTATCTGCTGGGCAGTTATTTTCGAATGAGATGCTAGTATCTGACTTAACACTTTTCTCTGCTTTCCCTTCCTCTGTAGGTGGCATTGCCAGGACCTACACGGATCAGTGTGTGCAGATTCTAACAGAGTTGCTAGGGCTTCGACAAGAGCACATTACCACAGGTAATGGCTGCCTTTCTAGGATTTCATTTTGTCCCTTGCCTGGCCTAGAGTAGTTGCTCAAAAAATATTTGTCATTGAACAACATAGAGGTTTGAACTTCTCTTTGTGTTGTCATCTGTTGCCATCAGAGAAACACAGGATCTATAGCTCTAATAAGGTAGAGTCTTCAGGTTGCTGTCAGTCCGCAGGCTGTCCTGTAGATAACGAAGGGTCCTAGATCACCTTGCTTGTCATTTCCCCACCTTTACTCCTCTTTTTGCTTATGGCAGCATACTGTAAACAGTGGCTTCCAGTGGCTGGGACGAGGGTGAGGTAAGCAAGGTGCCTAAAATGCAAAGATATGAAGAAAAATTGCTCTCAGTTTCATGCAGGTGCTAACCCTGCATGTCCTCTTAAATTTTACACCCTCAGCACCTTGCTTGTCTCACCGTAGCCCCAGCCCTGGTAGCTCCGTTTATAATGTCTTCAAGAATATCATTCAACAACATTAACCAACATCTGCCTACAGCTTTACATCGTATGGAGTGCTTTCACATATATGAGTTCATTTATCCTCATGGTGATCTAATGAGAGCAACATTCATTCAAGAAAGTATTGCCCACGTCATACATTCCTCAGATAACCATTGAGCACCCCTCCGGCACCCATTCTACAGACATTCACTAGCAATTTAGTCTGAGCATGTGACTTTTCCTAAGATTCCTTTCTGCGTGGAGGCTCTAATCCTGTGCTCTTGTACCCTGAGCTGTGTCGTAGTGGTGGTGCAAGCTTTCCGAGACCTGGTTTGGTTGTGTCCTCAGTGTACGGAAGCTGTGTGTCAGGCCCTGCCCGGCTGTGAGGAGAACATTCAAGACAGCGAGGTAGACTGTCATTCTCCTTTACTTCTAGGCAGAGGGGGATTGCTTGGGACCCTGCTGTCTGAAACGGAATCTGTTCTTTGTACCCAATGTCTGAAGTGGAAATTCTTAGACTTGATTGCCACTTCAGGTTCTCTTTTACGTTTAGATGGGATGTAAATTACAAAAACTTTAAAGTTTATCTATAGTTTTTATTACAAATACTTTGATACCATTGTTCCCTGGAACAATTTTGAGTCAGAGATTTAGACCATGGAATTTTCAGCAGGAATGAACAGCAGAATCACTTGGGGAATTTTTACAAATATTCGGGCTTCATCTAGATCTACTGATTTAAATGTTCAGGAGTGGTGGACCGAGACACATGTGTTTTTAAGAAGCTTCACAGATGTGCACTGTAGGTTAATCACCACTTTCATGAAGTAATTTAGAATAATTTTTCTGTTGCTTTCACGGAAACATTAAACCCCAAATTGGGGTAGAGACCCCATAGCTGAGGAAGCCTATTGCTTTATCAGCATAGGCCACGAGAGTCTTGTGTGGTGCAATTTCATTCCTATTAGTTGTAAAGAATGTAGTAGGTGGGATCGACACAGCGCAAGTTGAAATAAATAAAAGATTATACCTTTTCTGCTGACATGAGGAGAAAAGCAGAACCTGCAGCTGTGTACTGCCTGCTGTGTTTTGGACAGACAAATATTGAGCACCTGTTGTTATTCCTTCCTTCTCCAGGGGAAGCAGGCACTTATTTGGCTACTCGGGGTCCATGGGGAAAGAATTCCCAATGCTCCTTATGTGTTGGAAGACTTTGTAGAGAATGTGAAGTCAGAGACATTTCCGGCTGTTAAAATGGAGCTGCTCACTGCCCTGCTGCGCCTTTTCCTCTCACGACCTGCCGAGTGCCAGGACACGCTGGGGCGTCTGTTACATTACTGCATAGGTAGGTTCTCCAGAAAGAAATAGTACTTGCCAGGACCAATAGTAAAAATTCCCGCAGCTTTCATTGTTTGATGAGTCCCATCTGAGATCCAAGAAGAAAATGCTAATGTTTGGTAGGGTTTCTTCCCTCCATCTTTTTCTTCTCTTCTGGGTCTGGGGCTCAAGAAGAAGATGTTGATGTTTTCTTGGGCCTCCTGCCTCCTTTATTTTTTTCTCCTATTTTGGTTGTCACAGGGGCAGGAGGAGAGTGTTTTCATTTTAAATTAATTCATCTGTTGTCTTACCTCAGAGGAAGAAAAGGATATGGCAGTACGGGACCGAGGTCTCTTCTATTATCGTCTCCTCCTAGCTGGCGTTGATGAGGTTAAGCGGATCCTATGTAGCCCTAAATCTGACACTTCTCTTCGACTCTTGGAGGATCAGGCAGAAAGACCTGTGAATAGCTGGGCCTCAGACTTCAACACGCTGGTGCCAGTATATGGCAAAGCCCGCTGGGCAACCATCTCTAAACTCCAGGGGGCAGAGCGTCGTGGCCCAGACCTTCCTAAGACTGCATCCTTCGCCACATCAGGTCAAAGTAGTCCTTACTCTATATCTTGTCGTGAAAAATTGTTATCTTTTGCAATGCCTAGTAGTAGAGTACCCTAGCTAAATCTCAGACTATTACCTGAATTTGAAGTTTTATGAGCAAGAAAGAAGTTC
This sequence comes from Pteropus medius, assembly GCF_902729225.1. Lineage (NCBI taxonomy): Eukaryota > Metazoa > Chordata > Mammalia > Chiroptera > Pteropodidae > Pteropus > Pteropus medius. The sequence goes on along the minus strand of NW_024350924.1, from coordinate 5,568,991 downwards.
CTTACTGGCTGTTTAAGTCAGTTATCCAAAGAGAAAAGTTACATTGTGTACTTTGGGAAATCTGGGTAAAACATGTGGTTCCTATAGGTGAAGCACATCTCTTACACAAGCTTTCTGACTCTTTCAGGACCCCTGATTCCTGAAGAGAACAAGGAGAGGGTACAAGCACTCCCTGACTCTGGAGCCCTCATGCTAGTGCCCAGTCACCAGATGACTCCTGAGTCTTTTGAGAAAACGTGGCTTAGCCTCAAAGTCGCTCATCAGCAGGTGTGCCCTTGGCAGGGAGTAGTCCATCCTGACACCCTCCAGGTAGCCCTGCAGGTGGTGAACATCCAGACCATCGCGGTGAGCAAGGCTGGGGCTCAGCCATGGAAAGCCTACCTCAGTGCGCAGGACACTGCCGGCTGTCTGTTCCTAACGGAACTGCTGTTGGAGCCCGGGAACTTGGAAATGCAGATCTCCATGAAACAAAGCGAGGCGAGGACTGAGACACTGAACAGTTTTGTTTCTGTATTAGAAACTGTAATTGGTACAATTGGAGACATAAAATCGTAAGAGTCGTGCTGCCTGTCCGGAATGAGATGAATAGCTATCAGAGTCCTTTAGTTTTTCTCATTGGAGCTGCTTATAAGTCCAGATAATGTCAGATGAAAAGGAGAATGGGAAATCTAGGAATCAGGATTCTCGTGTTTTTGTCTAAACGCCATTAGCTTATTCCTCTCATGCCTGTTGGTGAGTGACCCCATTTTTCCAGGAGATGTTGTAAAAGTTAATGTTGGTGAGGGGTTGGGAATGGGGGTGAGGGAAGGATTTGGATTCTTCTCTAATCAGTTTTAGGGTGTTTTACTAATTAAAGATGCCTGAATTGTGTGGATCTGATGGAGTCATCATTTGTGGGTGTCATCTTTTCCCTGGATTATTGCAGGTAATTCCTGACTGCTCTTACCTTTTTTATTATGCTTCTTAGGCCAGAGTTCAAAGTCTTCAGTGTCATGTCTCGCCACTTCCCGAAACACCCTCCGTTCTGGCGAAAGCAAACCACTTTCAGTTTCCTGAATGCACCAGATTCTGCCTCACCTCTGTGCTTTTGGCACCTGCTTTTATTTCTTGCCGAAAACATTTCCTCACCCTCGAAGCTTTATTTAAGTAACATCTAGTCTATCTTTCAGTGTTCAACTTAGTCGCGAGCTCTTTCGGGAAGTTTCTGTGACCCTCGCTGCCTTCGTTAAGGGTCTCCTTCAATCTGTGAAAGCAGTCAGTACACACATATGTCTAGCGGTACCGTTGTAATTGTTTTCCTGTCACTCTGCCTCATTTTAATTTTATTCATACCAGACCACATTTTATACATTAATTGAGACAACATATGGGAAGAACAGACTTAATAAAATTATGGTAAAGTATAAATAACTAGAGAATCCAGAATGGGGAAAACGAAAATACCAGTTAAGACCAGCTGGGTTAGGAATGGGGAAGAACACAAGTGTTCAGGCTGTAAAGGCCTACACAATTGTTTCAGCGGAGTCTCAGATTTAGCTCCGTAAGTGATCTGCAGTCAGAGTGAAGAGAAATAGTTATATAGTTATCATCAGAGAGGAAGAAACATTTCAATTCTAACTTCTAAAAGAAATTTACTTGTAGTTTCGATACATATACAATTTCTGTGAGAAGTTCATAATGGATTTCACATGACTTTTCTTAGATGTTCTTCAATGAACACAGACCATAACTTTAACATGGAGCTGATTGAAGGGATTTCTTCAAAGACTTAAGATAACACGACCCAAATATCATCCAGCTTAATGCAAGGACATCTATTGCCTAGATATGTAGATAGACTGGATAGCCTTCAAGTAACTTTTCACCCATCACTTCTCACAACTAGGCTCTTAATAAAAGTAGCTAACATACAGTAGTGAATTCTCTCGTTAAGAATTTGTAAGTTGATTGTCCCCAGTAGACGATTTCTAAGGATGGTGATTTTCTTTCCTTCTATCTTCACAATGTCTGCCACTTAGTGATTACTCAATAGATATTTATTGAACGAATGACTAATTAGATTCTGATGGTATTTTGTGAATGGTGTTTGAAGTATGTTTTATATCGTATCAACTATCCAGAAAATAATGGAAGTCTAGGGTTTCTCAAAAGTGGCACTATTGACAAATAATTCTTTGTCATGGGGTTTCCTGTGCATTGTAGGGTGATTATTGGCAGCATCTGTGTCCTGTACCCACTAGATGCCAATAGACCCCCCAGTTGTGACAACTAAAAATGTCTCCAGACATTGCCAAAGGTGCGCTGTGGGGTAAAATCCCCCCCAGTAGAGAACGCATGAGCTAGACCGTGGATCCCCAGGGACTGGAGGTAGTGGGATCAGAACAGTTTTGGAATTGCTTTTCCATTTTTTGACTTGTTCAGTTAAACTATGAATGTTTAGTTAGGTACTAACTAAAATGAAATCGAAGTGTCAGGTGCTGCCAACCTAAAGTGTTAAGGGATCAGGATGTAGGTGGTAGAAATTGAGTCAACTCATTGATTTTTTTAAAAAAAATAAAGACTAATTGAAATCTTGACCTAAAGAAAATTAGGTATGGCTCAGCAATTGAGTAAATATTACTAAAATAATCCCAGCTATTGGAGCTTTTAGAAGATTAAATTCTACTTGATTGCTTTTCTGTCATGTAAGGGGCAGAGCAGAGTATGAAACTGTTGCTTTTGAAAGTTTAATTTTAACGTGATCACAGTGAAGAACTGATTTAACCATAGCCTGGTTTTACTAATTTATAAGCAAAATGACTAAAGTTTATGCCATGAAGCTATGTAATATTCCTTCCCCTTAGGCGCTTTCTCTAGCCTCTGCAGACATATGGTTTGATGGCGTAATATGTTAGATGCTTCTCTTTAGAATCCATGAGGGTAGTTGATTCTGTGCCTTTTAGAAAAATGGCCTAATGTCTATCTTAGTTGGTAAATAGAATGTAATACACGCAGCGAGTGCTCACCAATGACATTGGTGCTTTGGGACATTGCAGAGGCAATCGTTTGCATAGTTCCCAACCATAATTTTATGTTATGGGCCAGTGATTGTTATATATCTACGGTACCTGCCCCCTCCTCATTTCTGAATGGGAGTTCTGCTACACTTTTTCTATTTCTTTCTCATATATTGTGTTTGGGGAGGGAAATGAGTAACTTATTTCCTTAGTTATAGGTGTCCACACTGAGAGGAGCTGTCCCCGAGGATCCTCATCCACATGTAGACCTGGTGAAGATAACGAGACCCTGGACTTCGAGCCAATGGTATAATGAGATGAGGCTTTTGGGAGAGGGGCGTAAATTGCTGTGTCCAGAGCGGCAGAAGAAGCAAGTGATAGTGAAAAAATTCTGGCTTCATTTTTCAGCAATAATCAGGAGTACGATTAGAACTGCAACAGCGAGGGGCATGTGGCTGAGGGGTAAGGGATGGTTTGGGAGGGTGCTACACTGAAAAACCAAAGAGAAATACCCCGCATGCCCATGAGAGCGTATATTCTGTTTCTGCAGCCTTAACAACATTGATTATATAGGATAATGCAAAGGAGTCAAGCTTATATTCCACAGATGGCGTTTGCCCCTAACCATGTCAGTAGTGAAATGAGGAAGGTGGTTTATTATTGTGGGGAAAGGTTTTTGAGGTAAGACAGGCTTGGTTTTAAATTTCTATTCTATCACTTACTGATGCCACTTACCTTGGGCAAACTATTTTATACCGGTGGGATGATCTCTCAAATGCATTTTTTGTTTTGGGGAATACGTCATAAATGTATTTGTTGTAATCCTTAAGTTGTCAATGGCTAGCTCTAGTGTGAAAGGAGGCTGGCCTAGAACGATCTCTGAGGGACCTTCTGACCTTAGCAGTCTGAGGCCTAGTTAGTAGTAACCGACATTTCAGCCCTAGTGATAGATAATGACAAATGCAAGTGGCCCTTTAGCTACATAATTCCTTTTCTTAGTCCCAAGGAATTTACGATCATTTGTTTTTATAGAATGGAATAGAAAACAAGCAAGATAGAAATTTCATTCTGAGCAACTGACTTACTGTTTATGCTTGAATCTCCCATTAGTACCCTGGAAGGACTGATGGGTTTGTGGGATGCTTCTGAGACCCAAACTCTAAATCTAGGTATAGCTACATAAGAAGGCGGCCACATGGGTGATATCCTGTAAAGCAGTGATGGAGTCCAACCCTTTTAGGAAAGTCCTCATTAATCCTGCTGGACAGTAAACTCCAGATCCCTTTCATTCTGGTCATTAGGCCTTGGGCTGAAAGGAAGACGTTTAACATTTACTGCACGTCAGACACTGCCGAGTCACTCCACACAACGTTATCTGACTTTGTCCTCATGATTTCCCTGTGAAATACTTTGTGTTATCTTCATTTACATTTCCTCCAATACCCAATGCTGTTTTTCACCTTCTCAGGTTTTATATATCCTGTTCCTGCCACCCAGAATGGTCTCATTCCTCCTCTTTGCCTAACGGACCCCTACTTGTTCTTCAGATCTCATCACAGTTGTTACTACTTCAGGGAAGCCTTCCTAACCCCCTAGGTTTGTTTTCCTCTTAGGCAGTAATCACACACTGTCTCAATAAGCAGAAGAAATTATGTGATTAGTTCTTTAATATCTATTATTCATGCTAAAGTGCAAGCTCCATGAGGACAGGAACTCCATATCATTGTTCTGCGTTATTTGTAGAGCCAAGTATAGTTCCTTACACATAGATACTCAGTAAATAACCAATGTATGATTCTAGTAAATACATGCCATAATCAGGAGTTGAATGCTTGTCTCTTATGGCTTCAAGATCTTTCTTTAGGTTACACCATACCCAAACCTAACAGGAAGTTATTTCTTAATAAAAATACCCAAGAGGCTCTTTCTCAACTCTATTGCAGTTCTACATGGGCAATCTAACTATAAAAGTTGTTCATTAATCTTAGATACTTGCTATGGTGTGGTTCTGAGACGAGGAACTGAAAGTCTTCAAAACACACCTCACAGTTCTGTGTGGTAAGTTCTTCAGAGAAGTCGCAGCTGTCTGAGGGGCTGTTTTTGAAGAAAGGTGGTGGGAAAGGCTCTAGGACCATTTGTCTCATTGATATGTGTCCCATTAGGGAACTTTTTGAGAAGTAGACACATCTGCTGATTTACCAGTGTTTCTTTCCGACTTCCTGCTGAGTTGAAAGCTGCCTGTTTTGTAGAAAAGGAAAACTCAAACATCTAAAATGAAGAACCCCCGAACCTTTGAGGAGCAAACAGAATGCATCGTGGAATTCCTACTCACAGACTTCTTAGGCACCTCAGTGATGGTCGCTAACCGGGAACTGCATAGTGTAGATGAACCAGATTCAGGTAAGTCTCCTGGTCTGAGGCAATGACTGCAAGTCAACAGGAGAATCTGGGTATGCTTTCTTACTTCCACTTAAGTTTCAAAGGGCAAACTTTAAGCTTTCGGCAGTACCCAAAATCTTCCTGGAAGGGAAAGAGGTTCTCAGTGAAGGGAGATTTTCTGACTGTCAGTGTTGACAGAACATTGAAGCTGTTCTTGGGAGAGAACAATGCTAAAATTGTTTGAAAGTCAAGAGAACTTTCTCCAGTGCTCAGATTCCTGGGACTTGCCTTCTCTTCAAGGACTGTGACCAACGTGTCCGTGTTCCCTCTGTCTTAGGAGAGGATTCCTCTTTTGACGTGGCCATCATTGCTGGTCGTCTTCGGATGTTGGCGGACGAGGTCAATGAAGAACTGGAAGCTTCTGTCAAAAACATCATTGCAAAATCCATTTGGGGGAAGGTCAAGTTTCTACTACTTCTTTCTGTTGTTTGCTGCTTTTTTTTCTATTTCAGATATCCTTTTCTTACTGCTCCTACGTGAGTGTGACTAGAAATGTTCTGTGAAAGATTTGTGTCTCATATTTATCCTAGGAGATACACCAGGAATTCTCCGATTGCCAGTTCTTAAGGAGTTCGTCAGAACCGAGTGCTACTGTGATGGGAAGCTTTTGGCATAGGCTGATCAATCTTCACATTGTTTCTATTTGTTTTTTGTCAAGAGCTGTGCTTAGTCCCATAGAGCATACGTTTAGCACTTTATTCTTGATAAGGCACTTTATTTTTTTTATGCACCTGTTTTAATACCTATTTTTCTGGATGTGGGCATCTTTTTTTCCTCTAGGGGCCAGGAAGGAAATTATATATAAAAAGGGTAGGCAGTTGACAAGTTTGATGCAATGAGGGATGACTATACAGTCGTAGGCTAGGGCCTACCTGGCTGTTAGTTCATCAGAACGCCAATCACTGGCACTGACACTTGGACTGTGTTTTGGAAATAAAGACCATAGACAGTGTTCTAGAAGATGTTGCTGATTAATATCAATAATGACAGCTAATATTAATTCATCACTCACCGTGTGCCAGGCAGTGTTCTCAATGCTTTACACTTACTATCTCATTTAATCCTTACACCGCCTTATGAGGTGTTAGAGAAGCTATTATCCATAGCACAGCCTCTCCCCATCTACATATAACACTGTGTGAGGAAGCATTTAACCCATTTTGTTCACTGCTTTATTCACACAATCTAGACTAGTGCCCGATATGTAATAGGCCCTCAATTAGTATTCTCTGACTTGATATCCATGTAAGCAGAGAAGGAAACTAAGAACTAGGGAAGTAAGTAGGGTACTCGGTAAGTGTTGAAGTTAGGATTTGAACCCAGACTGATTCCAGACCCATTATGCTTTATTCTTCCTACTGGATATAGCTTGGGTAGTGTGTCTACTTGACATTCAGGCAGAACTAGACTCCTAATTGCTTGCACTGAAGCTTTCCTACATAGCTGATAGCTAAGTCTACTTTTTTTTTTTAACTAAAATATATTTTTAAAACAGTCTAAAACTCACAGAAAAGTTGCTTGTATTTTACAAAGAATTTCTCTCTTGAATCATTTGAGAATAAGTAGCCAACATGTTCCATCAACACCTAATCCTTTTTTATGTTTCATTCAAACAAGGACATTCTCTTATATAACCACAGTCTAACCATCAAAACCTCGATATCAGCATTGATACACTTTCATCTCATCCTAAGGTCTCATTCAAGTTTTGCCATTTGTCTCACTGCTGTCATTCATAGCAAAAAGATGTAGACTAGAATAAGATATTGCATTTCGTTGTCATGTCCTTTTAGCCTTCTTCAGTCTGGAATAGTTCCTCAGTCTTTCACTGATTTTCATGACGTTGAAACTTGAAGATCATGGCCAGTTATTTTGTAGACTGTCCCTTGGGTTTGATGTTCCCTCTTGAATAGATTTAAGATATGTACCTTTGGTGGGAATATCACAGAAGTGTTGCTGTGTTCTTCTCATTGCATCCTATCGAGTGGCACAGATTTCAATTTTTCCCACCACTGCTGGTAACTTTAATCACCTAAGATGGTATCTGCAAGGCTTCTGCTCTGTAAAGTAGTAACTCCTCCCCTCTGTAGTTAGTAAGTGTTTTATAGGGAAGTACTCTGAAACCATGTAAAATATCCCATATCTTATCAAAATTTCATTCTATTTATTTATTTTTTATATCAACATAGATTCATAAATTCCTACTTTATTTGATGGGTTATAATCTGTTACTGTCATTATTTATTTGAATGCTCAAAATGTCCCAGCTTCGGCCAGTGGGAGTCCTTTCAATCTGGCCTGTGTCGTCCCTGTCATTCTCTGAGTACTTCCTGAATTTCTGTTGAAAGATCTTGCATTTTCCAAGCCCTGGCGGAAGTCAGATGTTCTCCAGGGGTCTCTGGTTTCCTTTCATTGAGCGCCGTGTTTGCATTACCGAGATCCAGGTGCTCCGAAGCGGGTGCCCTTCCCAGCTTGTCTGGGCCCTGACACCCTGCGCGGACCACCACGGCCCCCCACACTACATTATAGTGGATCTTGCTTGGCCCTACCTGTTGGCTTCGGACCACATTGTGGGGGGAAGGACTAAGGAAGAGGAAAAGCTAATCTATTTTTTTACTTTAGAGTTTTCCAGACTTTAGTCATTCAGGCAATTCCTTCACAATTTGACCAGCTGTACTATCATCACGTGCTTAATATTTTTCTTTCAAATCATTTTGTTTTTCTTTTAATCATTTGGTTCATTCTAGGCAATAATATCTGAAATCATGGGTGTGATGGGTTACTTTCAGTTTTTCTAACACTAATTACAATAAATAACAAAGCATTAAACTGAAAAAAGCCTGTCCATCCACCCGCTAAGAGTACCTCAGATACGACCAGCAGCATTTTTGCCCCTCTTTGGGGAACGCGTGCTTGCTGGGTTCCTGTACCCGCAGCCTCCTGCACTTTTTCAGTGTGACTCCACTGACATATCCTGTTTCTCCCTCCAGGCAGGGGCTGTACTTCAGGACACAGTGAAATCTCTCAGCATGACCTGGTGTGCTCAGGACTCCAGCTTAGCTTATGAGAGAGCCTTCCTGGCAGTGTCGGTGAAACTGCTTGAATGTGTGACCCGCATAGATCCTGAAAGGGCGAGACAGATGGTAATCCCCATGACAGATATGATCAACGGTGCCATCCGGGAGTTCATCCAGGGCCAGGGAGGTTGGGTAAGTATGTTGGGGCCCCTGGCTTTGCTAGGCATTTGCTAGTAATACCTGGCACTAATACCTGGGACTCCAAGTCATGAGTCTTTCTGTAAGTTGGAAACTAAGCAGAAAAACAGGCCTCCCTACTTTGCTGAAAATGCCGTGGAAGAGGGGAGGACTCAAAAGCTAGCCCGTGGATGTTGGACTCCTGGGTCATGCTGCTTGAAATTTTGACTGCTGACTCTGTAAAGCTAATTGCCACTTCCTCCACATCTGTAAAGTGTGTTGTGGTGGAGTCTGGCTTCACTCTGTTCCCGGACTAATTCCTGGGTCTTCTTTCCCTAACATCTTTGGGTGTGCATTGAGACATTTCAGAATCTCCTTACTATTATCCAACAAACGATGAGTGTCATCTCTATTAACAACTGTCGAGGCAGTCTCAGCCCACGTCACAGTTGTCATTAGAAATTTTGCTCTCACAGAGCACTCCCTTTCGCTTCCAATATCGGTGGAAGCCTCAGCAAGAGCTGCATTCCCTAGAGAGGTCTGTGGGTCATTCCTGGTCTCCTTAGGGAGTTCCTGACAACCATCCCTTTGACTGTAGGATATTCATTGTCTTTCTAGGAAAATCTGGAGAGCTGAAGAAGACACAGGGGCACTGTTTCCCAGGGTGAACATCTTTTCCCTTTTGACTGATCAGGTGATTAATTTCTGGCAATTAAAACAGACAACCAAATAAAAAACCACTTTCTTTTAGACAGAACAGAAATTAACTGAATAACTTATTTCCTACTGATTATTAAAGTTGGGAATGGCTCTGAGAGGTCTACAGATTTTATGCTTTCTGTTTTTATGTGAGTTTTAATAAGGTTCTTTTGAAGCAAAGACTTCCAGACACAAAGCAATGACTTGCTAGTAGTGGAACCAGGACCAGCCTTTGCTGGAGCTAATTTTGGGGAAAAGAGATTACACAGTAAACACGGCCTTCAGATTTAGCCCTGTCTTTGGTAAGAATTTTGTCTACTAAATATACAGTCTAAAGGATTTCAGGGAGAATTTTGGTTGGGAAATCTTATTTTTAGTTGAGGATTTTCTTTTTAATCCATAACCTAAATTTCATGTTAATTTCACCTGAGCAGAATTATTTTATGCATTTTCAAGGTTGAAAGTGAAAAATAGCAGTTCATCTGCCCTTGTGCTAGAAAGGCCAAAGGAAGATCAAACAGTTACTGTGTCTTTGCAGCCACAGGATGCAGGAAGTGCTGGTTCACATCTAGGACAGTAGGGCCATTCTCACCTTAGATGACGCTAGCTGCATCCTGCAGTGTTTTTCAAAGTGTGATTCACATACCACTTGTGGACCTTATGAATTGCTGATTTCCAGGCCCCATGCTTAGAGATTCTGATTCCACAGAGGTGGGCTGGGGCCTAGGACCCTATCTTTTTAACCAGTTCCACAGGTGATCCTGATGTACATATGAGTTTGAGAACCATCACTTTAGAGCAGGGGTTGGCAAATTGCAGCCCACAGGCCAAATCCAGCCTCCTGCTTTTTTTGTAAATAAAGTTTTATTGGAATGCAGCTACACTCACTTGTTTACGTATATCTATGGCGGTTTTAGCACTCCAGTGGTGGAGTTGAATTGTATGGCAGACACCTATGGCCCATAAAACTTAAAATACTTACTGTCTGGCTCATTTAGGTTTTCATCCCCCTGCTCTAAAACTAAATGAACATTTCTCCTTGAGTAATTTAAACTCTGTTGCAATTCTGATAATTCCTGTCAAACACAATTGTAGATAGGATAACTTTTTTTCACAATTTAGTCTGAGGTGGATTTGTTAGTTCTCACATAGTCCACACTTTCTCTAGGACTTTTGGCAAATCGGAGAGCTCTGTGACTCCCGATTTCTCCACAGAGGGTATATACTTCCTTGGCCCTACTGTAGGTGATTGGAGCTGAATGGAAGCAAAACATATGCTTTCTATGGTCTGTATATCTCAATAATAGTCTTTAATAATCTCATAGATCAGTACGCAGTTATCAAGTAGAGACTCCTTCATTCATAAGCCACCAAACCAGACTACTTACCTGCATGGCAGAAAGAAAAGCATTACTATATCTAATTTTGAAGAGAGGCATTAATGACTTTGGCCAAAGTTTACGGAGCTAATCACTTTTCCTCTCCTCAGCCAGCCAGCCATCAGGCTCCCCTAAATGCACAGAAATAAAGATGCAGGGCTGCTAATATATTTTGATTTTTTCAAATTTGGGTTTTTCCTTTATTCTTGTATAAATCAAAATACGTTAGGAATCCAGAAACGAGATTTCATGTTTCTATTTAGTAGAAATTACCTTTTTTGCTACCAATTTAAGACACTTGCTGTATTCCTTTGTCCCTTACATTACTATAAACCCAACATGGCAGTTTTGTGGTATTTGACTTCTTAGGCGGGCCCGCTGTTTTCACTTTGACTCATGCTATTCTGTTCATGAAATTAAATTCTTCTGTCCATGCATTTGAACTAATTCTCAGTAAGTGCAATCTAAATTGAATGATATAGAAACAGAATAGATTGGTGGTTTTTGGGGCATGGTAACTATAGGTATTATTTATTTGAAAGTTGCTAAAAGAGTAGATTTTTAAAGTTCTCACCAAAAGAGTAACTACGCGAAGTGATGAATGTTAATAAACCTTATTGTGGTAATCATTTTGCTATACACACACACACACACATCAAATCATTACATCGTACACCTTAAACTTACACAATGTTAAGTGTTAATTATATCTCAGTAAAGCTGGAAAAATTAAATCAATTGATAAATGTCAGAAGCCAGCAGTTTCCTCTTTCTCTTTCCTTTTCCTTCTTAGCTATACCAGCTCCTGTTCTATCTTATATTATGTTGCCCATAAAACATCAGAATGTGAATCTAGTTCCAAGTATCCTTTAGTATCTTGAGGTAGCAGATATGGTGCCCCAGGGGATTACACAGGACAAATGGGTAAAGCAGCCTTGGCCTGGGTGTTGTGTTTGTTGGTAGGCCCCCCTGTCCTAGGAAAATGGAAGTGATTGGGCTGCAGGAAGAAGACACTGTAGCTCAGAAACTAAGAATTCATTCAGATTATCTGGTTTTATTCATTTATTTTCACCAGGGTCTAATCCTGCGACACTGGGCAAGTAATCTAATTCTTTCGTGCTTTAGTTTCTACATCTTAAAATACAGATGATTTGGTAACTAATTCATAGGAGGAATAAATGAAATAGTACACTTTGTGAAGGGCTTAGCCCAGTGCCTGGAATATTTAAAGCACTGCTTTAAACAATTTGGAGCTCCTGTGATTTAGTTTATGAAGTTCTGGCTTGACTTTTTTCTCTTCATTAAGTCTACCTTTCACAAAAGCAAGCCAGTTTTACCTTTCACCTTGATGTGGGTGATTCATAAATCTAACTTATTTCCCTTCTTCCCAAATCCACATTCACAAACTCTAGTCCTTTTTTCTATATATCTTTCTTATCCCATACTTTCCCAATTGCTATCCAATTCACTCAAAACTTCAGTCATTTTTCTCTTCTTCCTCTCTCCAATCCTACTCACTCAACTAGTCTTTCTTTTTCCTTTCTGTTTGGATTCTTCTTACAAGAGTTCATTACCACCCTCCTAGGCTATTGATAAAGCCTCTTAGCTAAGCTTTCACTTGATCCTCCTGCTCCAGGCTTGCCCCATTCCAGTCTGTCCTATACACTGCCATCAGATTGACCAAAGCTGTGGTTTCTTTGTCTGTCATTTGAATCATTTTTAGAGATGGTGTAATTCATTGTGAAATTTTGGATACCATTGAAGAAAGATTATGGGACTTTCAAAAAATTTATCAAAAGGGAGCGTTTCTTTTTAAAAAATCAAGAACGTTTTTCCCAAAGCATTGTTTTGATCTCCAGTCTCTTAAAATCTTTCGTGGAACTTCTGAAGATGATTGGATATGTGCATTATCTCGATTGTGCTGATAGTTTCATGGGTGTATACACATGCCAAAACTTATCAAACTGTACACTTTTAAATGTGTAGTGTATTGTATTTCAATACGACCTCAATAAAATTGTTTTAAAAAATCCTTCAGTGGTTGCCCATCAAATAGAGCCTGACTTTTCAGCCTAGTATTCAAATCCCTCCAACCCTAGGGTCTGGCCCCAACCTCCCTTTCTAGCCTTATCCATCGAAACTCTCCTCTCTATAACCAGTGCTCCAGTCAAACTGAGCCCCTCACTAAGCTGCCCTCCTCCTACTGTTCACTATGTTCATTGCTTTCTCTCAGGCTCTATCGACATCTTCAAGACTCAACTCAAATGTCACTCCCTCCTTGAAGCCTGTCCACATAACCTTCATAAGAAGTGATCTTGGCCTTCTCAAGGTTTTTGTACTGCATTTATCACAAACGGCCTAAATTAGTCACTCATACTTATCTTCCCTACTAGAATAAAGGATCCTCGAATGAAGACAATTAGTTGAACGCTTCCGTAACACCCCTCTTTCCTATTCTCTGGCATGTATATGGAGCTTTTAACGAATGAATAAATACTGAATGAGCATCAAACGAAAGATGAGACTTCAAGTTCTATTATATTTTGAACAAGATGCCAACCAAGCCTCACCAAGAGTCCCGACTGTCTATTTAAAAACAAAAAGAGGTAAATTGCTTCCATTGCAAGTTATTAGTTGGCTTTTGCCTCCTGAGGATTGTGTTTCTGAAACCAAAGGCAAAGGATGATTCCCTATGTGGTATGTGAGAAGCTGACTGTGAAGTTCACAGCAGGTGAACCGAAGAGCTTGATGAGTCTCAGAATGCTGTAGTGACAAGAAGCAGATTGGAAGACTGGTAGGGGACTTCCCTGCTGTGGATTATGTGAAAACCTGAGGAAAGCAAACAAGCTTTATTAGAGGTGCTTTATAAGCTGCTTCTGTATCCATTTAGAAAAGAAAAAAGGTCTGTTCTGGAAATAAAGGAGGTCATTTTTTTCTGGCCATTGCAGCCCTTTGGGATTGGACTCTGTGTCTCATTAGCGGCTTCGTTCCTTCCGCAATAATAGCCCTGTTGCTTGAGCAGCAGCATTTGGGGAGACCTCTTTGCCAGATTCCCAGACCTCCCTAGGGAAGACCCCCATCTGCTCCTGGCATAGCGAAAGTATCAGAGACAAGCGTAGACTGTGCCAGGCAAGAGATCTGGAATAACTGTTGTGAATAACCAAGTCAGAGTACACCTCTCCCCAAGGCCTAGGACATTATGTAGCATACTTTATCACGGTAGGCTCATTTTAAGTACGCCCAAGGCCATGTTCAACACTGTGTATTATACAAATGCATAGAAGTTACTGTCATTGCCTGTGATAAACTTAAAACTACAGGGGATATTTTTGTGTTCTCTTTTGAATAAACCCTTTTAAATAAACCAATGGGAGACAAGGAACATGTGAAGAAATTAAGAAGACTATAGCTGAATATAACGATTAACACTGAAAGGATTCAGACTTAAGAGAAGGTTGCAACGAGATGGAGTTTGGGGCAGGATTTTTGAAGAAAAGAGTAGGCTTTAGGACTTCATTTTCATCTTGGTGAAAATTAGGGGGAAAGGTGAGAAGTTACAAATGAAGTGGCAGTCGAATGAACAAGGTGTATAGATGATGCAATCGGATAGGCTGGGCGGGGACGCTTGGTGGGGAGGGGCTTGGTGACAAGTGAGGAACCTTGACTCGTTCGCTTAGACTATCACTAAGAACTTTGGTTCTTCAGCATTATGGAGTTTTAAGAACTTTCACCCAGCTTAGGTTACCAGGAGATACTAGAGTGGGAGATAGGAAGATAACTAAGCACTTATTGCTGTGGGAATCCAGATATAAACAGGGAATAGTGGTTACCATAAGAATGGAAAAGACAGGTTGAATCTAAAAGACCTTGGCCTTGATGACCAAGAGGATGCTTACAAAGGATTGAGTGTTGCACAGATAATACACATAGCCCATTTCGAATCAATGACCCCAGGATGTAAGGTAAGGCCATCATAGCGAAACTAAAGCAAAGATTGATGAGTGTCTTCCCCAGCATAAAACATGCCTCCTCAGAGAGAAAAGTGATCTGAGAAACCTTCTGACTCGTTTATCTTGTCCTAATTATCTCCCCTGACATTCTCTGGTTAACGTTTTTTGTTGTCGTTGTTGTTTTTCGTCATCTGTTTCCTGACCCCCATGGCACTGATGTTTCCCTTTAAATTGGCATACTCCCTTCTTGTTGGAGCAGGTGACAATGTGACTGGCACTCTTCTCTGTTGTCATCTTCTGAACAAACACCAGGGCCACACGAGGGAGCAGTGGGATGCTCCTCCCCTTCAGGTGCACACTTAGTTTTATTTTCCACTAGATCTCCCCCTCGATGGTTCTAGTAAGGCGCTTAGGAGGCTTTTACTGCATGGAATTATTGTGTTCAGTTAGGGCTTATGCCGGATGGGTTTAAATGTTTCATCATAAATCACTTTTTTTACAGACTTGGCAATCTTTGCTGCATGGCTTGTTTCCTCTTTCCAGTTCTTGATCTTCCCACAAGGTACAAATGAATCAACAGAACCTATCGAAAAGCATTAGGCTGCTATTGCCTTCCAGTGTCTGCAGAAGGAAGTGTGAAAAATTAAGTGGTAGCTTAGATTTGTTAAAAATAAAACACGTTCTTTGTTTTCTCCTTCAGTTTGGTTTTTGCTTGCTTGAGTGGTCTGCTCAGGAAATGGCCTTTTAGCTAAGTGGGTTTTTGAGGTTTGGCTATTTCACGTTGTTTCTATATTGTTTGGTTTTAGAGTTGAACAGACTCTTAAGAATTGCTGCTTGCTTAAAAACAGATCTGCAGTTCTGCTAAGACAGTATTTCAGATCCTTATATTTTGGCTAAAAGACTAGGGCAGGCATCTGCACAAGTTTTTCTTTCTTATCTAATATCTACCTCCATCTTATCCCACCCTAAGAAGAAAAGAAAGTTATAGATTGTTCTGAAATATGGGCTTGAGGAAAATAGATTTTTATTTTATTAGGTATCTTTTTATCTATTAATTAGTAAGGTTCTGATTTTGATGGAACCGAAGACAATTTAAGGGGACAGATTATAAAACTGTATCTCTTTTATGTCAGTACAGAAACCCATTTCCTTTTAGGGGAATGCATTGCTTCTTTGCAAATGAACAAGATAATTTGGAATATTTTTCTCAGTGGTTAAGTCTATATCTTTAGTTGTGAGATGCTTTATTAACTGGTTAAAGGTGTTTTTCACCAGATTCTGGCTTGTTCACTATTGTATACCCAGCCCCTAATATAGTGCTTAGCATTTAGTGGATATTCAATTAATTTGTTGAACAAATTGATGGATTTTTGTGTGTTTTTTCCAATTTAAGAAAAAGAATTTTTAAAAGTATTCTTAATCGCAACACTTACACAATTGATTCTTCTTTGCATCCTCTAGTCTTCATTTAGCCAAGTAATACTCTCACGTGATTTTAGTTATTGTGAACTCGAAATTTTGGCTTTTTAAAAATTTTCCCACATTTTATATGTTTTAAAATTAAAGCCAAATTACACATTACATTATTTAGAGCAGCAAGAAATTCTCCTTTAATGTTAAATGGTGATAACTTAAGAAATACTATCTTATTCTCAGCAAATAGTGTTGAAGAATTATGGTTCGTTTTAATTTATTTTGTAGATTGAGATTGAAGTTCTTTATTGGCTTCCCATTGCCTATAAGCAGGATACCTCAGTAACTTGCTTTCCTGCTATAAGGGCTCGGGGAAATGGATATGGCCTTGTAGTGTTCATAATCAGTGTCCTAAAAGGAGTCTGAATAGTGTTGCAAAACAGATAAGAATGCTATATCTTAAACAGAGGCAGTTCTAACATCACATTTCCCAGTATTCGTCAGGATTATTTCAGACTAATTTTGTTAATATATTTATCAACCTTCCGTCCTCATCAGAGATGATACGCTGATTTTTGTTTTTTCTCACTATGAATGAGGCTCTTGGGTAGGTTTGTACCCATTGAGGAAACAATTTATGCAAGCTGAGATATGGAAGCTTTTTCTAGAACAGCCCACCTGTCAGATGGGGCCAAAGTGCCCCCCATACAGTGTGGCTTCCTGAAACAAGTGGCCTTTTCTAAGGCATAGGTTACAAAGTAGAAATTCTTCTGGAGAAATAGTTCTTCAGGCTTCCTGCCCGAAAGCAATGCTGTTGTCAGCGAGGTAGTTGATTTTACTCTTTTTCTGTTTCTTCGTCATTTCCTTCATTACACACGGGGATGTTATGCCAAGTTCCTGATCAGGTCCCCTCGCAGGGGCCGCTGTGCTCCCAGATCCCATATAGACCAACACTCTGAATTTTTATACCTAGAACACAAGCGAAGCTCACAAAGTCCTGGAGGACAGGGAGGTCCTGAAATCCATAGCACTTCCCTAAATGGAGGCCAACACCTCCCCAGCCCTGAGGCAGGCGTGGACTTTGTCAGAAGCAGCTGACTTTGCTTCATCCAAGAGAGCATGAGGTCTGTATGGCAGACTTAAGAGTTCTGAATAAAAACACCTTCTCTGATAAACAGAAGTTTGCCATTGATCACAGTGACAAGAAAATCTTTAGAAACTTAGTAACTCCAGTGTCTGTCTCCCTTTCCGGGTCTAACTGAACTTTGCAGCGTTCATTTGGGACATGAGGAAACAAAAGGTGTCAACAGGGCCTTTGTGCTCATAGGGGAAACAGAGAGAGGCAGAAGCTCAACGAAACCTGTAATTCTGCCTTTTCTCTAGGAAGCAAAAAAAAAAAAAGATGAATTTCACTTAAGGGTGATGGATTGGAACAGTCTCAGAACTAAGAAGACCACACATTACGTTCTGGTTAGCGTCTTGTTTGTGAAAAACTTGAATTGTCACTAGGTTCCTTTCTTGAGAAGGAAGGCAGGCGCTAGGGCCCTGGAGTGAGGTGATGGTTTTGTTGTGTGACCACAGAGGCTGGTTACATACTAATTTCCTCTCAGGCTTGTGATGAAGTCAGTAAACCACAGCCTTCAACATGCTCTTCTCAAGCTTTGGCAGTGGCTTCTCACTGCTACCTCGGCCATGACACACATTGGACATGCCCTCCCTTAACCCACTCATAGACTGTCTCTCTTACCCTGCAGCATGGACCAAAGAGAAATTCTGCAGAAGTTCCTGGATGAAGCCCAAAACAAGAAAATTAACAAAGAGGAGTTTGCCAATGAATTTCTGGTGAGTCCTACATGTGACACCCTTGGGGGAGTTACATAGCCTATTAAACCGACTCGGTTCTCCTAGACCAAATTGCTCTTGAGATAAAGTGAATATCAGACCTTGCAGGAGAAGAGAGGAGGGAGACAATCTAAAAGTTTGACTTCTCTGAGTTGTTCACATATCTTTTAGATATTCTCTCCAAAAATACTGTTTTTAATGTTCCTTAGCTAGTATTGGAGTTGGACTGGGAATCCTACCAAAGACACACATTATTCCAGGTGTATAAAAACTAATATTAATTGACCATCTGGAGTTCCCTGGCATCTGAGTTGTAATTTATGCTTCAAATGACTAATTTTAATTAATACTAAGAGGAGAGAGACCAAGATGAACTTTTCGTGGAACGTTATGTTTTTAGTCTCCCCTTGGGGTTCCATTTGGATGGCAAAGGCTCCTGAAGAACACCAAAACTGCCTGCGGCCACATTTCTTTAGTTTTTCTTTTCTTTTAGTTCTGAGAATAAAAGGTCGGACCATATGTTTTTGCGATACCAGGGCTTCCTTAACTTTCTTTTGCTTGGAGGGGTGGAACGGCTAGGATGGGGAGTAGAGACAAGTGAGAGACATGGAGAGAAACATAAACTCAAAACTCAAGGTAGCCTAGGGTCAATGCGATTAGACTTCCCAGAGGAACTCTGTATCTCCTCTGAGGGAACTGTGGTTATTGTTATTGATGCTGTGGCAGCTGAGTAGGCCTCATTCATCCTATAACCCAGCATATCAGATGGCATTGGGTATCTGATAGTACCCATAATGTATTCTGCAATACTTCCAGCTGCCGTTTCAGAGTCATAAGAACTACAGACTTTAGCTCTTCCGCTGTGAAGGAGTGGGAAAGATAAGGAAACTGAAGAGTATAAAACCTGAAGTTAAATCATGATTCTGTCATCAACCAAATTATCAACTCTTCGACATGTTCCTTAATCTCCCCAAGTCTGTTTTCTAACTTCTCAAAAGCGGGAAATAATCCATATTTCACAGGGTTGTCGTGATGATTAAATATCAATAATAATCAATTGTGGTCATTCATTCAGTAATATTTATTGAGAACCTACTATGCACCAAGTTCTGTTCTAGGCGCTGAGGATACAGAAGTGAACAAAACAAAAACCTTTGTCCTTGTGGAGTTAACATCCTGGCTCCAGATAGTAGATGTGAAAACACTCTGAAAAGTCTGGAGTGATTAGATATTACGATTGAGTGGTTACATATGATAACGGAAAACCCTGTGTCAGCTCAACTTGGATAATATCGTGGTGTCATGCTCTAATTGCCACTGGCCAGGCAGTCTGAGTCCCGCTGAGTAGAGTTACCAGGGAGGGAGGTAGGAGGGGAATCATGGCCTGTGTCTGTTTAGACGTGTGCCCGCCTCTGGCCTGTAATACCTGGGCCAAATTCACCCAACACGTAGAGGGAAAAGGGAGATGAGGGGCAGTGCCAGCCTCTGTTTCATTTCAGTTGTGATTTTTAAAGTAATGTAGACTCTATCCTTAATATTTTATCTCTTCTTAGCTCAGTCATTATAATCTCTCACCAAATTATACAGCCACTTTACCTCCTGTTTTCTCTGCTGCTAGCTTTGCTTCACCTATAATCAAAGTTTCGTTCAACACCCAAGTGATCTTTTAATACCACTAATCTGGTCATTTTTTTTCCCCCTGCTTAAAACCCTTTTATAGTTTGTATTTTTTTCCACTGTTTAAAATTGTGAAATATAATGCACTTTTAGATAAGTGCATAAAATGTGTATAATTGCAAAGGAACCACCACCAAATCAAGGACTAGAACATTGTCAGATCTCAAAAGACCTCTCCAGACCCCCTCCCCGGTAAGGTCCCTCACCCCCGCCCCCACCCTGTCCTACCCTGCCCTAGCAATAAGCACTGTCCTGACTCCTGTATTAATCACTTCCTTGCTTTTCTAGCTCCTGATTTTAAAGACCTTGCTTTTGGGTGGTGATTAAGTGGAACCTCACCGTTCACTGACTCATGTCCTCCAGTGGAAAAACAGAATCTTGCCCTCAGCCCCACCTAAAGATTCAGCCGAGATACCAGACAGAGTAGCTTTGGGGGGTTTGGGGAGTGGTGAATGGGTCAGGTTGCTTGCTTGGACAAGTAAGTAACTGCTGTTAAATTGGAGTTCTTTCTCCCTGGTCATGTCCCACATCCTACCTTAAGCCCTTAACGTATTCTTCCAGGATTTGAAGTTTCTGAAGTTTAGGCCACCGTTCCCCTAAACAGTGGTGCCTTGGTGGGAATTATCCAAAGTCGTCTCTACTTTCAGGTGGACACTCTGTGCCCCCTGCCGGGTCCATGGCTTAGGCTTCAGTCCCCACTTGCCCCTTGGCGGGGCATCTGCGTACAGAGCACATAGCCCTGCTACGACAGCTAAAGCCAGCACCTTGCTGCTTGCGCCTTTTCCCTGGGTCAAAGCCAAATTCTGTAACCTTTCTGTAGTCGAAACTGCCACTGACCACTCATGCATTCATTCAAATATTTACTGAGTGCCTACTATGTGCAAAGCATTATGCTGGATGCTGGCATTGCAACGCAATGCTCCATGCTTTGATGGAGCCTCTCGCCTAAGACATCAGAGGATGTCTAGAGAGGCCGACATTAGACAACTAATTACTCTATTAAATATTTAATTATAACTGATAGTCTTGGTGGGGTGTCAAGGAAGCATCACATGTATTATCTTGTTTTCTACTTGTTAAAAAGGAAACATAGGAAGCAGTGATGGTCTCCGACTTACCTATGAGGAAACTGAGGCTCTGAGAGGTTAAGTAATTGGCCTAAGCTCGCTGAGCCGTTCAGCCATTGACATGAAATTTAACCTGGATCTGTCATTACTGAGCCTGTGAATTTAATCCTTATAAAATAGTGTCTTGCTTCAGCCAGTAACACCAAGTCCCTCAAAGGGCCTCGCCTGAGGGCAAGTCCCTAGGTAGTATGATTTCTAAAATGCAGAAGCTGCAACGTGCAACTACACTATTAAAAATTTCTTAAAGATTTTTTTTAAAATGGTCCTATTGTTGTTATGCTTATAAAACAGTATTATTAGAAAATAAATTCACCATAGTACCAACAATCCAACAAATACAAACTTTTCGTGTGTGGAAATTCTAGTTCTTGTCCATTTATATAACATATTTTATATTATTGTAATTATAAGCATAAATACAATTTTGTATTCTTATTTTCACTTATTATACTAAAATTATATTAATTAAAATCTGTATGAATGACTTATGATGCAGCATGGTATAATGAAAAGATAATAATCATGATAATAGCTAATACTTCTATACCTGTTATAGAAACTATTCTAAGTACTTTTATAGCAACTCATCTAATCCATTGAGGAGGCACTGTTATTATTTCCACATTATAGATGAGGAAACTAAGACACAGAGAGGTGAGTTGACTTGCTCAGGGTCACATAGCTATGACGTGGTAGAACTGAGTTCTGAATTTAAGTAGTCTTGCTCTACCATCGGTACTTGTAACAGCTCTGGAGTCATATAAATCAGGGTTTGAATTGGAGTTCTGTCTAGTATTAGCTGTGTTGAACGAAGTAAATGAAGAGTGGGAACAAATAATATTCACTTCGCAGAATTGTTGTGAAGATAGTAGAATCAATATACAAAATGCCTGATACTTAGTAGGCAACTAAATGATTTAGTTATCTCTCTATTGTTGGACATTTAAGTTATTTCTAATTTTTCATGACTATTGGTACCACTGCAATAAATATGTTTGTCCATGTGGTGTTCCCTTCTTTTGAATTATATCTGAGGTGAGGTAAAATTCAAAAGAATAATTGGGTCAAAGACTATTAGCATCTAATTGATTAAGTATTGCCAACTGTATTTCTAAAAAGATTTTTTAATTTGCAATATCTGAATTTATCATCTCTTCTACCATCTTGCTAGTCTCAATTTAATAACTATAAAAGATAATAATAGATACTTTTTTTGACTGCTTACCATATGTGAGGCAATCTGAGTGATTCACCATAAGCGATTTTAATTTCTATAATTCCAAGAGGAAAGTATTATCTTTACCTATGAAATAGCAAAGCCAGGATTTGAAACTCTGGTCCAAGCCTCTTAACCTCTATTTTTATACTGCATTAGGTAAAATCATAACACACTTTATTTTTTTCTAATTTAATTGCTATAAAACAGTTCTTTATGTTAATTTTATTTCTTTGGTTTCTGAAAAATTTCCATGAATATGTTCAATCTTTGTTTTCTCATATAAATTTCCTGTTCGTCTACTTTCTATAATAGCCAACCCCCGGAACTGAGTTCCAGACTCTGTGCTTCACATGCAGAACCTCATTTACTTCCCAAAGAACCCTGTACAGCAGCTGACAAAGTCCTGCATGGACCAGCTCTCAGTGCTTCTCCAGCTTCTTACCGCATGTTTGGTTTCTTGTCCTTGTCATACACTCTCTGCCACGGGGCCTTTGCACACGTTCCGCTACCTCTTCCTTGAATATTCCCTCATACTCCTCTGTACTTAGTGTACACTTCCTAATTCTTCAAACATCAGTTTGGTGGTTACTTCCTCAAAGAAGCCTTCCCTGGCCTGCCTGAATAGCTCAAATCTCCTTTTATAAGTTCTCGTTAGCACCATTTGTTATTTTTTTTTAAGTATCTCCCCAACCCCAGCTTTATTAAGATACTTATTTTCATAGCACTTATCACGGTTCCAGTTTTACACTGATTTGTGTGATTATTTGATTAATGTCTGCTTTCCCAGCAGATCAAAGCTCCACAAAGGCAAGGCCCAGATTTCATTCTGCTTATCTCGGACCTGTCAGGGCCTAGCGCAGTGTTTGGCATGTAGTAGGCACTGAGGGACAGACAGGTTAAATGACTTACGTAAGGTCGTGCAGTTAGAAGTGGTAGAACTCACATTTGAACTAAAGCTAACTTTCGAGGCTCTGCTCTTAGTTCTCTACCCCCACCCCCCACACACACTATATTGCTTTCAGTTTATCCAATGGTCTTAACTATTAAACTTTAAAAAATTGCAGAATCTAACATATACACAGAAAAGTGCTTCAAACACACATATACAATTTAACAATTAGTAATAAAGCAATCAGTAATAATATAACCACCACTCAGATCAAGAAATAGAGCATTGCCTGCACTCCAGACCTCCCTTGGGTGTCCTTCCAAATCACAAATGCCCCCAACCCCCGACAGACTAAAAGTAAACACTATCCTGAGATTATTTTTTTCCTTTGTTGTTCTGCGTGACTTCAAGACCTATACATATCACTAAACAATAGATATTAATTTAACTTGTTTTTGAACTTGACGTAAATGAAATCATGTTTCTTTTTATGTCTTTTTTCGTTCACTCTACATTACGTTTATAAAATCCATCCTTGCATATAGCTGGGCCACTCAGGGCCAGTTCAAGCTTGTCCCCCATTCGTATTAGTAGTACTCTTGTTTACCGGATTTAGAGGCCCAGGCCCCTAATTCCATTTCTTAGTATTTGTGCTCTCTCTCCTCTTGGACCCTTGGGACAGATAATATCGACCTGCAGTCGTAAGGCATCGAGGAACTACCTGGAGAAGCTCTGGAGACAGCCTGTCTTTGATTCCCCTCCGTCACCTAGCATAGCTGAGCCAGGTTTCACTCATCCAAAATATGACTTATGCCATGTCTTCTAGATGATAACGTAGTATTCTGAAGCAAAGTATCATGGTCTTGTGCTTTCTTTTTTCTTTCTGTTCTCTTTTGGGAGTGACCTTAATTCACTTACCAATCATTAATTCGCTATTTGATGAGAACATGCAAAGGACTCAATCCTGATTTCTGGAGTTTTATGGCCAAGACCTCAGTTCTGTTTTCCTGTCTTGAAAGGAAAGGGGTAGAGTCCAATAACCAAATGAGCTTACTATTAGCTTATCAAGCACACACACGACCTGGTTTCTTATACATTCCAACCTATCAGGGTCCAGAAGGGATGCTGGCCTCTTTTATTTATTTTCCTAGCAACTCTTCCCCTGATTCCTTTTGTCGATGCCTCTTCTAGGGAACTCACATCCCCTACTTTGTAGTTTGCAGATAAATGCCTTCCCCCTTTGACCTATCTTTTCTTCTCCAGCCCAACCTACCCCCATGGCCCTGTTTTTTCTTTTATACCCTTTTCCTTCCTTCTCTCAGAGCTTCTCCTTTTCTGGTGAGGTTCAAAAGTTCTTCTCTCCTAATTCTGCTCTGTTTTGTTCTCTGCTGGGGTGTTGGAACCTGGGCGTCTGACGGGAAGAGAAGGGGAATTAAAATGAAAAAAAGAGGTCTGACTTCAAGTAAGATATCTGGAAAAATAAATCTTTCACACTTTCCAAATTAACAATTCTATTGGCATTTCCTACGTGATGTTTTGGGTAACCGGGTGTCTCCTTTTGTCATCCAATCATATGACTCCAGGAAGATGGAGAGAATAAGGGGAAAAAAGCCATCCTGTCCCATTGCTGAAGGTCGCGGTCAAGACAGCTAAACAAGCATAGGTTACAGACACACACACATGACCTTCACCTGTAATGCCTACCAGATTAATTGAGGCACGTCTTATAAAAAGGGCTTTGCCTATAACATTCTCCCTGGAAAGCAGTCCACAAGCAAGCAAAGCAAAACAAACAAATAAAAACAGTGTAACAAGGATGCAGAAGGCTCAGTTCTGGAGACTTCTAGAAAGGACTGTTCTGGGATTTGACATCTTTTAAGCAGCCCTGGAATCAATGGCAACCTGCAAATGATCGTTCTGAAGGTGCATACGAACAAAGAGAACTAGAAATTAGTATAACTCAAGTGGAAAAATTTTATAGTCGCTCATCTATCTGTGCTATGTCCTCAGTTAAATTCTCAAACTAGCCCACTTGCATCCATCTTAGTATAAAAATATGCAGTATAGTTATCAGTTCATCATCTCTCCTCCAAATTTGAAAATCCGCAAGAATTCAAACCATTGAAAAAGAAACTAAGATTTAAGAACCGACTATATACCTGCTTTTTAATGGGTCACCTGTGTCTGATCTAACTCTAGAAATAGAAAAAAATGGTTAGTAGAGCACTACACGCTGACATTTGTGGTCCAGAAATAAGCAGGTGGTGGTTGTCTGTTCCATTTGTCATCCTTAGCTGGAAAAAGCTTACATTCTTATACATTGAGTTGCTATAATGATTTAATGATCTATTTATTATTTGGAAAGTATTAATTTAATTAGATTCTAGATAATTGATCATTCTTTGTTATGAACTCCCAGCGAACAAATATCTCATGACCCCAACTTTTTTCTTCTCCTTGCAGACTCAGTTATCAAGTAATCCTGAGCTAATTTTGAAATCTAATGATGGATTGGAATGATTTGTCAGAACAAATTTCTATTCTTTAATACCTCTTTTATCTCTTTCTTTCTCTGTGACAGCATACTTTTATTTTAGGCTCTTCATCCTCACCCATTTTTAAAAATGATTTAGTTATAAACGTCCTTAAGTAAAACTCCTACAGATAGACACACATCCTAAGTAATTATGTAAAAACACTACGTGAAATATAAGTGACTAAATAACTGTAATTAACTATCCCCTTCTTTTTTATTTTTTATTTTTGCTTGTTGCTCGTTACTTGAGAAAAGTTCTTTCTCTGTTTCCTCATTTCTCTTTTTAGTTTACCCTGTGGAACAAAACTGACCATAATCATGGTTGGAAAATGCAAAAGCAGTGCCGGGTGTACATTTGTGAGAAAGGAGTACCATAGTTTTAAAGAAGTTACACCTAATTATCAGTGACATCAATTTGTACAACATTTATTTTATTTTATTTATTATTATTGTTGTTTTTTGTACAATTTTGAAAGAACCTAGATGTCAACATTTAGAAGCCTCATCATACTAGGACAGTGGGAAATATGGAAAAATTAGCTCGGGGTCCAATTGGGGAGAATCTTCAGTACCTGGCTAAGGAGTGTAGATTTTTTCTTAGTAGCCAGGGGGATTCACTGAAGTCGTTCTGAGCATGAGAGATAAGGAAAACAGTATTTTAGTAAGACTAAATGGGCAGAATTATGCCTAATGGATTTTAACGGGGAAAGACAGAAAAATGTGAAGATGAGTTAAGAAACAACTGTAACACTTCAAGCTTTGGGGGAAAGGGCCTGAATTAAGGTATCAGTGATGGGCATAGGAAGGAAAGTTGACGTGAGATATTGCATGGGAAGACTCAGTTGAACTTGCTGACTGAATTAAAGGTGGGAATTGTGGGAAGGGGGGAACCAAATGTGACCGTCAGTTTCTAGAGTATGGTTACCTGGCATCAAGATAGTGCCATTGGCATTAACAGTGGGAACAAAGATGATTTTAGTGTTAAATGTGCTAAGTTTGAGGCAGTAATAAGTGTCCAGGACATGGGTGGGATTTCAGGACTGGAATTTAGTAGTTGAATCTCGACGTAGAAATTTGAAACTCTTCCAATGGGGGGTTGGAATTATAATTCAATTTTAATCAGTTAAATAAACTAAAAAACCCCACTGGTATGCCTTCTCTAAGAGTTTATGATGTCTCTGAGCAAATGTATATAGTGAGAGAAGAGCAGAGAGCTGAGGACTTAACTTTGGAACTTTGGCTAATTCACAGTTAGAAAACAGAAATGGACAGAGAGGCAGTAATAACAAGTGAGAAGTGGGAAGGAGAAGTCAGAAATGAAAGAGGAGAACCAAGATAATGCAGACTAATAAGGGCCAAGGGTGGAGGAAATTTCAAGAAGGAAGTTAAAGAGAATGAAAACTGAGTAGGCGCCGAGGGATCTAACCCATAGGAAGTAATTAATGATCATCATGTGACCAATTCTATTGGTCTATTATGTAGTAGGCAAATAATAAAAATTAGTTTCTGTGGTTGAAGTCTACAAATATTTATTGGCTCTCACAGATGTTTTTCCCTTTCTCAAACTGAGTAGGATTCAGGAAGATCAGGTCTATTAAATGTGTGGTTTTTTTTAAGGGCATTAAACATAATTTGGGACAAGGTTGATTTACAAGAAGGAACTAAAGAGGAACCACTGTTTCCTCTGACCTGAAATTTTGGTCTATAATATAATGTTAGCAAATGGGAATAATTTTAAGGAGTTATTCCACAACCTTGAGAAATCTGGTTCAATCATATGCTAACCCCTGACTGGCCCAGTTCATATTCTACCAACAGAATATGATACTATTTGAAGATTATTGTTTGGTTGAGGGGTGGGCTTGAAGTTTGGGTCATATAAAATTAATGACTGCTTTTGGGACTGAATCTTTGAAATTTTGCTAGACACAGAGACATTTTATTCAACTTAAGCTTCATTTCTACTTAAAATAGTCCTGTAGTAGCTGTAAAGAAAGTAAATTCAACTTTTAATAGCTGACCCTTTGGGTGGAGCACATAGTTTATTTTCAGAAGAAGTTGGTTTTTTAAATATTCATCAGTTTCACCTCTAAGTTTTAGCTATTTGTGGCTCAGCTATAGTAAGTGTGATTATTTCACTTCTCCAAATGTCACTGCACTCTGCTACCCTTATGCTCTGAGACTCTGTCCTCAATGAAATCAGCCCTAGAGGATGCTGAGAGGGCTGAAGTGGAATGTTTGAGTAATGGAGAAGGAAAGCTCTCTAGAGAAAACTTATTTCTTTTCTCTAGGAAGAATTAATTTTCTGAATTTTATTACAGAAGCTGAAAAGACAATCTACCAAGTACAAGGCAGACAAAACCTATCCCACAGCCGTGGCTGAGAGGCCCAAGAATATAAAGAAAAACAGATATAAGGATATCTTGCCCTGTAAGTTTCATTTCTCCCTATAAACTTGTACCATCTCCCAAATTCCATTTTTCCTATCTCTTTTTACCCATTGCTTGATGTTCTTAATTCTGGAACATGGCTTTGGCAAGTAGGTTAGTTTGTACTATTTACGACTACAAAAGAACATTCATTCACTCACTCACTCACGCATTCACTCTTCAAACGCAAGGATCTACTATTCACAAAGTTAGTCCTTGCATTACAGTAAGCCTTCTTTATTAGAGTATGTCTTTCTTTTGTATTATAGATGATCATAGCCGAGTAAAGCTGTCCCTGATAACCTCTGATGAGGATTCCAGTTACATCAATGCCAACTTCATTAAGGTATACTCCATATTCCATATTCTCTAGATGCCTAAGAGGGGACGGGGGAATACCAGACCATGTTTCTTTAGGTACCTAAGAAAAAGGGAGGGAAATATACTAGGCAGGAAGAAAAGGATATTATTTGTAGTCATCCATGTAATTTCTGTTCCCCTTTAGGGAGTTTATGGACCCAAGGCTTACATTGCCACCCAGGGACCCTTGCCTACAACTACCCTGGACTTCTGGAGGATGATTTGGGAATACAGCGTCCTGGTAAGAGCAGAGTTACTTTTGTTACTATATTGTCTAGTTTTTAGGGATAAAAAGGGCAGAGAGTCAGAATACGTGACCGAGGTTCACTATGTATTAAAATTAGTGCATTTCTGGTCAGTTTCTAGAATTTTGGTAGTTGGGCACCTCTTAGTCAAAATCACGATGTCACCCTTGTTCAAGGAAGTGAAAGTTCTCATCTTGTGAGGCTCATTTGTTAATAAGAATTTACTGATTTGAACAGAGAAAAGGGAAGTGAGGGCAGAGAGAAGGACGGATAAGAGCAACAGTGTATAATTCATCAAGATATCTCTTTTGGTTAAAAAATCAAAACAAAACAGAAAAAATAATTAACACTCTCTGACCCCGGGACCTACGTATTAACTGCTTTTTCTAACTATATCGATGTTTAAGTTTCTATTTGTTTCATCCCCCCAGATCATTGTGATGGCATGCATGGAGTTTGAAATGGGAAAGGTGAGTTCGTTCTAGTATACATAAAGGTAAAGGAAAGAAGAAAAAGAAGGGGAAATTGGTAGCAGAACTTTCTTTAAATGTAACTAGTTAAAAATTATGCCCATCTTGCTAGTATTGAGTTTGGGAATGCCAAATGACTCTCAAGGCTTTTTCTGTTTTTATGCCTAAGGAGCCCTTTTGTCTATTTTCCTGGTAGACTCTATGTTTTCAAGTAAAAATAAGGTATGCATTTCCAAGTGACAGTTCATCTTCCCATTTTTATTAATCAGCCATCTTTAACTGCCAGTCAGGGCTTCTAAGTCTGTGCTGTCTGACATGGCATCACCAGCCACGTGGCCATTGAACACTCGAAATATGGCTAGTGAGACTGAGGGATCCAATTATTTTATTTTAATGAATTTAAATTTAAAAACATTTAATTTCATTATTGGAAAACTTTAAGTATGTTTGGAACAACTTGGATATGTGAATCCTTTTTAACTATAAATTTCATGAAATCTAAATGACAATAAAATATTTCCAATGAAAATTTAGCATATTGATTGAGAAATGCTACAAATATTAAAAACACTGGATTTTGAATACTTAGTTTAAAATGTCAAATGTCTAATGACTGTTTTATATCAATCACATGTTGAAAAATTTTTTGATATGTTGGCTAAGTAAGACATATTTTTTAAAATTAATTTCACTTTTTAAATTTTTTATGTGGCTATTAGAAAATTTTAAATTACGTATGTAGTTCACATTATATTTCTATTGAACAGCACCCTTCGAAACTACTGCCATTCTGAGTTGATACAATTCCAGTTAAAACCAAGGGAGCTTGGTGTTTCAGTTAGCTTGTGCAGCTTTTAGTACATGTACGATTTCTGTTAATCTTTTTGAAATACCGAAAGTATCAGATCCCTGTTTCTACTTTTTCAGAGTTCTAGGAAGTCTATAATTTATATATCCTTTAATGTTTGTTTTCCCACCCTTGGAGATTCCAGGCCATGAGGTTGCAAATTGCCACATCTAGAAGTATTAGATTAGAAGTCTCTAACCCGAGGTGAAGGACACAGAGCTGAATTTGCCTCTGAATAAGGGAGTGGTTTTGTTACCAGAAGAGATTAGAATATATGGAGGGAAATCATTATATTTTGCTTTGTGCAACAGAAAAAGTGTGAGCGCTACTGGGCTGAGCCAGGAGAGTCGCAACTGCAACTTGGCCCTTTCTCCATATCCTGTGTAAGTATTGTCTATTTCCTGGACCTACTTTATAGAGAGTAGTCTTTGAATCTTAGTCTCCGAAATAACTAATATTTTAATTGACTTCTTAGGAAGCTGAAAATGGGAAATCTGATTACATAATCAGGACTCTAAAGGTCAAGTTCAACAACGTAAGTATAGAACAGGAGCAGTAAACTCAAAAGCCTACAAAGATCAGGCAGGTAAATATATATGTATGTGACTCAACATGAGCATAAGACAGTGGGGACTGGTGGGGCCTTTGATGTTCTGGAAAAATCTTCACATTCAGAAGAGACCTTTTGTGTAATCTGTGCTCCCTAATCTATTCCATGCCATGGCACCCATAGAAAATAACATTTGTAGGGTGAATAGATGCTGTACAGTAAATAGAGGCCAGGAATCACATTGAGAGCTCAGGCTGTCCAGTCTCTCAAAGGCAGAGGGATTTAATATATCAGCATGCCTGTGACCCATTTGAAGTTTTTCAGTTGGGAAGCTCTGGTTTGGACTGTCTTCATATCTACCTCCTCTAGTGAGTGGGGCAGACAGGGAAAAGCCAGTAGTAAGTGACCTGAAATCACTTTTAATTGTTCTTAGAAGGCATGTGATCACCAGAGGTCTTATAGGGAAGAAAGCAGCATAAATTTCATAAAGGATGTAGATGCTACTTAGAAAGTCAGAGTAATCTCGTGGTAGAATGAGTTGGAGTCCTAACCTTGAACTCTGCTCTTATTTTGGCTATTTTTCTTATAGGAAACCCGAACTATCTATCAGTTTCATTACAAGAATTGGCCAGACCATGACGTGCCTTCATCTATAGACCCTATACTTGAGCTCATCTGGGATGTGCGTTGTTACCAAGAGGACGACAGTGTTCCCATATGCATTCACTGCAGGTGCGATGCTGTTGTGTGAACCTTCCACGCAGAACGAGCCAAATGTCCCTGTCTGGCCAGGACTCATGCTTTAACTGAAGGAAGACTAACTTTGTTGGAAATTAAGGTGGTAGGAGCACATAGGATGCAGGCTCCTGATCCTCACCTCACTTTTTCCCAGTTGATCGGAAAGGAATGAAGCTCAGAAATGAGAGCGATTGAAAGGAAAAGGTCCACAGCAGAAACAAAGCATGATAAATTCAACCCGAACATTAAATTAACATTTTTCTGATAAGTTACTTGTGACTAGTACAGCTCAAGAGACACTTGCTGTGAGAAGTTGCCTGGGACCTATCCTGAGGTTCAGTGTAGATGTGGCAATTTGCAAACATGCTCTGGGAAATGGGAGGGTTTAGCAAGTTTCAGTGCCTCCAGGTTTCCTTTTCCTCAGATCTTTTCCAGCTACTGTCAATGATCCAATATCTGCAACTGTACATGCCACTACTGTGATCTTTCATTTCAGTGCCGGCTGTGGAAGGACTGGTGTTATCTGTGCTATTGATTATACGTGGATGTTGCTAAAAGATGGGGTGAGTTTCTCTTCGTAGACACTTTCCATTTGTTTGCCCAGCTACTTTCAGACTTAGGAATCATTTGGTTCTTCAAAACACTTATCTCTACAATTCATCTTTTCTAGAATATTTACTTGTAGACCTGCTGTGTTGGATGATTAAATTAGTTCCTATTTTTTGTGGTTCTCAAAATGTGGTCCCCAGACAAGTAGCATCAGCATCCCCTGAGGGCTTGTTAAAAATGCAAAATCTGGGGCCCCACCCGAGATGGATTGGAGCAGAAACTCTGGAGGTTGGGCCCCGCAAACTCTTCAGGTGCTGTTGATGATGCATGGTGTCGTTTGAGGACCACTGTCCTAAGTTACATAGTCACCCTTCCTTTATCCAAACTGCATTAGTAGATGGACTCAATTTACCACAGTCAAACTTTGTGTTCTAGTCTATACATGAATAAGAAATCAGTAGTTTAAGATATGGGCTTCAGCCCTATCTGCCAACTTCTTTTATTTTGTAAAACTCATACTTGCTCATCTCCTGAGCATTCTCCCTCATATTTTTAACTTCAGACATTTGATCACCCTATGTGAAATCATTCTGAAGACCTTCTTTATGTTTTCTAGGGAAAACAGCAGGCTATAAATCATGGTGTGATGATGAGAGTCCTCTTTAGTTTTAAAAATATACCCATTTTCTAATATTGCCTCATGTTAGGAGAGCAGATATCATGAAAGTAACAAGACTATGAGAAAGTGGCAATAATTTATTAACAAAAATAGGAACAAAGGAGTAAGATATTTTTTTCTTTTTCTTTTTTGATAGATAATTCCTGAGAACTTCAGTGTTTTTAGTTTGATCCAGGAAATGCGAACACAGAGACCTTCATTAGTTCAAACCCGGGTATGGACTATGGTGAATGGATCATATCATTGTCTGAGTCTAGCTCCATCTCTCTGTTTAATAGTAAGGCATCCAAACACAGCTGACTGCTTAGCTAAAACACCAATTTACTATCAAGTGTGTCAGTCCATCCCCATTTCCTCTAACTCTGAATGTCCCAATATTTTTCTGTATCCCTTGCCCTGGGTCAAATTTCTTTAATTCCGTAATTTTACTATCTAGAAAATATTAAGAAACCAAATAGTATTTCTTACAAAAGATGTAGAAAAAAAATGCAACGAGCTGTTTGACTTATAAGAAATAAATACCTAGGTCAGGTTAACTTGAATTTTGCAGTAGTAATTCACTTCTGAAACCATAGAAAATCAGAGATAGTTTCTACTTCAGGAGGTGGTAACAGAATCTGGAGCATGCACTCTCTATGCTCATTTGTAGAAATAATGAAAAATGAAAGTAAAACCAACCATAATCCTATCACCTAGACGTAGCCACTGTTATTATTTTTCTATGGTCTCTTCTGGTCCTTATTGTATGCATACTTTAAAGAAACATAATATGTATCGTAATATTTTAACCCATCTCAGATTCCTCACACTTGTTCCCTCTATTAGGTAAGGCTCTTCCCATTTTTTCTCTCCTCTCCAGCTCAAGTTGTCCCTCCTGTGTAAAACACTCTCAACCCAAATCTCTCACTTTCTACAATATTAATTTCACCCGTATTTCCTCACCAATAATTTTAACCGTAATTCTAAATGGTCTCCATCATTCAGTCATCAAACATTTATTGATATTATGTAACAGGTACTTTTATATAATTTATTAGAACTACTTTTTACTGCTTAAATAGCAAGACCCTAACATGTTTAAAGCACTTACAAATGAACTTGCACATAAGTTTAGAGGTAAAATAATCGACAATGACAGCTCAAATATTTTTATCTAGAAGTCATGAATTGAGGGGAAAAAAGGAAGAGGTATTATAATATGAACCTTCTGTTTGGCCCACACAGGTTTTCCACTAATAGCTAGTGGAAAAAATAATTTTTTTCTTATGTTAACTGTAGGTGTTTTTCTATATTCAACCTGTGAGGGGGAAAGTTTATGTGAAATGAAAGCATTGGCTGGTTTAGTGCCGTCAGACTTAAATGAAGGCTGATCCATGTCAATGTATAAAGACTCTAGAAAGTATGCAACCTAGTTTTATAATATTAAGTTGTAATACTGAATCAATAAACAAAACCACACCCCAGTTCATAAAAAGTCCATCTCAGGTCTATTTTTAAGAGTTAGAAGACAGCTGAAACAACTTGAAATTACCTTTCACATTTTGGTATTATCAATGACTAGCTGAACAAATATCTTATCAGTTGCAGCTGCATTTTCTGACACTAATCAGGAAATAGCACAGTAACCAGTTGAGTGCTTCCTGTGCAACTTTTCTCTGATTTAAAAAAATTGTAGAGTGTACCAATGGCTGTGTTGGGTGACATAGACTCTACATTGTTCTCCTGTTAATATTATGTTTGGGAAAAGTTGTGCTTTATTTGTATACAATTATGTAAAGTA
This sequence comes from Pteropus medius, assembly GCF_902729225.1. Lineage (NCBI taxonomy): Eukaryota > Metazoa > Chordata > Mammalia > Chiroptera > Pteropodidae > Pteropus > Pteropus medius. The sequence goes on along the minus strand of NW_024350924.1, from coordinate 5,534,984 downwards.
TCAGGAAAAATCTTGAATAGGCCCATTCAGATAAAAAGTAGTTCAAAATCAAGTGCTGGAAATTATTTCTGAATGACTTTGGACAAATTGTCTATAAACAAGGATAATAGCCTAGCTTGTTTATAGATCAATTATGAGGGTCAAATTAAATAATACATATCAAAACCGTCTATCACCTATCAACCACAATCTACCTTTCTCCAGAAAAGGTGAAGATGGCTTTAAAAAAAAAATGCATCTAGTATGAAATAAAAATTTTAAAATGTAAGCAAGGAAAACAGAGGGGATGATGTGGAGGGAAAAATAAGTAAGAAAGTGGGGTTAGAACATAAAAAATATGCTGCAGGGTAGATCAAATATTTAGCTGTTTCTAGCAGCCTAGAAGGGCTTTGAAATCTAAAATGGGCTATACAAATGTAAGGCACTGTAATTAAACTAATGTTGATGGTCTTTTCAGGTCTGCTATCCTCGAATTTGATATTGACATGGTTCATATTCCTGAAATCTAGTTCTGTAATTCACCAAGCTTTTTGTTTGTTGTTTTCTTTTGTTCTGGTTTGTGACACTGCTCAGGAACAGTATGAACTGGTCTACAAAGCTGTGGTAGAACTGTTTAAGAGACAATTGGATATTATCATGGATAAACACTCTGGAGCAGAGGTAAACTTTAAACTTCATATTTTGTCAATTTTTTAAAAAATGTTTGATTTTGGTGAAGGGATCTCAGATTAATTACAGGACTTAGATGATTGTTTATCATCACAACTAAATCGGAGTGTCAGGTGTGCATGGGGTGCATGGCTGGCAAATCTCCTGTGGAAAAGGGCAAATTAATTGACGTACTTTAATTTAGAAAATACATCTTCTGGTTAACCTATTGCATACAATTTTTAGCTAAATTTAGAAACAATAGAAGTAAGTGAAAGGACAAGCATATATTCTTTTCCCATGTTTTAGGGAGTTGTGCGGCGAATTAGAAATGAGAGAGACAATTGCAAAGTGAAATTATCATTGAGTATGGATATAATTTTTCAGGTTACTCTAGCCTCATTTTGATTGCATATGTGTCATTAAAATTTGAGAATATTTTAGAATAGCCAAAGGTTTTAGATATAAAACAAGTATGATTTAATCAAATTCCAATTAAAAAATATTGAGTATTCTAGGAAACACTATTTTGATCTCATCACAAAAATTGATAAGTCAAGTACTTACTGTGTAATCACAAAGAATTAGGTTTTGAACAAACCTTAAGAAGACAAAACTTACTGATTTATCTCCCAGGGTATATGTAATATGCACATATTAATTTAATTTTTAATATTTTGGATTATTAATCTGAAAATATTCACTGAGGACCTACTATTTTCCCAGCATTAGGAATACAAAGTATATAAGCAAAGACCTTGATCATAATTCTTACAAGTTGATGATAAAGCATGGAGAGGAAGAGAAAGAGAGAAAAACTACTGAGGCTAGTTTTTAAGCAATCCTATAGTTAATGTCAACTCCAAGGAGCAACAATATGGTGGAAGATCATGGAAGTAAGAGTATAGTTGCCAGACAATGTCACTTACATCTTATTTGTGCCTATTTCATTGGCTAGTACCCTCTGAACAAGGTTGAATAGTAGAAGTGATGTGATCTAATTGTAATGGGAAGAGTCTTGTGTTTCACTACTTAAGTGTGATGACTTGATCAGAGATATTCATTTTTTAATTGTTTAAAGAAAGTATTCATTGATTTCTAGTTTATTAAGAATTTTTCCAGAAAGAATGTTTATTTCTGTCAATTGTATATTTTTGCATTTGTGGAATGGGCACATGGATTCTCTCTTTTAACCTATTAGTACAGTCATATCATTGGATTTGTTAATATCAACCATCCCTGTACTCATAGAAGAAACTCTTCTTGAACAAAGAACATTCTTTTAATGCATTGCTGGAGTATGTAGGCTAATATTTTATTTAGGTTCCAGGAAATAGCAATACTCAAATTTAGCACAGTAGCAGCACCATGGCTTCTGACGGTTGGGTTGTTTGGAATGAGTCCTTCATCAGTAAATGATAACATGGGAACATGGTTCAGACTCCTGCAGAGGAAACTGGTTGAAGTCAGCCAAGGAGAATTTCTGTTTCTGGGAAGATTAAGTAGACATACTTTTCTCTATTCTTCCCAGTAAGTACAACTAGAAAACCTAGACATTATATATCAACAAATATAAGAAGACAGATTAGCTAGGGACCTTGAGATCTAAGGAAAGACATGATAGTGACTTCCTTGGGTTTTCCTTTGCCTCATATATCCCAGACTTGAAACCGAAAAATCCAGCAGGTTGGAAATGCCAATGGTGCAGACAAGAGAAGACCCAACATGAGACCCCATGTTCTCTGTAGCCAAAGGACCAGAAAAGGGGTAGCCCAGCAAGACACAAAACTTTTAGATAATAATCACTCTACTCCAGTCAACACCAATGGCCTCAACCCTACCTATGCCAGCAAAGGCTGAGAGGAAGCCTAGACTGCCACCCTCATAAGACTGTAATAAAGTGCTGGGGTGGTGTTGGAGGAGGTCAGGTAGAGAGCTAGGAATTTCATCCCCTCAGGCCTGCAATGGGGTTTTCTTGTGGTGCCAGTGGAGACAACATGGGGAGCCTAGGCTTCCATTTGGCAGTAATGTGGCACCACAATGCCTCCTCATTGAAGTAGGGTCAGAAGAGGCCTAGTGGAGAACTTTCCCCATAATCCAGTAGTAATGAGGCCACCCCCACCACAGTGTCAGAGACAAAAAGGGAGCCTTTCCTATGGTGTCTCCCCTTGAGTGTCAACAGAGGTTGAGCGGGGAGACCGGTGGAGGTGGAATCTGCCTGGTGATAACAAGGTAGCAATGCGGCAGTAGCACCCCCTTTCTCCCATTAGAATGGAGTGAAAAACAAACACACATACAAACAAACAACAGCCAAAACAGATTTAACTAAGATCTAGAGCCTATTATTTCAAACCAAATGAATAAAAGACAATCAATAGATGACAACACTGAAATGACAAAAATATTAGAATTATCTGATGTATTTTAAATCAGCCATGATAAAAATGTTCAGTGAAAAATTTGCAAACATATATAAAACAAACATGAAAAATGAAAGGCTCAAAAAAGAAACAGAAGGTGTGAAGAACCGAATGGAAATTTTAGAACTGAAAAATATAGTAACTGAAACAATATATCTCAGTAGATGGGCTCAACAACAGAATAGAGTGTACAGAAGAAAGAACGAATGAACTGGAAGACAGAACAATAGAAATCACTTAATCTGAACAAAAGAAATAAAATGGACTGAAAAAAAAAAAATAGAACCTCAGGGTTCTCCCTTAGGTCTATAAAAGAAAAAATACGCCTCCCATTTGTGTCACTGAAGTCCAAGAAGCAGAGGAGAAAAAAGACAAAGCTAAAAAAGTACTGAAAGATTCATCATAATTAAACATCTGAAAACTGAAGAGAAAAATGATAGGAAGCAGCCAGAGAAAAATGATCTTAACTGTAGGAGGAAAACAGTTAGAATGATGGTGGATATGTCATCAGAAATCACGGAGACCAGAAGTAGCATAAAATTTTTTAAGGGCTGAAAGAAAAGAACTCTCAACCCAGAATCCTACACCCAGTGAAAATATCCTTCAGAAATAAAGGGGAAACAAGACATTCTCAGATGAAGAAAAACTAAGAGAATTTGTCACCAGTAGACCTACCTTAAAAAAATGGCAAAGGAAGTTTCCTAAACAGAAAGGAAATGATAACAGAAGAACATGGTAAGCAAAAACAGGGGTAGACGTAATAGGTTTTCCTTCTCTTGAATTTTCTAAATTGTTTGATGATTGAAGCAAAAATGTCTAATGTGGTTTTAAATGTTAGAGGAAAGATTTGAGACAATTATATTATAAGCAGGAAGGGTTAGGAATGTAAAGAAAAGTAAGGTTCTGTACTTGAACTAGTAAAATGATAACACCTGTAGACTGATAAGTTATGTATCTGTAATATAATACCCAGAGCCACAACTACAAAAGCTGTATACAAAGACATACCCTAAAAAAACACTAAACATGAATCAAGATGAAATTCTAAAAAATGCAGGAAAGAGAAAAAGGCAGGAAAAAGAAAAGTGAAGTGAGAAACAGAGAGAACAAACAGAAAACAAAAAACAAAATGGCAGACTTAAGCCTTGACATAATAATTACACTAAATGTAACTAGTATAACTATATCAATTAACAGACAGATTGGCAGTGTATTAAAAATATTAAAAGATTGGAAAAAATGTATCTTGTAAACATGGAAGGCAAGAGTAGCTATATTAATATCAGATAAGGTAGACTTCAGAGCAAAGAAAATTATCACAGACATTATATAATGATAAAAGAGTTAATCCACCAATAAAATATAGCAATCCTAAGTGTGCGTGGACCAAAATGAGCTAGCTGCAAGATATGTGAAGCAAAAACTGATCGAACTGAAAGGAGAAAAAAACAAATCCACAGTTACAGTTGGAGACCTCAATATCCCTCTCTTAACAACTGACAATAAAACACAACAGAAAATAAGCAGGAATATAGAACTCAACACCATCAATCAACAGGATCGAATTGATAATTATAGAACACTCCATCCAACAACACAAGGATATACATTCTTTTCAAGTGCTGATGGACCATATACCAAGATGGACCGTATCATGGGCCATTAAACAATCTGAAAAATTTAAAAGAATTAAAATTATGTAAATGTATTCTCTGACCACAATAGCGTCAAACTAATAGTCAACAACAGAAAGATAACAGGAAAAAGATCCAAAGACTTGGAAACTAAACCATACTCTTCTAAAAACCCATTGAATCAAAGAGGAAGTTTCAAGGGAAAGTTTAAAAACACATAGACTCAGCCATCAAAAAAATGAAATCTTAACATTTGCAACAACATAGATGGACCTAGAGGATATTATGCTAAGTGAAATAGTCAGAGAAAGACAAATAACATATTATCTTACTTGAACAAAATAAATGAACAAACAAAACAGAAACAGATTCATAGATACAGAGAACAAACTGATGGCTGCCAGATGGGAGCGGGGTTAAGGATCTGGGTGATAAAGGTGAAGGGATTAAGAAGGATAAATTAGTAGTTACAAAATAGTCACAGGGATGTGACATGCAGCATTAGAAGGTATAGTCAACGATATTGTAATAACTATGTATAGTACCAGGTGGGTAGTACACTAACCTGGGTGGAGGGGGTCACTTCATAAATTATATAAATGTCTAACTACTATGCTGTATATCTGAAACAAATATAAAATAATACGGAATATCAACTCTAAAAAATAATAAAAATATAATATATAATAGTTAAATAAAATAACACATTGAACTGAATACAAATGAAAATACATGTTGAAATTTGTGGGATGGAGCTACAGCCATGCTGACAGGGAAGTTTATAGCACTGTAAATGTGTACATTGGAAAATAGTAAGTCTCAAATCAATAATGCGAGCTCCCATTTTAATAATCTAGGAAAAAGAAAAGAGCAAAGCAAACCCAGAGAAAACAGAAGGAAGGAAACAATAAAGAGCAGAAATCAATGAAATTGAACATAGAAAACAATAACCTGAAAAATCAAGCCAAATAGCTGGTTCTTTTAAAAGATCAATTAAATTTACAAACCTCTAGGAAGCCTACTAAATAAAAAAAAAAAAAAAAAAAGAAGATAAAAATTACCAATATCAAGAATGAAATAGGAGATATCTCTATATGCCTGCAGCTATCAAAAGGATTATAAAGGATTATAGTATGAACAACTTATGAACAATTCAAACGCATGTAAATTTCACTGGTTAGAATGGATTGCTTCCTCAAAAAACAACCACAGCTCACTTAACATGAAATAGATCATTTGAATATCCCTGTAACTGAAACTTCTAAAAAAGAAATCTCTAGGCCCACATAGTTTCACATAAAGAATTCTACCAAAAGTTTAAGGAAGTATTAACACAATTTTATTCAATCTGTATCAGAAAGTGGAAGAGGGAGAGATACTTCCTCATTAATATTTTACCGTTTTAACCACTTTTAAGTGTACAATGTAGTAGCATTAAGTAGCTTCACAATGTGTGTGACCATCTCTATTTATTTCTAGAAATTTTTTGTTGTCCGAAACAGAAACTCTCCATGCCCCCTACTGCGACCCCTAGTAACTTCGATCTACTTTCTGTCTCTATGAATTTGCCTATTCTAGGTGCATCATAGGAGTGGAGTCATATACTATATATTCTTCTCTATCTGGCTTATTTCATATAGCATAATGTTTTCAAGGTTCATTCTTTTTGTAACGTATCAGAATTTTATTCCTTTTTGTGGCTGTAAATAGACTCTTGCTTATTTCTCTTGAAGATTCAAGCAAAGTATTCCGTTCCTGAGCAAAATCCCAGTCTAGAAGCACACGCTTATTCTCCTAATTTACCAAGAAAGTGAGTATAATTTTTAAAAATCTAAATGTTGTCTAATTGTGTCTAGGAGGCATATCTCATGCTTACGACTCATTGCGATGCTGGGAAAAAGAAGAGGCCTTTTTGGGGTACCGTATCATTATTTTATTTCTGTTTCAACAGCATAAAAGAAGCAAACAAGATGAACCAAGAGGGCGAACAAAGGATAAAGATGAAAACTGCAGAAACGTCTTCCTTTGACCTTAGGACTTCTGAAATAAGTGAAAAGGAAGCGTTAGTTTTGCACCCTGCTAAACAGAACAGTTCTTTTGAGTTTTTGGAGCTAAATTGTAGTTGTAACCAAAATGCCAACATAAGCACTGCGTGGGAGAAAAAGGCGTGCCCAGTAGTTGGTGGGCCACTCCAGAAGCATCAAAGTTTGGACTTGAGCTCCGTTTTGTTTGGAACATGTCCAAAGTCTAAACCTGTAAATGCAGCAGGAAGACTTTTCAATTCGAAGGGGCCAATAATGCGGACCAAATCAACTCCCTTTGAATTGTTACAACAGACAGACACCAAGGAGTTGGACATCAAGGAAGATTTTTCTTATTTGGAAACCCAACTGAACAATTCTTATCTTGAGCAGGCTCAAAACACGATGCATGTTTCCTCTGCAGAACTGAATTGTTCACTGCCATATGACTCGAAGCAGCAAACGTGTAATGCATCTAATGCAAAGCAGTGTGACTCTAGTGCTTTTAATGTACATTCTTACATGTCTTTAGTAGAAGATCCTTATTTTCCACCGTCATCTCCAAGTTGTGCTGGTTCTAAGATGTCTCTTGATTTACCAGAGAAACAAAATGGAACTGTGTTACCTTGTTCTTTGTTGCCAACATCCTCTATAACCCCTCATTACGATTCACGTGATTCTTTATCACTGAATCCTCCAAACAATTTCCCCCCCACACTGAGCCAAGAGACAGCAGTAGTGGGTAAGTTATTTTTAAAAGTTCATATGGCATTTTAGATTTCACTTTGTTTCTGTAGATAATTTGGTTTCTTCTCACCCTCCCCTTGTTTTCCTCTGCTTCTTTCTCCTTCCTTTTTCTCCTCAAAGAAATAAATTTAGGAATGTTTTAAAGATGTGACAAGTCGGAAATAGCAAAAACGAATAGGTAACATTCCATGATCTGTGATCCATCATCTAGGCCAACAGGAGTGCTTCTGAAGAAGGCAGTGCTCATTCCTAGAAATGTATATAGAAGGTCCACAATTTACCCTTGAACACAGAAGCAACTTCCAAAAGAACATAAAGATTTGATCAACAGAACCACGTGGTCACTCAGAATTTTTATTGCGCAACCATGTGGCTATACTGGGTTGAACAGATTGCTAAGAATGGAATTCTCTTCCTGCATGAGGTGGAAGAGAACAGAATTTCCTCTTGCCCTTTTATAATAACTTAGTAGATGAGAATATGTGCTCAGTATTCTGTGTGGGATTTTAAGTATTTTTGCACCTTTACTTTCATACTTTATCTCCTTTATAATTCTGAAATTTTGCATATTAGGCGTATTGTTTTGTTTTACTGCGTGGTTTGAAAGTGGAAGTAAATATCCTGTTAGAGGTGACGATAATAATTTGATGTGGAAGAAGATGAAAGAAAGCAAAGAGCGAGTTTAACTCTTTTAGATATGTCATCAGAAAATTATAAAGAATATTCTACCTAAATAGGAAATAAAGAGAGCTTTTGCTCTATAACATTATGGTACGGTTTCTTAATAGATTTGAGATTTGTTAAAATTTTTTTTATCTGGATATAGTTCCTCCTTTGATTAGAGTATTTGATATACTTTGATCTTGTTTTATAATTTAGTGGAATTTTATTTTTCTAGATGCCTATAATATCGTAAACTTCTCTGAGTATCAACATCATTAGAAGAGAAATCCTTATCTTCAGGGATTGTAGCAACATTGACATGTGTGCCATCTGGTGGAAGTTTCTTGTAATAGCATAAAATTTTTCTATTAAAATTCTATTTCTATAGAAATATAGAAAACCCTGTTGCACTACTGTTGTGTAGAAAACAAAAAACACCTATATTTTTTATACTTGTAGAATATAGAAATATTAAAATCTTTATGATTTTATCAAATCTGTAACTGAATCTTTGGCATGTCTAATGCTTTATGATGCTATATTGTATATTCTATGTCAATCAAAAGGAACGAGTTATGTGGAAAATAATCCAAAGCTTCCCAAATTAATATAATGTTTTGTATTATATTAACTGATACTCAGTGACTCAATCAAAATACTTTTGGGCTTTAGAAAGAATTAATACATTTTGAATAAGCAAAACCTCCTGGGTTTGCAACTTAAGAGAGAGAATTTATTTTGCTTTTCCTTAAGTGAACAGATACCAGTTTAAATATTGTAATGAGGCTTGATGGAATTTACATCAAGATTAGACTCTAAGACAATTTTTTGGATTTCTCTAATTAAAAATTGTAATTATATTTCTGCCATTTTGCATAGCAACTTCTCCAAGGATAGATGATGAAATCCCCCCTCCACTTCCTGAACGGACACCTGAATCTTTTATTGTGGTAGAGGAAGCTGGTGAGTACAGTTGAGTACAGTAAGTGTTAAAAATAAGGTGTGGATTAACAAGATTACTTCTCAAGTCCTTTCAGTGTTCCGTGTGCTGTTGCTGAGTAACATTTGCTTTCTAAAGAAATTATACACTGCTAAGATTTGGACCATATTTACTTTCTTGCAGGAGAATTCCCACTGAGTGTTCCCAAATCTTTATCTTCAGCTGTGAGGGAAAAAATTGGAACATCCCTAGAATGGAGCGGAACATCTGAATCAAACAAACCTGATCACTCTATAAGACTTAGGCCAACCAAGGTCAATAACATTTTTTTCTGATTTTACTCATTTGGAATCAACAAACTATAGTCCTACTAGGCAGGACCATTTTTAATACCTATTATTCAACAAATATTAGTTAGATAACTACATATAAAACAACACACTAGAGGATGTGGGGCATAAAAAGATGAGTAAGACACAATTATTGCCCTTAAGAAACTTAGAACTCTAGCAGTAGAGGTATAAGATGTGTACAGAAGTCTTTATTTTTGTCTATTTATTATAACGAGGCAAATATGATCAGTGCCATGTGAAAGATAAGAGATTCGAAAGTATGGGAGATTCCTTCAGGTTAGAAGCAATCAAGGAAGACTTGGTAAAAGTGGAAACATTTGAGCTGATTCTTTTAGGATAGTTAAAGCAAATATAAATGTTTCATAAGTAGATAGCTTGTTAACAATGGTCATTTGGTTGGTTGTATTGTGTTAGCTGTAATAACATTATAGAGAGTAATTTTTTGAATGATACATATCCATATTATTTAAAATAAACCTTTTAAAATAATGTTTCCTGCTTCTGGAAGAAAAATCTATGCTTTCAATGATGTTATGCCTTTATATATTCTATATTTATATATTCTATGTGAACCAACTATCTTAAAATTTCAGAGATCAGAAAAGTAATTAACTAAACAAATATTTAAACATGCCTACAAATGCAATGCTGGTAGGGAAATATACTCTGCTTTTTTAATTACAGTTTTAATTTACTAGTAATTATTTTTATTATTGTTAATAATATGCTACATGTAATGGTCTTCATCTTAACAACTCCAGAAGCAAAGAACAATCACTCCTTTTCCAAAGTCAAGAAGTAATTTTAATTTCAACAATTTACCTAATTTTCAGGGAGAAGTTCTGAATAGAAAGGAAATAGATCAAAAGAGAATCAATTTAGGACCAACTGCCATGACATGTAAAAATCATTCTAAGAGTTGATGCCTTTTCATAATTCAGCATACTTATAAATTAGGAAAAATAGGGTTAACATTTCATAACTATCTCTATAGGTATATGAAATATAATTTTAAAATGCTACTTATTGCTTTGAGTTTGTAAATTTGTGTACATATTCTTCTTTCACTTTTCCTTTTTTTTTTTTTTAGAGTGTCAAAATCCGGAGTCTCAAATCAGGTAAAAAAGAATTCCTTTGGCTTTAGATGACATTTAGTCCCAAGAATTTGTACTGTAAGAATGGTTCGTTAAGTTTAGAGTAATTTACCTCAGGAGATGGCATAGTTCCCATAATAGCTTTCACTATTTATTGATTTATTTCTGATTTTCCCAGGCTAAGAGTTTTGTCTTGTCAAGGGCAAGGTGAAGAGAGGAATTTAGAATTCTGCTGTTTGATAGATAACCCTTTAAAAAATTATTTCAGGTAGAATCTCTTAGAACTTTGCAGCAGTTCCATTCTATAGGTTTTATCATTGTTAAGAATGTGATTCTAAAAAACTATTTCTGGCCACTTAGATCTTTAATTTGCTTTCCTTCTCCATTACTTTCCCGAGCTTTGCTTGTTTTATATATTGAATAACAACATCAACAGCTAAGATTTATTGGGCACTGACAAGCACTTTACATACACTATAACAGGTGGTGGTTGTCCTTAACATATTTATTCATAACAATATATTAGTCACTTAACATAATCATATTATGTGTAAATAGGTAGTATAATATAGAGGTTAAAAACCATGGGATTTTGGAGTCACATAGACTTTAATTCAAAGTCCCAGACTACAAATAATTATCCAAATGCATAATCTTGGTTAAATTATATTCTTTATCAATTGTCAAAAATAAGCTCTCATTAAATGGTACCTATTATAATTTTTATCAGATATTTATTAAATAAGCATTTCCTAAGTGCATTTTCTAAGTGAGTTCTGTGTATCTTATATAGTGTCAGAATAGGAGGATATATAAGAAAGTATACTGCTTAATGCTTACGTTCAAATTAGGTAGACAAAATTTATACTTCCTTAGAACCATTCATCTTTGTGGCACTGATTATAATCACTAAGAGTCTGGAAAAAAAAGGAAGGTATCACTGTAGTGGTTAGGAAAGGCTTCATGGAGTAGAAGAAAAAAATTTGAGAATATGGATAGACAGAGGAAAAAGAAGAGAATTTCTGGAGTAGGGAGCACTGTAACAGTGACTCAAAGGTAGAACTAAGCATGATGAGCACAGAGAAATGTGGATAGGTTAATTTAATTGCAGTAGAGGTTCTCTTTTGGGAATGGAAAGTAAGTTGGGATAGATACAACGTGGGGAGATTCTGAAGGACTCAAAGCTAGGCAGATGAAATATCCAGAACAGGCAAATCTATATATCGAGAAAGCAGATTTGTACTGCTTTCAGTCTAATCTGAAGGGACTGGAGAGTGACTGTGAAACGAGTGTGGACTTTCCTTTTATGGTGACGAAAATGTTTGCAATTAGATAGTAGTGATGGTTGCACAGCACTGTGAATGTACTAAATGTCATTAATGGCACATTTTCTCATGTGTATTTTATCACGCACACATACACACACACAGAGGCAGAAGAATTTAGATTTGATGCAGTAAATCATAAGCATTGCCATGTTCTTCATTGGGGGAGTACAAGATGAAATGGTATTTTAAGAAGGTATTTGGCAGAGTATTGTTAATTGAAAGCTGGTTTTAGTTTTCAGAATACTTCTAACAGCACACTGGAAGATGATAAGCTACTTAGAATAGTTATCAAGTATTTATTGCCTACTATAGGCTAGTTACTGTATTAGGTACTGGAATCAAGCATCGTATCTTACTTATTTTTGCATACTACCCAGCATGTAAGGAGTAAAAAGAAAATGTGCTTTACAGACAAATACTAAGGCCTAAAAAGCAATGACCAAAGACAGGTGAAACTCTAGCACTTCACTGTATTTTCATTTTCAAAGGACATTAATATAGTATATAATTATACTCAGTACTGGATAAGAAGCCTATGTCGATAGAACACCATCTGTATCTTCAAGACTTATATCATGGGAAAATGGCTTCATTATTTAAAATCCTTTATTATAGAAAATTTCAAACCTACCATAATAGCATTACCACAACAGTAAAAATTAACAATAATTCCTTAAGATTATCTAATATTTGGACTTTGTTCAATTTTCTCAAATTGTATCTAAAATGTCTTTTTACAGCTATTTACTTGAATCTGGATTCAAAGACGACCTATTGCATTTGGTTTATATGTTTCTTAATTATTTTCAAATTTGTAGCAGTTCTCCTTCCTTTTTATATTTTTCATGCCATTTATTTATTGATGAGAGTGAACCATCAGTCCTAAAGATTGCTAATGCTCTGGATTTGGCTCTTTGTATCCTCATGGTTTTATTTACCATGTTCCTCTATCCCCAGGATTCTCTGTAAAATGGTAGATAGAACTAGAAGCTTGATCAAATTCGGGTTCAATTTCTTTAGGAGAATACTTTTGTAAGTGAACTACAAGTCTGTGGTGAATCCGAGGCTCATTGGCTAAAGAGCTAGAAGAACAAAGTTCTTGAGGTATTGGTCCTCATTCAAATAATTTTTTATTTGATTCTTTTAGGTTAATGTTGAAAAATTGTAAAAATTGTACACAACCAAAAAGAGGTCTTCACTTAGGACTTTAAAATGATGGATTCTTTTTTTTGCTTTGCTGTGTACTCTTCTTATCACAGATCTACATCAAGATCGCTCTTCTCCACCACCTCCGCTCCCAGAAAGGACCCGAGAATCTTTCTTTCTAGCAGATGAAGATTGTAAGTGACAGTACTGTCTCTCAAAAAAGTTATAAAACCAAGACTGTTAAAAGTTTAACGATAAAGTAGGACTTAAATGAAAAAGGTACAAAGAATGATTAAATAAGATAAAAATAATACATTAAAAAAACCCATAATATATTATAAAAATAATGCATAAAAAAGACAAGCTAAGAATTATTGAATGTATACCTATATATAACCTAAAGGCTTAAGAAGCTATGTAACAAAACACCTTTTTTTTTAAGGTATGCAGGCTCAACCTATAGAGACTTATTCTACTAGCTGTCCTAACACCATGGAAAATACAACATCTTCAAAACAGACATTGAAGACTCCTGGAAAATGTTTCACAAGGAGTAAGGTAAAAAAGATAGGAGTTTATCGAAACATTCCAGAGGCTTTCTATTACTGAAAGTGTCCTCATTTCCCAGACTCCCTTGAAAAGGCTGCCAGCATTCAAAAGGAAAATTAGATTAACTCTCTTTTACTAAAATTGATTGTTGGTCTCACGACAACCAAAACAAAAATAAGGAAACTGAAAAGAAGAAAAATACAATTTAGTTTAAAATATACCAGATAAAACCAGCAACTTTTCCTGATATTCAGATTGCTCTATTTCTAAATACGCAGTGTGATTCTCACATGGGTGGGAAAAATAACAAGGTAAAATCAAATGGAGACTTTGCTCTGAGTTAAAAACGGCAAGATGGAAAAATGGTTTTGTGCATTTCAATGGCTATTTTTAGGGAAATTAATCCTTTTGACTAAAGTCGATATTTCTACTTGATTGAAGTATTTTAGATTTCATAAGAAAAACTAACAGTTTTCTTTCTTCATTTTTGTAGAGTTTGAAAATTTTGAGAAACATGAAAAAGAGTAAGTTTCTTTACACTTAGTTTTTAGAATATACATATCACTTTCATAATTATGTAATTTTTCCTTATGCGACCACTCTGTGAAAAAGTTGAAATTATTCCTAAACAGAGCCTCGCTGGGGTCCTACGGATCATAATAGTCACCCCCAAAGCTTGTTCTGCCAGACTCCTCAGTGGTGGTATTGGCTAGGGAGTAAGGGGTGGAGGTTAGTTTCTGTTTGATAGCCAGAAATAATAGTATGATGTTTGGCACTTTCTACCCATCCTAAGATGCTATCATCCATATTGTATTATTTAAATTTCCCTTCAGTCTAACCTCAGATGTATTTTCTTTGAAAACAGTCACAGCAAAGCATATTGTGAAACAAATGTGTTGATTTAATGAAATAAGCAAAGTATTGACACGTTTCCATTTTTACCAAGTATTATAAGCAATAGTAAGTCTGTTGCTTACTATTTCTGCTATGTTGTAATGAAAACAAACCCCAAAGACTCCTGAAACTGTGGGAAACTGATTATTTTAGAAATCCTGTTTACAACTACAAAATATATAAAACATAGTGATATACTTTTTACAAATTTGATCCATTTGATCCAAGGACCAAAGAGCTGGTATTATCTGGAGGGACAAAAAACGCTGATGAAACTTGATTTTAGGTCTTATCTCAGTGAGAAGGTTTATTTATAGCTGAGTCTTACTCTGTTCTCTAAGTTTTCACTCTATCTTCCCATCCGTAAGCGTGTGCTCATCTGCTTTCATTGCCACACTTGATCTCTGAAGTCAACTGATTTCTCACCTTGATGGCTAAAGTATGATTGGAAAATATACTCTTTCCTCTAAAGCCAATCAAAAGGGAATGTCAACATCTCAAGAGCAAATTATAGTATAAAACAGTAGAATTAAACAGCTAAAAGCAAAGAAATGAGTGACTCGAATAGCCAACCAAAGACTGGTTTAATCAACTTAGCTTATGAAACACCTAGGTTTCTTTCTCTAAAAACAAAACAAAAACAAAAACAAAACTTTCTCTAGTTCCAGCACTGTCTTGGGGATATCAAATAAAGACAGAAATTTCAGATAGATGTAGGTTTGCATAGATTCTAGATACGGGACTCTCTGAGACTCAGAGTAAGAACTCCCAGGTCATTCACTAAATCTAAGCTAATTTCTATTCCTCAGCTGCCTTTGTCCTCTGGTTTTTTGTCCTTAAATGAAGAACAATTAGCTGGCTCCAAAACTGATCTTGAAGCTTTAGATTTATCCGCCTGCATTTGCATATGTGTCCTCTTCCCCTCCCAGGTGGTTCAGGACTCCTGAATTCCATGTGTCCTCCCTATAGCTGGATCTCTTACTGGTTAAAGCTGGTCCTATTTTTTATGAAATTAGGATTCTTCATCTTTGGTTTTCAGCTAGCATCAAAGCCTATTGTCTGTTTGTCTGTCTGTCTCCATTCATTCATTCATTCATTCATCCATTCATTCACTCATTCAATATTCACTGGGTGCCTACTATGTACCAGGCTCTCTACAAGGCATTGAGTATATGATGCTGAGGAGAACAGATACCAGACTCTGCCTTTGTGGAACTTAAGTCTAGTGAGATATTCAGACATTAAACAAGTAAATTCACAAATACATATAGGGACCTAGTTTAGAATGCATAACCTAGGAAGCCCTGACACATGCAGGAGCAGCCAACCAGGAGAGGAATGGGCAGAAGTGTACTCCAGATAGAGAGAATAGCATATAAAGAAGCTCTGGGGTGTGAGTGTGGTGTGTTATAGGAACTCAAGGCCGTCAGAACTGCAGGATATTAAGAGAAGTAAAGTGTTGCTGAAAAGATGGTGAAGATGGGAAGGAGGTAATTAGATCCTTATGGGTCATGTTAATGACCCAAGGGGAGGTCACAGAAAAATTTTAGGCAGAGATGTTAAATGATCTGGTTTTTAAAAAGATCATTCTGGCTGCTGTATGGAGAATGAATTATAGGGTCACAAGAGTCAAAACTGTCAACCATCATGCCTGATGCCTGCTTTTGGTGGAAAATTTTTATTGCTCAGAAATCCTTCCGTTGCAAAACCCAACTTAAGCTAGTGTAAACAGAGAAGAGAAATTTGTTGGCCTGTAACCAAGAGTCCAAATGATGTAATCAGGACCTAATCTCTCATTCCATATCTCCCAGCTTTGTTTCATTCTGTGTTAGCTCACTTGTAGGCTAGTTTTTACCATATGGTTTCAGGCTTATGATGGAAAAAATTGAGCTCTTTCCTGGTGGCTTAAGCAATAGTCTGATGCCTACTGTTGATTGGGCCTGATTGCCTTGGTTTAGTTCATTTGCCTGTCCCTGAACCAATTACTGCCGGTGTATTCAATGCTCCGATTAAGCAGGACAGTGTCATACCTAATATTTAACAATCGCTACATGTGGACACTGACCAATAAGGAATGAGATCAGACCTAAACAACTGGTGTCAACATGGCAAAGCCATAGTCTACGGGTAGAATCAGCTCTACCAGAAGTGTGGGAGCTGAAAATTGGTGAGGGGTGATTTCCTAAAGGAAAATTCAAGTTCTATTAATTAATGAATGTTGGGCAGGTAAAATAAAAGTGTCTATGACAAACTGCCAATATGTAAAATAGCAATGTGTGTGTGTGTGTGTGTGTGTGTACACATACATATATATTCCAAATCTTTGTCTCCTGATGCAAAAAACCAATATTCTTTTTGGGACAATTGTTTTCTGTCTGAGGGATGTATGTAACTCTCAGCTCATATGCAGTAGAAAATGACTGATATCTCTTGAACTTTCTCACCTTCACCCACTTCTTATTCATGTCACATCATCAGTGCCCAATGCTTGGCATATAGTAGGTATTCAAGAAATAAATATGTATTTTAACTGAATCTGATTGAAATTCAGTATGTACTCTAGTGATTCATACTCAAGTACCTCCAGGAACGGGGAAGTGTTTCTAGAATCCTAGCATTAGATATGTGTGTACAAACATATGCAGTCCTCATACTGCATTCTGAAAATGTTGAAAACAAAACAAAAAAGGCAACTATTTGATAATTTCTCCCCAATTATGTGCTGTTTCTTAGAAAGTTTATACAGACCTGAAATTATCTTTTTTCACAGCTAGACAGTGTTCCTGCAAAATGCAGGTTGTGTTTTCACTGGATTGTTTTCAAAATTGGGCAGAAACTGATACATGAATATATATTAAGGTGCTGGGAAACAAAATATATTTTAAGCATACCTATAAGTAGCTAAAATAGCAAAACAATGAAACATAATGCTTTTGGGAGATTCTAGGTCTAACTAGAATCATCTATAATGGGAAAAAAGTAGACTGGAAAGTGAAGAAAGATATTATAGGAGTAGAGAATAGTGTAAGAAGAAAATCATAGACTTGCCATAGATGAACAAAAGTGGAGACAAATATTTAAAAGTGTACTATGAGTGGTAATAGTGCAAAGTAAGGTGAAGTCGAAAGCCAAAAAAGTTGATTCACAATATACTGCCTCTTATTCCTGAATCCTTTGGTGATTCTCTTTAGTGCTGGACTTTACTATACAACCTGTTTTAAAGGAAAAGAAACCCTTCAAAAAATACACATATGAAAATGAGTAGATTATAGTGTCAATCCAATTGTAAGCATCAACATTTTGTTACATTTGATAGTGACGTATTTATTTGGGAGTATTAATTACTTTGGAGGAAATGTTTGATCTCAATGTTATGTGGTCTGATAAAGTGATCTGAGTTTGTCTTCATTCTTTCCCTTACATTTCTTCTTTTGATTCTAGGTATCTGTAATTCTTCCTCACCAAACAAGCCTCCAGACTCTGCTCAGTCAAATAACTCCAGCCCTTTATTGAATTTCGGTATGTGTGTTATTTCCCAGCAGAATTAAAAAAAAAGTTTATCTAAATTATTAATTTACAGTAGAAGAGGTACAAGTTTAAATATGATTTGAGGTCGCATGTACAGGTTCCTATATTTATATTCTTTTCCATGCAATTTATATTTTTGAGCTCAGCTACCTCTTAACATTTAACATAGGACTGTGTATTCTATTACATAGAATTGCCTAGCATATGTGGAAAATAAAGCTAGGTAACCAAATGATTATGTTGGCATGTAGTAAATGAATGTGATTAGCCAAAGAAAAAATTCTGAGGTTCAATAATACTCCAGTTCAAGCAGTTATTAAAAAATATAGAAGTGTGATTAAAAATATCCCCAGCAGTTGCTACTATCTTGTATAACTCATTCAATAGTAGGAGCTAAAGCACAGTTTAAAGGAACAATTTGTCCAATTATCCCTAACTATAAGCTATAAACTTAAAATAATAATTCACTATTATTTTAAGCATTCAATTGTTCTAGATGCCATAAATTGATACTATTTAAAGTGGTATCATGTATACTATAATTTTTTGTAATAAGTATAGCAATTAATGTAAGACATTATGACTAAAAATTATTCACTAAAAAGCAGACTCCTGAAAGCGTTTGGGGTACCCCACCCTGAGAACTACTGTGTGTCTGTGGTGGTGTCCTTATCTGCATGGTCAAAACTGGCTTGCCACCATATCCAGATTGCAGGCGAGGAACACATGGAAGAGGTATAGCCTCCTCTTCTGGTCTTAGGCACGGGCCTGGAGCAACGTTAGCTCAGCTCACATTCTCTTGACCAAAACTTAGACATGTGCTACGTCTAGTCGCAAGCGAGACTGTGAAATGTAACAACACTGGGCAGACAATTGCACTTAGACAATTCTATTCCTGAAGAAGCAAGGAAAGATTTGGGTAGACGGGTAGCAGTCTCTGCCATGCCTGGATTATGATCCCTATCTCACCTTGGCAAAGTATTTAGACTCTCTGGATCTGTTCCTTGGGCTGTACAATTTTATTTGGATTACATTAACATAAGGTTTAAAATGTTATATAATTTATAATTTCCTAATATATAGTTAGGAAAAAAGTTATAACTAGAAAACATAAGTTATTTTTATGAAATCATTTAGTTAAAAATACTTATATAGAATATTTTATAACCTATGAAAACAGCAAATTTTGCCTTGAGCACAAATGTCCCCTGCTTCCTTCTTTTCTCTCAATCAATGATATTACTTGAGTAACTCATGGCCCACCTAACTTTAGAACAGTCTGTGATCTATTCTGAGGATAAAATATGAGCCGCCTCCATGTTATTTCTTCTCAAAGTTAAGCATTTTACCTACTTAAAAGCACCACTTTTTCATTGGCTCTCTCTTATAGAGGAAGCAACATAAATTGTAAGGAGATTTTAATCAAAAAAGTATTTAAATCTGAATGAAAAAAAATTAGTGGCTTATAAACATTTAAATTTTTCTTGAATTAGCCTATATGCAAAAAAAGGTAGCTCACTACTGTTCTAAACTATTGAGATTTGATGAGTGAAAAAGACTGACTGTACGTATTCCTCAAATTGCAGATACTTAGTCCTTGCGTATTATGTTCTATTCTCAGTCTGCCTGGGTTCCAATCAGGCTATCTGGACTGAATGGGTGATTTTGTGACTATTGTGGGAAACTATTTAACCTAAAATATTTTTTCTTTTTTTACCACTCAGAGGAATAAAATGTGCCTGAACTAGGTTGTATGCCCCTCCCCCATTTTTTTTTTTTTTTACCATCACTTTTAATAAATTTTAGTGAGTTTGTTTTTATCTTCTTTTCCTCCTTTTCTTCCAGTTCTGGTATAGTTTTTTGGGGGGTTCAGATGTAAGCAACACTTGAGTTAGTTACTACTATGTGCCAGGCATTGTGCTGGATGCTTTAACAAATACCTTATCTGATGCTTTCATCAATTCTGCAAAGTATGTAATACAATATTGTAAGATGATGAAATTAAAGGTATAGGATTATCTTCGAGTTTTCCTTTCTCTGTTTTCCTTTTGTTATTTCAAATCTTTTATTGCTCAATTTGAACTCCTAAAGTTTCTAAGTGTAGGAGTACCTGGAAAATATACCTCCATCAAAGAAAGGGGAAGTCCTATATTGCTGAAGTGATAAAGAACCAATGTCATCAACCTTCACATATTTTGAAAGTACCCAGAAATAGCCTTCATTGGTTGCGCAAAATTTCCTCATCCTTTTTCTTTGGGCCAGGTGGGGGAGGAGTGTTTGAAGGAGAGACGTAAATGATTAACTACATACTTAGTTTTTCAGGATTGTTTATTACTTTATTTTTTTTCTAAGCTTTTCAAACATAATCTCTTAGTAAATTGAGGGCTTTCTGGGTTGAAGCAGAAATATAACTAGATTTAATACAATAATTTTATAAAGTACTATTACTTCAAAAGTGCTTATTTTTCTGAAATCGAAATTTGCCAATTCTGAAATGCAAAGAGAATTCACAGCGAGTTATCACCTCACACCTGTTATAATGGCCATTGTCAAAAAACAAAAGCCAAGTGTTAGAGAAGCTGTGGAGAAAGGAGAACCCTTGTGCACTGTTGGTGGAGATGTAAAGTTGTGCAGCCATTATAGAAAACTGTATAGAAGTTCCTCAAAAAATTAAAAATAGAATTACCGTATGATCCAGCAATCCCACTTTTGGGTATATATCCGAAAGAAATGAAATCATTATCTCAGAAGAGATAACTGCACCTCACGTTCATTGCAGCATTATTTGCAATAGCCAAGACAGAGAAACAACCTAAGTGTCCATTGACAGATGAATGGATAAAGAAAATGGATAAAGAAAAGTTATATATGTAAATATTATTCAGCCATAAAAAAGAAGGAATCTTGTCTTTTGTGACAACATGGATGGACCTTGAGGGTATTATACTAAGTGAAATAAGTAAGATAGAGAAAGGCAAATACTGTGTGTTCTTATATGTGGAATCTAGAAAAGCTGAACTCATAGAAATACAGATTAGACTGGTTGTTGCCATGGGTGGCGGTGGGAGAAAAGGGGAAATGTTGGCAAAGGGTATAAACTCTCAGTTATAAGATGAGCAAGTTCTGGGCATCTAATATACAGCATGGCAACTATAATAATTAACAGTACTTTATTATATACTTGGAAGTTGCTAAGAGAGTAAATCTTAAATGTAATCACAATTGAGGGAATGGAGGTGTTAAATAACATTAATGTGGTAATCATTTCACAATTATATGTGTAAGTGTATCAGATCATTATGTTGTAACCTTAAACTTACATATGTTATATGTCAATAGTATCTCAAAAAAGTTGAGAAAGGATATTATAAGCTCAATTATCAAAGGCTATTATAATTAGGGTTCTTTATATAATTATTACCATTATTAAATTTTTAAGTGTGCTACAAATTTAAAATGTTAGTATTCTACTGTTGTCATTTAAGCATTAATTACTATAATATCTTTACAATCTGTTACTAAATTGATCAAAGATACTCGCCTAACCTTTGGGGGAAAATCCACGTATTTGCATATATTACAGTACACTCTAATATTCAAGTATCATTTCTATATAAAAAATCTTTTTTTCATTCAATTTAAAAAACTTTTAAAATTGTTCCATTACAGTTGACATCCAATATTATGTTGGTTTCAGGTATACGATATAATAATTAGATATTTACATAACTTATGAAGTCATCACCCTGATAAGTCTAGTACCCATCTGGCTCCATACATAATTATTACAATATTATTGACTATATTCCCAATGCTGTACTTTACATCCCCATGATTGTTTTAATAACTGGCAATTTGTACTTCTAAACCCCTTCCCCTTTTTCACCCTCAATTTTGTTTTTGTTCCTAGGTTTTGCAAATCGTTTTTCAAAACCCAAAGGACCAAGGAAGCCACCAGCAACTTGGAATATTTAACACAACTTTGGACTATAAGCTGCAAACGCATCTGCAAATGAGAAGACTAGAATACCTACCGCTAGCTAAGATATGTGCTCTATATTCATGGTATCAACAATGAAGATGTGGTAATGTGTTAATAGCTTCTAAAAGAAAAGCAATATTTTTCGTAACAAACAAAATCAACAATAAAAGCCACAATATCTTTCAAAAAAAAAAGCAATATGCAAATAAGTGCCAGAAGTTTTAAATTTAATCTCATTTACAGTGGATTGGAAACTGCAAAAAAGAGTTTGTCATTTGACCTTATGTAGAAAATGCTGTATGAAAAATTTTAGAATGGACTAATTTTCTATTTTGAGGAGTTATTTTTATTCGACTTTGCTTTTCTATGTAAATATAAACTTTAAAAGATTAGTAAGAATTGGCTCTCAATTAAAAGTCTACATTGCCAGGATTAACTATAAAAAGTGTTTTAAAAAATCTTATTTAGTGGTTGCAGTACAAAATCACTGCTTGTGAAAATGATTATTCCCTGGGAGTTATTTTTGCCTAAGTGGAGTACACCTTGCATATATTCCGAAATGTTGTGGAAAACTATAAAGTAGTTATATTTAAGAGACTATAATATGTAAATAATTACTGTAATCATTTTTTTATTTGTATATAACTAACAAGATGTTTGATTACATTCCTAATAAGTGTTAAAGTCATTCAATTACCAAATCTAGAATAATAATAGCTATCTTTTGGTATCATTTTCTTCACTTCAAAGTTTCTATATAAACACGTGCAACTTATACCCCACCAATCAGAGGTACCACTAGCTTAAAAATTTGTTCTACACGAATAAGGATCTACCATATTTTAAGACTATCTGATCTTTCAAATCTAATTTTATGTAACAAATTAGTGGGTAATTATTACAAAGGATGCCTCCAAGTTCTCCTAAAAGTTTATAACTTTTAGAAGTATGAAGTACTTAAACAGCATTTGTTCTCAGTAATTTTCATTAGGAAGCCAAATGAAGATGCAAATTGGATGAAATATTGTTTACTGTAGTGCAATGTACGCAATAAATGCTCAATAAAGTTTTTTTTTTTAAAAACTAACTTTAGTGTTCATTTAGCTGAATACTTCTCCAGGCACTAGTGGTATCAAACCAGAAATTTTATCTGAGTACATCATAATCAATTATTTCCAAATATCTCTAACAAGGACCAAATATACTTTAAAAAAAAAATCAGGTAAAATTTGAAGTGACAATGAAATTGTCAATGAATATCTGAGCAGAAACTTTGAACAGTGACGATTTGAGGAGTGCTCTCTGGTAGACACACTTCTCAAGTTTATGCAACCTTATACTTAGTTTAAAATAGCTTTTAAAAAAGTTTAAAACACGGTTTTCCATCTAGGGGTTTTTTGTGTGTGTATGTGTTTTTTTTTTCTAACTGTAGGGACGTGTTCAAAATAAAAGACTGACGTTACCCCCTTCCAGGCGTTAGAGGGGCAGTGGGTGGATGGCGAGACGGGGCGGCGCTCCCCCGGCTCCCAGGCAGTTCTTGCACCTGCCCTGCTACGCCTGTAGTTGTAACCATGGCAATGCCCACGGGAAGGTTCAAAACACTTCTGGACTGCAGCCCCACTAGATTTTTATGCAAAATCACTCTCATTTTACATGTTACTGGGTTCCCCTTTCCTCTTCATCTCATCGCTTGTTCAAGGGTAAAAAGGCCGGAGATTCTTTTACCTCACAAAGGTTAGGAGAGGAAAAGTGAAATTTAAAAGTAACTATGGAGACCACCAACTCCGCATAAAATGACGAAGGGGAACAGGAAGATGATAATGGGAACGCGCCGCCAGACTCGGAAGGCCATTAACATTGTTTCGGCCGTTAAGGCGGTTGGCGGCAACTCTCCGCCCAGCGGCGGTTGCGTCGCAGCCCGGAGCGTGACTCGGCGCACGCTCGCTCTCGGCCGCTCCACTCCGGGAGCCAGGCAGGCGGCGGGGGACGCGGCGGAACTACCGCTCCCATGAGGCCTCGCGTGGCCGGGGGCGCTTTACAATAGAGGCCGGGCGGCGAGGCCTGCGGAGAGGCGCTGGGAACGGCCGCTTCCGGCATGCTCGGCCCCGGACCCCGCTCCGCCGAGCCGCGGAGGGCCGGGGAGAGACTCCAATGCCCAGCGGGCCGTGCGCGGACGGCGCTTGCGCGATGCGCGGACGGGGGGGCGGTCGGGCCATTTAAATGTGTGTTTGTGGGTGAAATGGCTGCGCAGGTCGGAGCGGTGCGCGTAGTACGGGCGGTGGCGGCGCAGGAGGAGCCGGACAAAGAGGGCAAGGAGAAACCCCACGCTGGGGTCTCGCCGCGGGGAGTGAAGCGGCAGCGCCGAGCGAGCAGTGGGGGAGCTCAGGAGAAGCGGGGGCGGCCGAGCCAGGACCCCCCTCTCGCTCCCCCTCACCGGCGGCGTCGCAGCCGCCAACATCCCGGGCCGCTGCCGCCGACGATTGCAGCCCCGACCATCCCAGGCCCTGTGGAGCCTCTGCTCCTGCCGCCTCCGCCGCCACCTTCGCTGGCACCCGCCGGGCCGCCCGTCGCTGCCCCGCTCCCGGCCCCAGGCACCTCGGCCCTCTTCACCTTCTCGCCCCTGACGGTGAGCGCGGCCGGGCCCAAGCATAAGGGCCACAAGGAGCGGCACAAGCACCATCACCACCGCGGCTCCGATGGCGACCCCGGCGCCTGCGTTCCGGGCGATCTCAAGCACAAGGACAAGCAGGAAAACGGCGAGAGGACTGGAGGGGTGCCTCTGATGAAGGCCCCCAAAAGAGGTGAGAGCGAGCGAACTGGCCGAGCCTGGGCTCTAGGTCTTAGTACGGATATCCCGCCCCTTTAGCACTGAAAGACGCCAAAGCCCTGCTCACCTCCTGCTGCCCTACTCTCCTAAGCCCACTGGGGTGGACTCTACATTTCAAACCGTTGACACAGTCTGACCTACTTGAGGCTTCAGGCTTCCAGGCCGAGCTGTCAGTTACTAACTAACCCTCTTACTAGCCCCCCAGCCCCACTCCCCAAGGTTTTTCCGACATTTTCAAAATCAGCAGGGTTTCCGCGCCTTGCGGGTCCTTGGTGTGGGATTAGTAGGTGGGGTATTAAAAACTGCCCTTCTGGAGTAAAGGCTTGTCGCTAAAATGCTTTTTTCTTGTTTTC
Organism: Pteropus medius; assembly: GCF_902729225.1. Taxonomy (NCBI): domain Eukaryota; kingdom Metazoa; phylum Chordata; class Mammalia; order Chiroptera; family Pteropodidae; genus Pteropus; species Pteropus medius. The sequence goes on along the minus strand of NW_024350924.1, from coordinate 5,509,857 downwards.
CTTGATGGAAAGCTTAAATATTCACTCTCCTTCCCTCCAGAATCTTCACGGGCATGTTTTGGGGCTTTAACGAGTTTGAATTTTTAGAAAGGTTGCTAGCCTCACTGGTTGCCTTAGTTTCTGCAAAGTAAATTAGCAAACGCAGTTTATCTTCGTTTCTTTTTTGTCTGGAGGTAAAACTCATTTTTAATTTTCACGTTAGATCTTAATTCTCAGAAAAGGGATGGGGAAAGTTGTGTCTTCCCTTTGATCCTGGGAACTGGGACCAATCGTGCCCCTGAAGAGTGGGACGTGTGCAGTAGTAGATGATAGAAGCAGGAATTCCAGTTGCATTTTATTTTGTCTGGCACAACAAATTGAGAGTTTGTTTAATTCCAATAATCCTCGCCAAAGTCAAGAATATTTAATCCAGAAAATATAGGACTACGTAATTAAGCAGGGGTTTAGAGAAATTAGGTAGGCCCAGATTGGTGTCTTCCAAGTACCTGTAGCATTATTTATAGTCTCTGTAGAAGCTGGAGGGGTTATGAATTCTGATTATGCCATGTGTTTGTACTTTGTATAAGATTTTATATCATGTTCTCTCTCCTGAATATTGTGTCTCCTCTGTTTTTCTTAGTACTGGGCCGGTTAGGTTATTACATGTTAATGAACCAGTATTTCAGTTTATAAAGTTTTGTGAGTATTGGATTCCTTCACATATTTGGTCTTGACTTAGGGCTAATCAAATATTTTTTGTGTGTGCTACTTTCAAATAGTACAATTTATTGCAGATAATTGCTCAGTAAGTATTTATTGAATTAAATCTTCCTTCCTTTGGTAGGACTTGTGTCAAACTGACAGGAGTGCCAGTTTCCAATGTCAATATACAATTATCTTGCTCTGTTTTAGTATTACCTTTATTTCTCACCTCATTTCGTGTGTGTGTGCATGCGTGTGTTTGTTAACTGCACAGAGCTAGAGGGAATCTTAGAGATTGTCCAATTCAAATTCGTGTAGTGAAAGTGGAAACTGAGGCCCCAAATTAGTACCAAGTACAAATATTAAAAAAAATAATGACTCTTTGACGTAATAGAGAGTAGAACCCAGACAAGTTCAAGTTCAAGTCCCCCCATGTTGCTTTCTCTTTTTTCTATTTATTTTTCCTACTTCTTTGCTTACCCTTTTCCTTGGCATCAGATTGCCAGTAGCCAGCTCCATCAGGAAATTCTGACCTAGTCCCCATTTTATGTAGGGATATTGGCAATTACATGTCACGGTGGCAGCTACATGCCTAATAATAATTCACAATGTGCTTCTCTGAAGATTGCACAGGTCCTGTGTTCTTTAAAAACCAAACATTTAACACAATGCTGTTCAGCAGAACTTTCTCCAGTGACAGAAATGTCCTATATCTGTGCTGTGCAGTGTGGTGGCCATTAGTCACGTGTGTCCCTTAAAACAAATCTTGAAGACTTGAAATGTGGCTAATGTGACTTGAGGGACTGAATTTTCTATTTTACTTAAATCTAATTAATTTATACTTAAATAGTTCGTCTTGGCTAGTGGTTACCATGTTGAAGAGCACAGCTCGAAACATTTGTAATTTGCCAGTATGTGAAGAAGAGAAGCGGATTAAGATCATTTAAACTTTTTTAAAATTGAGATATAATTAACATATCTCAACAATATAAACATTAGTTTCAGGTGTACAACATAACGATTCACTATTTGTATATATTGCAAAATGATCAGCACAATAAGTCTAAACATTTTAACTTTTGAATGAGAGACTGTCGAATCCATTATATATTCTGGTGGGAAGAAGACTCCCAGGCCAGATATGCTGGGGAAAAACTGTAAAATGTAAAAGCCTTCTAGATATGTGACACACCCTGGCATTTTAGAAGTTCTGAGAACCCTACAGAAAATAACTTGGTTCAGACTTGTTTAATCTAGGCTTTTGCACACACTTTGGATACATCCCCCCTCCCGCTGAGCATCTTTATACTTGTTACAGTGATACGATGCAGAAGACATGCCTCTGGAGTCAATCCGAGTTTAAATTGTAGCTCTCCCACTTAACTGTGTGATGGTGGGCAAATTACTTTAACCTCCCTCTCTCAGCTTCACTTTTCCTGTTTGTTGAATGAGTTGTGGTATTTCTATTATAAGGTTGTTGTGTGGTTTAAATGGGGCAATACATGGGAAGCACTTAAAACAGTGTGGCTGATATTAGGCATTATTACAACTGCCTTTTGTTATTTTATCACGCTTAGTACTTGAAACAACTCTTAAGATTAATAAGGAGGGCGGCTGCACCCTTGTAATTTGCAGAGCTTTGTTTTCCCTTCCCATATCAGATTTTCAGAAACTACTTCAACTTTTTATTTTGAGATAATTATTCACAGGAAATTGCAAAAGTAGAACAGAGGGATTGTTGCTCTTCACTAGTTTCCCCAAGTGGTTACACATCTTACATAACTTGTGTAGTATCAACACCAGGAAACTGACATTGGTACAATAGTGTGTATGTACTTTTAGATTAGTTTAACCACCGCTGTAATCAAGATACATAATCTATTCATAGTCTTAGGCATCTCTTATGTCTTCCCACCTTCCCTAACCTGTAGCAGCCACTAATCTGTTCTCCAACTCTAATTTCGTCATTTCGAGAATGGTGTGTATATATATATAATATATATATAATATATGGAATAATAGGGAAGTATGCCATCTGAGATTTTTTTTCCCACTCAGCATGATGTCCTTGAGATCCTTGCAAGTTATCGTATGTATCAGTAGCTCACTACTTTTCATCACTGAGTAGTATTTTTTTACTGAGTAAAAGTTTAGAGAATTCTTCATATATTACAGATATGAGTCCTTTGTCATATATTTGGTTCACAGATATTTTCTCCCAGTCTGTTGCTTGTCCTTCCATCCCGTTAGCAGAGTCTTTCACAGAGCAAAAGTTTTAAATTTTGTTGAAGTTTATTGATTTTTTTTCTTTTTATGAATCATGCTTTTAGTGTCATGGCTAAAGTCTGAAGATCTAGATCCCAAAGATTTTCTTGTCCCTCTTCAAAAAAAAAAAAGTTTTCTCATTTTAACTTTTACATTTGAATCTATGATCCATTTGAGCTAATTTTGTATAAGGTGTGAGGTTCAGGTCGAGGTTCTTCCTTTTGCCTGTGGATAGCTCCAGCACCTTTTGTTGGAAAGGCTGTTCTTCTTCCATTGAATTACTTTTGCACCTTTGTCAAAAATCAGTCCCATGGCCTATTTTTGTACCACCTGTGAGCTAAGAATGGTTTTTATATTTTAAATGGTTGAAAAAAAAGCCCATAAATGGTGAAAATCGTGAAATTTCAGATTCGGTGTCCAGAAATAAAGTTTTACGAGAACACCGCTCTGCTCATTCAGATGTATTGTCCGTGGCAGCTTTTGTACTACAGCAGCAGAGCAGAGCCGTTGAGACAGACCATATGGCCCACAGAGATTGCTCTCTGGCTCTTTTTAGAAAGTTTTCTGATTGCTGAGGTAGATCACTCAGCTAAGAGACATGTTCCTGCCCGCAGCCCAGCAGTATTCAATCCAGACTCATGTATAGGTTAATCACAAAATTTGGATTCCAGACCTTTGGAGTTGCTCATAAATAGTTGAAACAAAAGTTTTAATCTATAAATGCTAAGGTAAACTTGCTTCATCTGTAAAATGAGAAATAAAGGAATTTTGAAGTGACATGCTTGAAATTTTCTAGTTAGTAAGTGATAGAACTGAATCTAAAACCCAGTGTTGACTCATGGCCCAGTTGGCTTTCCACTTTCCAGTAATCACATTTTGGATTGTTAAGTTAATAAGGAGATGTTAAAATGTTTTTTTATTTCTTATAAACAATAGGCTTGAGTCTTAATTAACCTGACAGTTACCTATGCCTTTTGAAATCTTAATTTTTTTCTCTCCCTCTTATTGCTCGTTATAAGAGTAGAAGAGACTTTCTCCAAAAAAAAAAAAAATCAAAGGAAGTAATGCTTTTTAATTATTCTTGGTTACATTTATGATTTTAGTACTATTTGTTGAAAAAGGAAAGGAGGAAGTCTATCCCCATACTTTTCTTCTTCAGTGTCATTAAATAACAGGATGGCTCATATGTGTTTGTGTGTGAGTCAGTCTCCTTTTCTTACAGTTTTTTTTATCTTTGACCAACTGCCCAGCTCGGTCACAGGGAGTATCCCGAAATTAGACAATTAATTGAAATTTTCTGTGTCAAAAGCTATTGGCAGGAATTTTAAATCCAGACACAGTCGATTGTTTCGTTGATAAGAGTGGAATTATTTTGAGATTATAGAGAACTGAAATAAACAGATAATCTCATTTATCAGAGCAGCAACTTCGGGAACTGGTATTTTTTCATACTCAACCAGAAGGAGGCAAAAAAGCCTTTAGGGCATAGAAATTTGGTATAACATAATGCCATCTTCTGCATAAGATAACATCACGCAGAATTATCATGTAGTTGGCACCCAGTAAAATATTTGTTGACGTAATGCTCCCTTTATTGGAGTTTCTTCTAAGACACCTCAAGTCTGCGAATTGTAACTAGACAATTTTAGCTGATCTAGCACAGGAGTGTTGCAGAGAAGGCAGAAAGACAGTGGAGTGGAGTGTATTTAAGAGTGTTTTAGAGTCAGACAGGTAGAGTTTGAATCTTGATTGTCATCTGCTAGCTTTGTGACCTAATATGAGCAACATACCTTGTTTAAAGCTCTGTTTTCTTCTCTGTAAAAAGATTTGTTTGAGGATTAAAATGAGATAACATATGATTCCTAGTAGACATTTGGTGAATAATAGTTTTCTTCCCTCTTTCAGAGATTTTTTTTCCTTTTTATGTGTTTCTCTTATGGTACAATACATTGTACCCTAGATTGGTAATTTCTAGCTTTAGTTTTGATATCTCAGAGTTATTGCCAATTATTTCAGGAAATGTTATCAAATATTATTAAAATAGTATTAAAGATGGTGAGGATACTGTGATGAAGGCCTTACATTTATTGTCTCAGTTAAATTGGTATTGATAACATTTTAAGATGAGAAAACAAGTTTAAAGAGGTTTATGAACTTGCCCAGAGACTTGAGTAAGCAAGCAGTGGAGCTGGGACATTAACCTGTTTTTCTAACTGTAAAGCACCTGCTCCTAAACACACTCTATTGCCTCTACAATGAACTGTTTTCAGGTAATAATAGTGGTAAACATGTATTGGGTTCTAGGACGATTCAAAATACTTTCTATACTTTGTTTCTTTTACTCTGCACACTGACTTTATGAGGAAGTACTGTTATTTCCCTCCATTTACCAATGAGAAACAAGGTACAGAGAAATTAATTTGAAAAAAAGGTTAATACTACTAGGACAGGAATTCAAATCCAGCCAGCCACTCTTAATCGCCATAATGGGGGACGGGGTGTGGTTAAAGTAAGAAAATGTCGTAAACATACAATGCTTTACTAAAATAATGTGCTTCAAAATGAGCATTTTTAGTTTTTATTTTTTTAGGGAGGTTTTTATATGGAATTGGAAGAACTTAATTTTTTTCAGAAAAATTTAGTCTTTTTATTATGATGAATAAAATATAAAAAAAGAAACTTTTTTGCTTTTGCTTATCCACCATGATTTTTAGGAATTGAAGATATTATACTTTTTTCAGTTCTTTGATTTAAGCCTAAGAATGATGTTATGATTTACGTTTTGTAATGTGGAAAGCTGATTTTTTTGCATTAATGAAAACTGTCAATAGCAATATTAAATTATATTATTTGATGATAATATTAGCACGTATGAGGATTTTATTGATAGCATGTATTAATTTAGTTATAGTTATAATGACTTTTTTAAAGACAGCTAGCAATTTCTCAGATTAATGTTTGTATCTTGTAGAATTACATACTTATGTTTATATTTAGTATCAGAGTTTGAATATGTGAGAGGTTTCCTTTATCATAGTGTAGCTGACTCTTTTTCTATAAAAGAACTGTTGTTGATAAGTTTTAGATTTTGCACTACAGGGAAATACTCAGATGGTACTTTCTGAATACATTATTTTTAAAGTTTCATCACAATTTCATTTTTTTCAAATTGACAAACATTAAAAATTTTTAAATTTATTTCTATTTTTTATTTTTATTTAAATATAGTTGGTCTTGAATACATTCTCTGTTGGAAGGCTAACATACTCTACCAGAAATGGAAAGATTTTGAAGACTTTAGATACTGACTTTTTTAAAAAAAATTGAGATGTAATTGACGTTTAACATTGTGTAAGTTTATGTTGTAAAACGTTGATTTGAATCTTTTATATTGCAAAGACATTGACTTTTAAATAACATTTTTAATTTAAGGCAAGGCAACCTCAGTATCATTCTCATAAAGCAGCGATGGCTTACTGTAATAATCTTTTAATAACTCCATATGTATGCCATTCTCAATTAACTGCTGCCACAATAATTCAGAAATAAATTTTGTCTATTTATGGAAATTCATTAGCTAGTGTCACACAAGTTGTGTCAAATTTGTCTATAATCGAAAATGAACTTTTTGTATGTCAGCCTTAGATAAGAAAAACAGGATTAGTGAGTAGATTACTGAAATTTATTTCATATTTTCCATTTTTATCATGTTAAACTATGAGATTACAATCAATTTAAGATCTTTTTCTTTATACAGTTTTTTTTTTTTGAGATGGACCCAGTTGGACTAATCGAATGGTTCTTATATAAATGAGTTTTGGAATAAAACCCATAGAGACTTGGCCATGTGGGAAATGCCATTGGTAATCTGATAGTAATATAGAAAATGTGTTACAATCAGGGCAGCTCCTTGGTGTTAATTTCAGTGGCAGATCTAGGTCACAATTCATCTTCTGCATACCAATACCTCCTCTGAAGCTTAAAATAACAGGATCTATTCAGAGATATTTTTTTTTCCCTGTGAAATTGCTAAAACATTTAGCAGAGGGTAATTAGATGATTTTTAAAATTGGTCTAACCTTTATGTTTAATGGCATTAACATTTAGTTACTTGGGAGAATTGCCTAAATTACTGACTTGATATCTGGGGAAAGTATTTCGATTAATTTTATTTGGTAAGAAATATAAATGACTGTTACTAAGTGTTTTAATGAATTCTCAAACGTTTAGTTGTGTGTAGAATAAAAGATTACTTTTCTCTTGTCAATTTAAATAATCTGATTACATGTATATTTTGGTAAATGATCTCAGTTTAATTACACGTGATGTTTGCAAATGGTTTTCTTTTTGTTTAGAAGCAAGTATTAAACAGAATGAAAGTCTTTTGGTATCTATACACTTTAAAGTCTTTAACTTGCATTTTAAATATTTTCTTTAGAAGATTTTATAACTCGTAATATCTGGCGATTGAAATGATTTTGTATAGAGTACTACAACTATCATATAATTACATATTATACCAGGTAAATTTTTACTGTGAAGTTTATTGAACTTGTTCTTCCCAGGTGTAATAATAGGATTTATTGGAGTATCTGTCTTAATGCTGAATTAGTTGAAACATGTGAGAAATACTGTTAGGTGAATAAATTCTATACAGTAAATACCACGTTATGCTTGAAGGTCGATCAGGACTATAGCTGATATTTAATTCTAAATTCTTGCTAGGTAAATTTTCCAACTAGTAAATAAAAGATGCCATTCTATTTTAGGTTGTCAATACATGATAATCCATTAAAATTAAAAAAAATTTAATTATAAAAGTAATATATGTTTATTTTGGAAATTAGAAAATGCAGATAAGCAATAAAGAAGCTAGACATTTATAATCCTACCATCCTAGATAACTCCCATTAACACCTTTGTATGTATTTCTCCAGGTATTTTTCTGTGTTATATACTAGAAAACATATATAGATAAGTCAGACATTTCCCTGTCTTCAGGTCTTTTGCTTCTCCCTGGAATATTTTTCTCTGGAAAACATGCTTGTCGTATTATTTAGGACTCAGCCTAAGTGTCACCTCTCAAAGAGAGCTTCCCCAGCATCTAGAGTAATCTACGGATACTTTCTTTTTCTTGTCCAACTGTGTTGTAAGGTCCGAGAGAGCAGGGACTGTGTCTTAGCTAACACCGTATCGCTTGTGCCCAGAAGTGTCCTTGGTCCATAGTAGGTACTAAATAAAAGTCTGAACGAATGAATGTTTAATATTATAAAAATGGGGTAAGAGTATACATGTGTTAGATAACTCTGGAAAGAAAGGTAAGACATATGTATATGTATGTATGTGTATGTATATATATACATACATATATCCTACCTTAGATTGCCTACAGACTAGAGGAAAGGTGGAAAATTAAATAAGTAATAGTACAGACTATGTTTAAGTGCTGTGATGGGAAGTACAGTAATAAACGCAGTAAGAGTAGCTATCCAAATCGGATGGGAAAGTTATTAAGAGAAGGCTTTCTGAAAGAGTGACAATGTCAGTATTTTGTAACCTTGTAATTTGTCAGTTCTTTTCATCTATAATGTAATTTATAATGGCTGGGTAGTAGTTTAACATTATGTAAGTACCAGAGTTTAATTTGTATCCTGTTATTGGATGGACATTAGGGGATTCTCAAAATAATACTGTCATGGATATCTTTATGTATCTTCAGTTATTTTCTTATGTAATTTTTACTTGTGAGTGGAATTTTTTGGGCTGAGAATTATAAATATTTTCAAGGCTTTTGGTACATGTTAATTTTGGAGGGTACCAAATTGCCCTCCATGAAAGTTGTACCAATTTATACTTCTAGCAACAGTATATGAGACTGCCCCTCCACCCCCAGTCTTGGGAAGTTGGTGGGCACATTGGTGTCCTACAGTTTTATTTGCCTTTGTTTGATTCACCTGTATGTAACATAGTAATGTGTAGACTGACAGCAAAATATAAAGCAAAATATATCGAGCTTCAATTTAGATTCAACAAGGGTTACTGAACAGGTATACCATACTGTATAGCATATGTGAAATTAATGACTTGGATATTTCCTTTAGTTTGATTGCAAGTCATTTTAGTTACATGCTTATCTTTGCATTATCTGCTTTTTAGCATAATCTTCAACCTATTATTATATTTTAAGGTCATTGTCTCATTCATTTTATAAACATGTAAGATGTAATGGCAAATTCAGAGAAACTGGAAATAGGCTATTTAATTTGAGATCAAGTACCTTAGGAAGCTTGTATGTTGACACTAGACCTAGCAACTAACTTCTTTTTAATTATTGTGGCCAGAAACACCAGATGAAAATGGTAAAACCCAGAGAGCTGATGATTTTGTCTTGAAGAAAATAAAGAAGAAAAAGAAAAAGAAACACCGAGAAGATATGCGAGGAAGACGCCTTAAGATGTACAATAAGGAAGTACAAACCGTCTGTGCTGGCCTGACGCGCATCAGTAAGGAAATCCTCACCCAAGGACAAGTGAATAGCACTTCAGGAGTTAATAAGGAGTCCTTCAGGTATCTGAAAGACGAACAGCTGTGCCGGTTAAATTTGGGCATGCAAGAATATCGGGTACCCCAGGGAGTACAAACACCTTTTATGACTCACCAGGAGCATTCTATTCGCAGAAATTTCTTAAAAACAGGTACTAAATTTAGCAACTTTATTCATGAGGAACACCAGTCCAATGGTGGTGCTCTTGTCCTTCATGCTTACATGGACGAACTCTCATTTTTGTCTCCAATGGAGATGGAGAGATTTTCTGAGGAGTTTCTTGCTTTGACATTCAGTGAAAATGAGAAAAATGCTGCTTACTATGCTTTAGCAATAGTGCATGGAGCGGCCGCTTATCTCCCAGACTTCTTGGACTACTTTGCTTTTAATTTCCCCAACACTCCAGTGAAAATGGAAATTCTGGGCAAGAAAGATATCGAAACAACCACCATTTCAAATTTTCACACTCAGGTAAGGTCAAATCTTTGCTAAATTTTTTAGTCATTACAGTTACAGTATCTCAGCAGTGTTAACCTCATTCTTTCGCATAGCACAAATCAGTACATTTTTGATAATTTTCGGTAACGGCATTTCAAATTGTTTATTTCTTTAATTGAAAACTCTGAATTGCTGAAGTTCTTTGGGACGTGGCTTATTGCTTGTTTGGTCTAAGAAATGCTTCATACACGTTCTACATCTTTACAAGTCTTTACGGAAAACCAACTTGAAAACAAATCTATTCTTTCACAAATCAGGTAACGTTGGTGTGGAAGGTGTGATTTAGATCTGGTAGCCTCAGTATAACTTCAGTAAACTTGCCTTTTGTGTTATAACAAAACACACGAGGGCATTGGCTGATTTATTTGCCAGGTTTTTGCTGCTTTCGTTTTCCTTTCAGTAACTTGTTGGCAGTCTACCCCAGAAACATACCTTATTTACGCGACTTGGAAGTGTCACCAGGAAGACCGCCACAGCCTCTGCTCCGTCTGCCTGTGCACGGTTGTAGGTGAAGACATTTTCTGAAGCCTTGCCTGGGCAGCTAGGCTTAAGTCAGCAGGGAAACCTCTCCTTCCTAACCAGTGGTTTTTAACCAGACATTTTTTTCAATGAAGTTATTTTAGGGCTTAAAACAAAGTTGAAAATACGTCCTAGTTTTTTTCCTGCTTGCTTTTCTCATAAGGATTACGAAAGTGAATGGTCAGCTGTAAGTTTGTATTATAAATATAAATTCTACGCAAGTTTAGTGGAGAACATTACACTCTTTAGAGATTTATGATTATACAACCTGTTTTTTCAGGTTACCTAATAATTTGCTGCCATTCTTAAGATTTTTTTTTAGGTAAATAGATTGTTGCACAGTAAGACTCTCAGCTTCCTGCCTTGTAGTGGTTTCAAGCCACTTCAATTTGAAACCTCCTCTAACTTGAATCTTTTTAGTGATTCTTACCATCCTTGCCTCCAATGAGGGGAGTATCCAGTTTAGATTTATGAGCTTCAGAATTTCTCTAATTGAAGTTCTCTCTGCAGTAGAGAGAGCAGGAGCAGCCAATCTGGAGAGGTCGCAAGATGGGGGCTGCCCAAGATGTTGGAACACGATGTGCAATAAAGGGCTTCGTCTTGGATTTTGGCCTTGTTACCACAATCAGGTACCGAAGTGCTGACTTTTGTAGTAGATTTTGTTTTTTCTTTTTCCTTTTTTTTTTTTTTTTAAAGAAGTTTTGCCCTTTGAAGGTTAAGGAATCCTATTTTTATCAATATTGTAGAAGGGACTGAAAACTGTTCTACTATAGTCCATAGTCCCCGTAAGTCCCTACTGAAATTAAGAAAGAAGGATATTGCTGAGAGCAGAATTAATATGCTCTGTCACTTTTTTACTTTAGAAAAGTGCAGCAAATTTTCTCTTCTAATTGACATAGATCAGCAAGCATACCTGAGAAATAAGCCAGAAACTTGGGGGAAAAAAGTCTTGGTTTTGTGATGGTGACTTTTTAACTTTCATATTAGTTAGTAGTGGATCAAGTTTATGTCAATAGACAGTACCCAGTCTAAATAGTTAATAAAAGAAGATATCTTTAAATATTCCCTGCTGATTTTTGTCCTCCGATTAATTTTTTCAAATGGAGCTGAAATTTAAATGACTGTACCAACAACTTACCTTGAGATTTACTTTGAGATTTATAAAATCATCACTTTTTAAGAACATATCAGATTATTATTACATTAGCTATCATTAAACACTTCAACCACATGAAAATATTGAGAACTGTTGAATAAGTCTCATGTTCCAGTGATCCCGGCACTTAATTTTATTTATGAATTTTGAGTCATTGGCGAGAAGTATGAGATGGGTTTGGGAGGTCAAAGTAGCCTACGAAACTTTACATTTACACTTGTAAAATCTTTGGCAGATGTTGGGATGGAAGCTAACATAGTAGTTTAAATTTATTTAGCACTTCACGGTTTATATAAATGCTTTCACGTTCGTATCTGAATATCTGAAACAACCTATTTGATAGGTAAGCAATTTTATTTTTTGTTTTCCATTAAAGAAGCTGAGGCTTGGAGATGTGTATTGTTTTCCAGGGTCACGCAGTTAATGAGTAGAAGTCAGTGCAAACCTGGGCCACTTGAACTGGTGCAGCATTTTACCATCCTCCTTCTTTACTGCAGCCTTTGAAGAAGAGACTAGTGATGTTATTTGTCTAACACTGTGGTCAGTGAAATTAAAATGCCTCAGTTTCACATGGTATTCAGAAGGCTATTCTAATATTTTTAACAAATACCTTTAGTTTGTCAGAAATTAAGTGAATACATTAGGAATTTTGGACTTCTGTGTTTTGTGAAGTCTTAGGAAGTTCTGTTAATCCAAAAATAAAGTGAAGTAAATTTTTTATTACCTTGGAGACACAGTCAGTAGAAGTTATAGTTTAAATATGTAACCATAATAATTATTCATGACTGTGTTTCAAGATAGTTTGTTCAGGAAACATTTATTGAGAACCTGCCATGTACTAGACATTCTTTTCTTAAGAGGGCTAATTGATGAGCTCAGTCTAGTGGAGAAGATGAACAAACCAGCGATTATAATACAGTTTGACAAGTACTAGCATAGAGGTATGCATAGGGAAAACAGTTGTAATAGAGGGAGCACAGTTTGTAGTGTTACCTAACTCAGACTTGAGTAATTACAAAAGGTGCTTGAAAGCATGTGCTGCTTGAGTGGAGTCTTGAAAGAGGATTAGCACTTAGCTTAATAAGGGCATTTAAGCAAAGGAAATAATAGCCCATGCAAACACACGGGGACTCTAGAGAATGTGGCTCTTTCAGGGAGCTGTAAATAGCATGACATGGCAAGAGTACATACTGATTGTTAAGGGGTGGTGAGAGTTGAGACCAGCGAGATAGACAAAATCAAGATTGTGATGAGCTTCATATGGTGTGCTAAAAAAAGTACTTTTTCTTAAAGGTAATGGGGAACATTAGTGAATTTTAATAGGGGATTACTACCATCGAATTATGTTGCAGAGATTATACAGTGGTATTGAGGAGGGAAATGAGATTGGAAGCCAGAAGACTGGTTAGATTACTATAGTAATCAGATCAGAAACGATCCATGTCCAAACTGTTATCGACACTAGAGAGGAAGGAATGAAATTTGAGAAATAATTAGAAGATGAGATTATTTGCATTTGGTGAGAGGGAAGGCTCGAGTCTTAAGATGTGGTTTGGACAATGGGTGGATGATGGTGCTGGACACAAAGTCAATATAGGATTAAAAAGCTGCTTTTGTGGGCGGAAGGTGGTGAGTTTAGTGAGGTAGTTTGTGTTGGCGGAACCTGTGAAGACTGGCAGTTAGGTGGTTAAATACTGGATCTAAGATTGGGAGACATGTTTATGCTGAAGATGCAGAGTTGGATCTCATTAGCATATAGGTGATCCAGGGACAGCATTAGAGTGGAAAAGAGATGAAGCTAAGATTGGAATCCCGTGATGCACCCAATGTAAGTACGTTGAGCATGGGAAGATGTCAAAAAGAAAGAAAGGTAGAAAGAGATTTAGGATACAAGTTTTCTGTGTTTTAAAAATGATGGCGTGATCTAGTATATCCACATGAGAGATCAAGTACGGTAAGGATGGCAAAACGTTCAATTGCTCAGGTAGGACTTTAATTGGAAACATTATCAAGACCAGTGTTGTATAAACCGTGGCCATCTTAATATTGTAAATATGCTTTTTTTTTTTTTAGAAGCTTGCTACTTAACTTGTGCTCTGTGTATGAAATTGGCATCACCAGGGAGCTTGCTAGAAATGCAGACTCTCAAACCTCTAACCAGATCTTCTGAATCAGAATCTGCATTTTAACAAGATCCCCAGGTAATTCATATGCACATTAAAGTTCGAGAAACACTACTTTAGTATTTGTCTCCATTAGCTGGAGGAAGTAAAATATAGCTTTGTTTTGTATAAGAAAAACTATAGCTTCCATTATTTTTACATTTTTAAACTATTGTAGTGGCCAAGCTAGGATGCATATTTGGGTGGTTTTTTCTTTTAATAGTCTATAAAACTCAAATATTCTAATATCAAAAGAGGCAAGTTCATGCTAAATATCTTTTGAATCACCAAGCTGATCCTCAAATTTAATTACTTAACTCTCAGCAGTTGATATAGGTTAACTTTGTAAAGTTTGAGTTTCTAATCTAAAGGACTACAGTATGGTATGTATTTTTACAATTCTTTAGGATTATTCAATGAGTATTGGCTAAATAATAATTTTGGCCAAAACATTTAAGTGTTTATGGATTCTTTTGGTTAATTTTACAGAGAAAAATTAATGTTCACTTGGAAATGTATTTCTCCCTAAAATACATGTATATGTTTAGGAATAAATATAATTTATGATTTTTTGCTTAGGTATTAAGTTGTGTAATTATTGGCTACTAGAAAACTTTTTAATATGGTTTTAAACTTTGAAGTGTTAGTTCTGCAACAAGTGTGTAATATTTGGCTCCCCTCCTTATAAAAATCCTATGGCAGCTGTTAAACTGATTATTCTAGTCATCCAATGAACTAACAGGATTCTAGGGTAGGTGGGAACCATTTCCAAGCCTTTGTTTTATATACGAGGAAGGTCATATTTTGGTTGTGACCTTCCCCAAGGTTATATAGTGGTAGACCTTCAAAGAGGAGTTGTTTCTTCCTCTGTCTCTGAATGGTATTAAATCCCATAGGTGAGAGTTTAGCAAATTTTAATGTGCATATAAAATGCAGATTTTGATTTCGCAGATCTGGGTTGGGGCTTTACAGTCTGCCTTTCTAACAGGCTCCCAGATGATATTGCTGGTCCATGAACCAGCCAGGTTATAGGTCTTAAATTCTGTACACGAATTGCAAACAAAAGCAACAAAAAAACCCACCAAAAATATAGTGAAGTTACATGGGGAGTTGTTTTAAATATAACCATCTGAGACTATTTTCACCTTACAGCAGCTCACTATTTAAAGCATGTATATGGAGAAGGGTGTGTATGTGTATGTGCTGGGGAGAGAGAGGATTGGTTAAAAAAGCATATCTATCATAATAGGATTTTGATCTCTTTATCTGGCAAATGTGCATATTTTAAGTTCTGCTTTTTTTTCCAAAAGATTTCTATATGTATACAATATTGAAGTCTTCCTGAGGATTACAGCTCTTTATTTAGATGTTCGTATAAATGTTACTTTTAACGTTAAAATGGTAATGGCTCCTGTTTTAGAGAAAATCAGTAAATGTTATTTCTTCACTGTGAGTTGTGGCAAGGCCTAAAATGGGCTTATTAGGTGTTTTCCATATTTGATTAATATAATTAGCACTTTATAATGAATTGGTACTAATTAAGAGAGTAGAATTAGTAGAACATTTTGAGAAACTCAACTACACATCAGTGTGTTATGTAAAAGAAAGAAATATTTTAAGAAGCTGGCTTTATAGAAAAAAAATCATAAAAATGGTAGTTTTGGTTCTTTTTCTGTCATTCTAAGTACAGCTTAAATCTCACTTTTGACTCACATAGCTTTTTCACTGTATGTTTTAAAGAGGAATGCTTTTCTTTTCACAGGTCACAAGGTTAGGAAGATTGGTGGCTAGCTTTTTCCTTTCTGTTTTTTAAACAATCGGCTTAAATAGCCTTCTTCCTGAAACATGAGTTCTGTGGAATAATTATCCCTCCCGCACCCACTCACAGGGTTTTCCATATAGTGCATTTCTAACTTAGTATTCTTCTAAGTTTTGTTTTGTTTTGTATTTAAGAATTTGTTTTTTTAGCAGCAGTTTTAGGTTCACAGCAAAGTTGGGGGGAAGGTACAGAGATTTCCCATATACCCCCTGCTCCCACAGGTACACAGACTCCCCCATTATCAACATCCCCCACCAGAGTGGTATGTTTATTTATTACAATTGATGAACCTATATTGACACATCATCATCACCCAAAGTCCGTAGTTTACATTTCGGTTCACTCTTGATGGTATACATTCTGTGAGTTTGGACTAAGGTATAATGAAATGTATCTATCATGGTAGCATATTTTCACTGCCCTAAAAATCCTCTCTGCTCTGCTTGGTCATCCTCACCCCCACCCCCACCCCCTGTCAACCATTCATCTTTTTACCATCTCCATAGTTTTGCCTTTTCCTGAATGTCATATAGTTGGGGTCATATAGTATGTAGCCTTTTCAGATTGGCTCCTTTCCCTTAATAATATACATTTAAGGTTCCTTCATGTCTTTTCATGGCTTGATAGCTCATTCCTTTTTAGCAGTGGATAATATTCCATTGTCTAGATGTATCACAGTTTATTTATCCATTCATTTGTATCTTGGTTGCTTCTAGGTTTGGCAATTACGAATAAAGCTGCTATCTTCTAAGTTTTTAAATGACTTATAACTATCCTTATTAAAAGGTGTATTGAAACACAGTTGAGCTTATTTAACTCAGCAATTAATACAGGATAACTTTGTAAAGTTGAGTTTCTAATCTAAAGAACTATATACTTGTTGTCAGCAATATGTATAGTATTCAAATATAATTTCAACTTTTATAGATATTATAAATATATTTTTCAAATGCATGCAAAGCTAACTATTATTTTCTTAGAGGTATTTCCCCCTTTGATATCACAGTTCTTTCTCCCTTCCCACTTTGCCTTCTGTTTTAACTCAAGGCTGGGTTTTCCCTGGTTGGCATTATGTCTTCTGTTTCCATGGCAGCCTTAGTTTTTTTGTTCTTCGGCCTCTACTTACCTCCTTCCAATCCTAACGCTTGTTTCTTCTTTCACTGTGGGAGGTGGTAGAACTTAGCCTGTTCTTTGCTTTTAGGGCTATTTCCAGGCCAGAGCTTCTCAAAACTGCTGGGTCCTAAGAATAATCTGAGGTTGTTAGTTCCAAATATACATTAGACTCTCAGGTTCCTGTAATGGAAATTCTGATTCATGAGGTCTGGGGCGAGGCCTGAGATAAATACCTCAAGTAATTCCATTCCTATCATCAGGCACGTTTAAGAAACAGCATTTTA
>NW_024350924.1:4874578-4892805 GCF_902729225.1 Pteropus medius | reverse complement strand
GTCCGTTTGGCCGGAAGCCCCCTCACCCCTGATATCTACTCTTAGTGATTTCCTTCCCCTGACCCCTGTCCTGCTCCTTGGCTATAAATTCCCACTTGCCCACGCTGTATTTGGAGTTGAACCCGACTGCAAAATCCACTGCAGCCGTCCCCATTCCTATGGAGACAGTCCTGAGTGGTTTGCCTTCCCATGCTCTAATAAGTGTCACTGGATACTTTTTTCTTTAACATTTCACATGTTCAAATCATACTTACGCCCGAGGCCCAGCCCAAAGGACCTCGCCTTTCAGCAGCGACCCCCAACTCCCCTGTGAGAAGAGATATTTTCTCTCCTCTAAATTTCCACAGCCCCTCATCCTGACTTCCTTATCACGTCAGGGCCGTCTTGTCTTGCATTTCAGGTATTTATTGGTCACCCGATTTCCTCACTGAATAATCCACTCCTTGAGGGTGGAGTCTCTATTCATTCGTAAGCACCTACCTACTATGTGCCAGGCACAGTTCGAGTCATTGCAATGAATAATACAGGTGAGTTCCTGTCCCCGTGCAGTGACATTTTCTTTTGGGAAGACAGACAATAGATATATAAATGAACAAGAAAGAATCAAATAGGCTCGAATACCACGCCAAGCATGAGAACAATGTCGTTCTTTCGGGTGAGTAGGCAGACTCTTAAATTGGGGGCGCAGGGGAGGTATCTCTGAGATGACATTTCAGCCGAGATCTGAAAGTCAGTGAAATGCCAACATGCAAATTCAGAGTAAGAACATTCCAGGCAAAGTGAACAGCTAGAGGAAAGGGACGGAAAGAAGTAGGGGGAATCTAACACCTTAAACTTACACAAATACATTTTAATTAGAAAAGAAAAAGAAGGAGGAGGAGGAGGAGGAAGGAGGGAGAATCTGGAAGAGAAGAAGTTTCTCTGAAGCTTCCAGGGACCCTCACAGGTGCTTCCGGAGCCCCGCACCGATCTGCCATTTTATATTATTTTCCTACTTCCCCATGGCCCACAACTTATATAAACTTCAGGTCCCCCCGATCCTGGGTCTGCCCCAGGGCCGGAGCATAGGGCAGCACAGTGGTAGAGGGTGTGTTCGGAGAAGAAGGCAAGGACTGGGCCTCAGAGTCCTTTGGGAGGACGGCAGGCTGCAGCCCTCGGACTCCGGGCTAAGAGTGCTCTGGATCCACGAGAGAGCTTATAGCTGAAGTCAGATATAAACTGATGGCAAATTCTCCAGTTTGACTCTGGCTGCTCCTTGCAGAGTGGATTGTAGGGAGACAAGAGTACAGCACGGACAACAGCTAGGAGGCGACTGGGAGAGATGATGGAGGCTCGGACTAGCGGGGAAGCGCGGAAAATACCGGGAAGTGGTCAGAAGTGAAATGAAAACCTACGTCCACACAGGGTCTTTCACATGAATATTTATAAGGACTTTATTTGCAATGGCCCAGACTGGAAACAACCCAAATGTCCTTTGACGGGGGAATGGATAAACAAATTGTGGCCTATCTGTGCAACAGACGCCTACTCAGCAATAAACAGGAACAAATTACTGGTGTTTGCTATAACATGGATGAATTCCAGATGCATTATCTGAGCAAAAGCAGCCAGACTAAAAAGGCTTTACACTTTATGATTATTTTTATATGACATCTTTGTGAAGGCAAAACTATAGGGACAGAAAACAGATGGGGGTGAGAGGCAGGGTGGCTAAAAGCGACATGCGGGAAGCTTTCGGATGACTAGGACCGTTCGGTATCTTGACTGTGGTGTTGGTTCCAGGATTATTTCTGTTTGTCAAAACCTGAAGTACTATATTCAAAAAGGGTTAAGTTTTCTGTGTATAAATTTTACCTGATAAGTCACATGGAAAAATATGGTTGGGGGTGGGGTATATTTTGAACGCAGAGCAACAGGGCCTGATGATGAATTGGACTAGGATGGGGGATGGCGGTGACTCATCCCACGGCTTGAGCAAAATATGCCCACAGATTTTTGATACTCTTTCCTTCATAAGGAGGAGACTAATTCTTCTCCCTTCAGGTTGCGGGCTAAACGTCACAGCTCACTTCTATTGAATAGCATGTGGCCGAAGGGATGGTGCGTGACTTTAGAGATTAGGACATAAAGAGTATCGTGGCTTCCATCTTGCGCTCTCTCTCCGGGATCCCTCGCTGTGGGGGAAGCCAGCTGCCGGGTCATGAGCACATTCAATTCAAGCAGCCCCTCTGGAGAGGTCTCCACGGACCAGGGACTGAGGTTTCCTGTCAACAACCAGGAACCACTGACTTGCCAGGAGAAAAGGCAAGAAAAAGATAAGGGACGTAGTTAGAAAGATAGTGAGCTGCCATGTTGGAGGGAGTGGATCCATCTACTAGCTCTGAGATCAGAATGGAGCAACCTGGGGCTGACAGTGAAAGCACCTGAGTGGCCTAAGCTGATGGAAGGATGGGCGGAGGGGCAAGAGGCAGGGGAAGTCGGCATTTCCTAAGAATTAGGATGAGAAACCATTTAGGTGTTCAGCCGGGCCTGGACTCAGGGAGTGGAAATGAGGCAGATATATCCGTCTTGGAAATCACCGTCTCCACATCCATCTTTGGTCCAGGCAGGGGAGAATAC
This sequence comes from Pteropus medius, assembly GCF_902729225.1. Taxonomy (NCBI): domain Eukaryota; kingdom Metazoa; phylum Chordata; class Mammalia; order Chiroptera; family Pteropodidae; genus Pteropus; species Pteropus medius. Next base: position 4,890,186 of record NW_024350924.1, on the reverse strand, counting down.
AGGGAGGCCTTAATGGAATTAACTGCCATTGCCTTTCCTGAGACTAGACGCTCATGGTATTGTACCTGGGGTGGCCTGTGAGGGAAACTTCAGAGATCCAAGAAATGGGAGAAGAGGATTTTACAAAAGAAGAAAGTCTCTGAAAAGTTAAGAAACTTTGCAAGAGGGTTTATGACACGGTCATGATTCGAATGCAGGTTTTTCTGACTCTGAATGGGTATTTTTGCAAGAAACAAACCACTCTCCACATTCTAAGCAGAAAGGCCCAGATTCGCTCACTTCCGACAGCTCACCCTTCAGACTTTTCCCACCTGGCCCTCTGCCAGTCAGGACCTCAGCTCCTTAGACATGATTTATAGGCACATCGGCCATCTCTGTATTGACAGGATATGTCAGATGAGTCTTCCCAAACCTCCACTTATCCAGAGTTTCTGGTGCGAGACTGAGTGCTTGGTAATTTGAGCCCCATTCCCAGCTATACTCATACAATTCCTCTACTCTCTCATGTCCTCTTATGACCTCAAAAGCGTGGAAGCATTTTTACTGCTTATAATCAAGGACCGGGGAATATATCCTGAAATGCCCTGACCTGGCTTCCCATGACCTCACGAGTCCCTCAGCAGAGCCAGTTCATGTAGGGACAGGACACAGAAGTCCTAGATCTGAAACGAGGGCTCTGGCCACTCCTCCCATCACGTACTCCTGTGCTGCGTAGATCCCCACCTTCGCCATGGGGTAGACCATCTGGTGCTTCTCCTGGAACTCCCAGTGTGTGCTCTCCATCTAACTTATGCATAAATACGATGAAATCAGAGCCTACCCCTGACCTGGACTAAAGCCCTGATGACCATTTAAACTGAAACGCATTTTTAGCTCTGAATATTTCATGACAGGTGATCAGAGTAGAACCACCAGCATAATTTATTAATGGCTGATCGCCCATCACGGGTATTAATATATTTTGCCGCACAGTCAGCCAGAAGGATATTAGTTTCAAGGAACACGTCTAATAGGGGCAAGTGGCATTACCTGACCTCACTTTAACTTTTGACAGAACTTCCAGGAACTCATCGTGAGGGCCTTTCCACCACCATTCATGGGGAGGGAGGGCCACAGTCGCGTCCCAGGCACGAGCAGACTGGCCTAGGATGCAGCTTTCTCCAGCAGAGACATTAATTTCTGACATCTGAATTGGAGCTCAACATGTGTAGCTGTTCAACAAGGGATTGAAAGGAAGTAAATGGGCTTAGTGGTATGCTTAGTTGTATTAGGGGGGGATTTAGGTCGCCCAGAGAGAAGCTCACAGTAATCAGTTCTAGTCTCTCTTGCTGGAATGCTGATTTCATCCTGGAGTCTCTCACTCTGCTCCTTTGGGCTCTGCTGTCAAACCCATTCAGCCGTAAGGGTTCCATACAAGGAACCAAAACCCCTCTGGTGTCCTAGGGATTCTAAGCAGAAAGGCACCTGATACAGGACAGTCAAAGCCACTGGAAAGGCTGGAGCAGTGGGATAACTTCCTGGGTCCACAGAACTGAATGCTTTTGAGGCTGTCAGCCCAACCTTGACCTTTCCGTAGTTTGTCATCATGCACATATTAACGGACAGCTAAGAAACTGAAGAAACTATCAAACATAGATTCTGAGGATAATATAAAACCCGTTCAGCATTTTTTCATGAAATTCTGGCTTTTCAAGCATATTTTGTATCAACTTGAGATGCTGCAGCCCTAAATGAGTGTACCTTTTCACCTCAACTTCATCAGAATTGGGTATTTTCATTAAACATTTTTTCTAAGATTTTATAATTAAGAAAAAATTTTTAATTTCTTTTTAAATCATCTTAGAAGACACCCTGCCCAAGAAAAGGCAGGAAATGTATTCTTTTTAATTAAATGCTATCACACTTGAAAAAATTTTCCCTTCCACTTGCATAATAATCTACTCTTTTAATTGTTTGCGAGTTATCTCTTATTTGTTGCTCATCTATTGAGGGCCTATTTTAATCATAACTGTAAATGAGGTTTTTATGTGGTGTGGGTTTTCACGCTTTGAGATTTCTTAATAATTCAAGTATTATTTCGTGTTTTTCTAAGCATGTCCTTTCTTATGTCTTCCACTAGTACAGGAGTCTAAGATATATAACTCCTATATAAACAGCATCATCTTAACAACAGCTATCATGTATCGGGCCCCTATTCTGTGCTAGACAGCAGGTTGTTGACATACAATATCTCCTTTAATTTTCCAAACAATTCATTTTACAAAAGAATAAACAGTCTCTGAAAATTTAAGCAACTTTGGACTTCGTCAAATGTATTTTCTGTTTCTAAGGTAATATGGTTTTAATCTTTAATCTGTTAATACAATGAATTACATTGATTGATTTTCAAATGTTAAACCAACCTAGTATTTTGTTATAAACCCCACTTGGTCACAACATATGATCTTTTTTATATATTATTGGATTGGATTTGCTAAGTTTTTGTTAATATGCCTTTGTTGGGTTTTGGTATCAGGGTACTTCTGGTTTCATAGAATGAGTTGTGAAGTATATCTTAGTATTGAATTTTCTGGAAGAGTTTTTGTATAACATACTATTTCTTCCTTAAATGTTCAATAGAAATCACGAGTGAAGCCATCGGGGCCCGGGGTTTTCTTTGTGGGAAGGATTTTAACTATAAATCGAATTTACACACCTACTGAGGTTATCTTTTTTTTTTTTTGAGTTTTGATACTTTGTCTTTCAAGAGATTTGTCTATTTTATTTAAGTTCTCAAATGCACTGGTGTGAAGTTATTCATAATATTCTTATTGTCCTTTTCACATCTGTAGGATTTCTGCAGTGATGTCCTCTCTCATTGCTGACACTGGTAATTTACATCTTAGCTCTTTTTTTTCTGATAAGTCTGGAGAGAGATTTACCCGTTTTACTCGTCTTCTCACATTGGAGGATACTGAGCAGAGGAGTGATGTGGTACGATTTACACTTAGCACTATCACTCTGGGGACAGAATGAAGCAGAGGAAGAGACTAAGCAGGGAGACCGATTAGGACGATATTAAAATAATCCAGGGGAGAGACAACGGTGGTTTAGGCTAGGCTGTTAGCAATGGAAACGGTGAGTACATATTTTGATGGTGGAATAGATAGGATTTATCAATAGCAGGATGTAGGGCATGAAATAAAGGAAGAAATCAAGTATTGCTCCAGATTTTTGACCGGAACAACTGAAAGAATTAAGCTGTCACTTACCGAGAAAAGGAGAAGGAAAGGCTTTTAGAAATGGGAAGATCGAGAGCTCAGCTTTCAGAAATGTCAAATTTGAGATGTCTGTTAAATTTCCAAGGAGGCAGTTCAATATCGCATTTGGAGTTCAGAGAAGATCGAACTGGTGATATAAAATTTGGGAGTCATCAGCATATAAATGGCATCACGGTGTGGGTTCTTTGGGAAGCAGATTCTGAGACAGACTTCAGTGTTTATGATGTTTAATAGAGAATGCCCTTGGGATCAACGTCTCTGGAAGATTTATGGAGGAAGCAGATGGGCAGATGGAGTTGGGCCATGAATCAGCCCTTACAGCCTCAGCTGATTCCACAGGGAGCTATGGAGCTGAAATGGCCTGTCAGAGTTGTCCTACGTGAGGCTGAAGTAGCAAGGCCTTTACACTCTTGCCTCAACCAGTTACTGGATATCGACAATCGCCAGAGAGACAGGGCATGGTGGTTCTCTGCAGCTGAAGGCTGTCCACTGGCAGTGCCCTTAGTACCTGGGTGGTACATCAGTGTCCACCGCTGGTAGTATTTAAAACCATAAGGCTGGATGAGCTCATCAATCACTGGATAATGCAAAGAAGAGACACAGTGGCAGGGAGCAGGGTACCATTAGGGATCGGGGGAATAAGAAGGAACCAGCAAAAGAGATTGGGAAGAGTAGCTAGTGAAGTAAAAGACGCGTGGGTGTGAGATCCTGGAAGCCAAGTCAAGAAAGTATCTTCCTCCTCCTCCTCCTCCTCCTCCTCCTCCTCCTGGTCGTACCTCCCTGGTACGTGGGTGCTGTGGGCGCTGTCTCCGGGTTGGACCAGGGGCCGACAGAAGAGGCTCAGTTCTGTGTTTCTCTTTGGATGTTTTCTCTGCCCTTTGGCTGTAATAATTTCCACTGGCTAATGTAGTAAACGGTTAAAGCTTATATTTTTTTAATCAAAACTCACTTAATTCTAGCGAATAGTAAAGGGAGGAGGGAGAGGGAGGAAAAGAAAACAGGAACCAAGCTCATTCAGGTACTAAGCTTCTTTTCTGCAGAAAATCGAATTGCTTGACAGAGGAAAATGGCTTTTCCCTTTAGGATCAAACCAGTCTGGGGTTTTTCCCTGTTCAGTTGCTACCCAGGAAACAGCAAAACACAAGCTTCAGACAGTCTGTAGGCCAGATGACAGCACGGCACAAGGGAGAGGACACGGGCCTGACACACTTGGGTTCACAACCTGGTGGTGACAATCCACCGCTGACTTTAAACCGGTTACTCAACATCCTAAACCTGCATCGTGATCCATACAAAAGAAAGGAGAGCGGGGTTAATAACTTGCTTTGTAAAATTTGAAGAACAATTAGAGAAAAACGTATGTGAAGTATTCCTTTGCGGTTGGCACACAGTACATAGCTCTTGTTATGTGTCTCCAGGTTGTGGGCCGAGTGTGAGCACACACCTGTGTGTGTTCGGAGCAGAATGTGCCCTGTGTGAGGGGCAGGGAAGTATCTGGTGCAGGGGGCTGGGCTGTGCGTTACTGGAGCTCCGAGCGTCTGTGTGGCCGTGATCTCCCTGTAGGTTAAAAAGTCGGTCCACATTCTCCATCCTTCTTGTAGAAGCCTCCAGACAAGCATGGGAGGAAATCTCAGAGAGGATTCCTCGAGGGTCATCGGGAAATGTGGGGTGCAGCACCCCTTGCCTTGCAGCAGCAACAGCCCTCAGGCCCCCTGCTGTGCCCCCTCAGTCCCTGGTGACTTGTGAAAAGACTTCAAAGGAGAAACATCAGACCAGAGATCTTACTTACCATTCACCTTTTTAAATCTTGATGACACAACCCTGAAGAACATGTCTCAGAATGTGAATTAGTCTCTAGAGAGGGAGAGGGGAGAGCTGGAGAGAGACGCAGAGCTGTAGAGTCAGCAAGGCTGGCAGGGGTGTAAAACGGCCTCAAAGATATGCATGCCCGATAGAGGTGAAAACAACAAAGGAGAAATAATAAAACAACACGAGTAGGAAGACGGCACCAAAGAAAGTGGGGGACGCAACAGGCACTGGGATGCTGAGGTATGACTGGAGGGTGGCTGGCCAGGCTCTTTCCCTCGATCTTTCCTGCACCTCCCGCCCCTAGTTACTTATGTCTGAACTCCCTACTCTAACGCCCTAACAGGAAGTACAAAAACCAAATATTTGTTTAGTACTAGAAATATTAATAACTATCTCATTTAATTCTCACAATATCCACAGGAGGTAGGGGGGTGGGTAGGTAGGTACTTAGGTACTGTAACCTCTATTTATAGATGAGCAAACGAAGAATCAGAGATCACTCAGCTGTGGGTACTGAAGTCAGGGCTGACACTCTGTGTCCTAGACCAGACTACTGTTCTCCCTTGGCCTTGAAAGCTTGGCTTGTTGCTATCCAATTGATTCAACTATCATTTTATTCTGATTATCAAAGGCATACATGCTTGCTAGAAGACATAAAGAAGTACAGAAGGCTATGCAAATAAAAGAAAAATCATTTGTGAAATATAGTAACTATTTTTTTTTTTTTTACATTTTCTGCATGACTTTGATAAGGGAAAATAGTGGAAACAATTTGATAGTAATAAACCAAATTACCCTTCCTTCCAGCAACTCTCCCCTGTCCTCTCTCTCTCAGCAGCCTCTTCGTGAATGTCAACCAGAGAGAAATCACATGCACTGTGCTTGCCCGTGCTGCGTTGTCTTGCCTATAAGATGTGTGAGCTCCTTCATCTCTTCTCACCCAGAACAGAGGCCTGTCCTTGTACGGCAGATGGCAAGGAGGGATGGATCCACAAAAGTCTCAGCGGAGAAGCTAGGGGAGAAGGGGCTCACTAGAAAGGGGTAACTATTAGGCCCTGCTCTTAGGTACTTAAATACCACTTGAGGTAATGCAGGCAGGAGAAAATATGGACTAGAAGCAGCATGAGTGATATGGTACCAAGTACTGGTCAGGCTACGATACACGGCAGAAGACTCATCTCAAATAAACTTGAACCAAAGAGGGATTTTTTTGGCTCATATATTCAGAAAGCCCAGAGCCACCCTCACTTCACACAAATCTGGATCAAGGACTCAGAGATGTCATCATACTCTCCCTTCATATCTCATCTCTGTGAATTTCTTTTGTACTGGCTTCATTCTCACATTGGCTGACCCCGTGGAGGGACAAGTTGCTGCTGACAGTACTGGGCTTATATATATATTTTTTACTTTTAAATATAGAAATAGAGAACTACTTAATCTAACAGTCCAATGAAAGTTCTAAAATTGAGTCTCCTTGGCTCCGACAGGTCTAACTTGAGTCACGTGCCCATCCCTGAACCAATCAATGTGGCCGAGGAGACATTTTATCAGTGAGGGATGCCTTCGCCAGCCAACGACAGGAGACTTGATAAGACAGAATGGAGTTCACATTCCTTATATCAAAACATTGTGGAATGCGCAGCTACTGCTCATGATTCAATGAACTGACATCTCTGATAGTTCTCTGGCCTTTTCTTCATTATTGCAAGATGACTACTGCTTTTCTAAAAAAATCACAACCAGGTTCTAGGCAGGAAAAAGGATGTTATGGGAAGCAAATATCCCTCTCTGAGGGAAGCAAAACTTTTCCCAAAAGCACCCAGCAGACTTCTACTCACGATTCACTGGCTATAATTGGGTCACAAGGGTACACCTTCAAGCATTTTGCTCTTCCAGACTTTCTAGTTGAGTTAGGCTGGGAAGAGGGCGAGGTGGGAGTAGGAACCGATGGGGCCTGCCACAGATGTAATACTCTCATTGGCCAGACCTGGTTCACAAGTTCATTTGTGAAGCTGGAGTGGACTCTTCTCCCCCAGGACTAATGAACTGAGCACGACAGAGGAAAACTGGCTGTTATAAACATAAAAGGAGGAATGAATGCTACTCAGGCGAGAATAAAAGCTGTCTATTATTATATATGTTTGAGGCAACTTATGATCTGGCCTCCCCAGAAGGACACAGAATTTACTATTACATGTCAGAAAGCAAAAGTTACATGTATTTACCTCAGCACTATCTTAGATGATATTTCAGGTCCCTTTCAATCTAAAAGGTAAAGTAATAATAGCTACAATTGCATGAACACTCCAATTTATTTGATGATCATCCACTTAAAAACTTCCTCTTTTTCACTCAAGAGTATCTGTTGGTGAGTTATGAAATATTTGTTTTACTTAGATGACTGTCTTCAGATTGAGTGACAGATTCTGAGAATCCCTGTTAAGTGCTTCTACATAGATTATTTTATGAAGCCCTTACCACAGCAATCCATTTACTCATGAAGAAATGAAGGTTAAGTGACTTGTTCAAGGTCACTTAACCAATATATTCCAAGCTACGCATCCCCCTACTCAGAAAATCATACTGTTCTCGCCATCTACAACCGCGGCACAGCTTCTCAGAACAGACTGGGCCCATTCCAATGAAACTAGGTCACTGGGGGCAGTTTCTGAGTATTCCAGAAACTTTCCTTTTCCCCTTGTAAAAGTGAATGAAGTGCCAATCACTCCTGGACTGAAGGCTCTGAGCCTCTTCAAGGAGCAACCTTCTGTCTTAACTAAGTGTAGTTATTTAGGAGCCTTGTGTGGGTTTTGTGACTTTTTCCAGCGGGATTCTTCAAAGGGTTCCAACTAGCCTAGTGCCCTGAAGCCAAACACAAGTCTGCCTGCTGGCAAGAGCACTGGCTGCCCAGGTCTCTGACAATCCTCTGGCAGTGGGGACAGGGCGAGCTGGCTTCCTGCCGGCACAGGAGACAGCAACTGAGCAGGAGTTCCCCAGGTACGAGGAGGGCCCCTCTGCTTCTAGAACGGGGTAGGAGCCTAACCACCCAGGCCATCTGAGTATAGTTTTCAAACTCCTCCCTCGGCAGAAACACAGGTCTCTAAATAGAGCTTCTCCTGCCATTGCTATACACTAAGTATGAACTTCTTTTTAATGTGTGCTTGACTAGGAAGATGTTAATCTCTTTTTAAAAATCCAGATTGTAAAATTGTATAGGTGAGTAGTATAATGGCATGCTTAATAAATCACTCGATAAAATGCACAAGGTTCACAGAGTTAGAACAAATTGTCTTCGCATTGCATTGATCACCTGTACAATAATCAGTGGACACTTACAGACTCTTAGAATTGATTGCTTGTTGGAGTGAGTTATGTCTAACTATTACATATATGAAAAGTAACCTGAACTCTTATTAGATATACTTTGATTCCAATTTAAAAAGAAAAATCTCTATTACATTTCCTTCAAGCTTTGGAATTAATTTAATTGAAAGGTGACTACAATGTGAACTGTTTAAAAACCTGCCACCATTTGAGACTACTTATTTTGATCGATCAGCAATCATTTCAACACTTTGCAAACTTAAGTAGAAATAATTATGCAACACTCCAATTTTGAAATTTCCTATCTCTACTAATCAAAAGCTTGCTGATAAATCACCGACTTTAATATTAATAAGTTAATGTTAAAGATTATAACCTATAAAATATATTCGTGCAAATTTTCCTGAAAAGAAAAAATACTACTAATAAATAATGAACTCTCGTTAATGATATGTATGCTGGAGGATTTAGAGGGAAGTGCATTAATATTTGCAATTTCCTTTGAAACTCATCAATAAAATAAGATGTATTAGTGGATGGCTAGAAAGACAGGTGACAAAGCAAGTAGAGTATAATGTTAATGGTAGAATCTAGGTGTCGGACATGCAGGTGCTCAAGGTAAAACTTTCAACTTTGCTGCATGTTAGAAATTTTTCATAATAATTTTAAAAGATGCCATTACAAAAACTACAGAAAAGACAGACTGGGAAAACTATTCTTAACACACGCATCTAAAAAATACACAAAGAACTCCTACAAATCAACAATAAAAAGATAAATAACCTTATATTCTTTTTAATGGGTAAAAGGGACACCTCACATTTGAATATACATGAATATTAAATAAGCACATGAAAATAAACTAAATATCATTAGTCATCAAGAAAATGTAAATTAAAATTACAATTAGAGACCATTTCCTACTCACTAGAATGGCCGAAGTAAAAGAAGTCTAACAACATTACATGTTAGCAAGACTATGGAATAACTGCAACTCTCGGACATCGCTGATAAAAAAACACCACTGCTTTCGAGAACTCAGTAGTTTCTAATAAACTTAAACATACCTTCACCCTATGACTTAATGATTCCTCTTTTAGGTATCTACCAAAGAGAACTAAAAGCATGTGTCCACACAGAGACTGGTACACAAATCATGGTAGCTGTGTTAACTATAAAAGTCCCGACTGGAAACAATCTAAAAGGACATCAACAGAACAATGGGTTAAAAAAAATGTGGTATGGTCCATAAAAGAAATAACTGACAAGCTGAACTTCATTAAAATTAAAAACTTGTACTCTGCAAAAGACAATTACCGAGAGAATTAGAAGATAAGCCACAGATTGGGAGAAAATATTTGCAAAAGACACATCTGACAAAGGAATGCTATCCAAAATATACAAAAAACATCTGAGAACTCAACAATAGAAAACAACCTGATTAAAAAATGGGCCAAAGACCTGAACGCATACCTCACCGCAGAAGATAAACAAATGGCAAAAAAAGAACATGAAAAAAATGCTCCACGTCGTATGTCATATGGTAAAATAGGGTTAAGAACACCTTCCTATTTCTTACTTAAGAAAGATGTCGAAAGAATAATTAAATGAGGGGAGGGAAGGGAAGTGAGGCAATTGAATTTGTCAGGGAAAATACAAAAGAAACTTATTTTTCCAGATAAAATACCTGCGTAATGTATTCAGCACAAATAATGAATTTCCAATTCTGCATTTATATAATCCACCCCCTCTTCTTTAATGGTGTTTCTCATCCTCATCTCTAATTTCTGAAGTTAAAACTTGCTTGAAATCTTCCTGAGTTTGCAAATAACTGTGAAGTTATTCTTTAAAAAAGAAATGTGAAGTAACAGGGATTTGTAAGATAAAGCAAAATGCCACTAGAGGGCACTGTATCCCCTTTGGTTTGCAGTAAAGAGTTCTGAGCAAAACTTTTTACCTTAAAGATTATGGATCATTCGGTGAAGCCCAGAGAGCTCTTTATTCACCTGGTCAAACCATTCACTAGCTGGGTGGCTTTAGGAAACTCTTGCAGCCTCTCTGGGTTTCAGCTTCCACATCTGCAAAATGTGAGGGCTTGGCTTTGTAATTTCCAAGCTCCTGTCAACTCTAAAATTCCTCTCTTACTGCCTTAAAACCAGGATGGCCTCTGGAAAACAGTAAGAATCATACCTGCTTTAGTTTATTACCTTCCCCAGCTCACTCAAACTGGTTTCTCGTCCACCTTCCGTATTTCTAGTTTTCCAGCTGACCTTTCCCTCTTAAGCACCCTTTATTGACAACTTAGAATAACACAATACATAAACATTCTCAGAGCACTTTTCAGGTTTTACCCATCATTTTCTCTTTTGATTCTCACAACAAATCAGACTTGTAGGTATTATCTCCAATGTACCTGATGAGGAAACTGAGGTCCTGAAGAATTTGGCGAACTGTCTATAGCAACACAGCCAGTTAGTCAGAGGACCTGGCCTTCCAACTCCAAAGCATATGCTCTCCAGACCAATATTCCCTGTCAGTGAGAAGATACAGGTTTTAGGGGAACTGAAGTATCCACATTTATGCTGGCAGTATTTGTTTTCTATCACTGCCGTAACAAAACATCACAAAATTAGTGGCTTAAAACAATACAAATATGTTATCTTACAGTTCTGTAGGCCAGGGGTCCAAACTAGGCCTCGCTGGGCTAAAATCAGGGTGTCAAGAGGGCTATGTTCCCTTGCTCTAGGCTCTAGGCGAGAGTCTGTTCTGTTTCCGTGCCTTTCCCAGCTTCTAAAGGCCACCTGCATTCCTGGGCTGGTGTCCGCTTTCCCCCAACTCCAAAGCCAGCAACAGCACATCAAGTCCTTCCCACACTGCATGCCTCACCTCTCTGCCTCCTCTTCCTCTTTTAAGGACTCTCTTAATTACACTGGGACCAGACAATCTGGATAATCTCCCTATTTTAAGGTCGGTTGACTAGCAAATTTAATTCTATCTGCAACCTTAATTCCCCCATGTCATATTCACGGGTTCCGAGGATTAGAACATGGACATGGTGGGGCTGGGGGCGTTTGTTCTGACTACCACACAGGCCCTCTTTAAGAATAGAAAGTTACGATTAGAGAATTAGATATGATCCTATGAACACAGAGAGTAAACTTTACTAAATTCATGGAAAATTTGTTTCTCCATATTTACTTGGTTTTATTTATTGATCTAAATTCACATAGCGTAAATTCAGCAATTTTAAAGTATACATTCCAGTGGTATTTAGTACATTCACAATGTCGCACAACTACCTCCTACATCAAGTTCCAAATCTTTTCGGAAAACTCCATACCCGTTAAGCAGTCCTTTCCTTTATCCGGGCCCCTGGCAACCACTACGCTGCATTCTGTCTATGGATTTACCAATTCTGGGTATTTCATAAAATGGAATCCTATAATTTGAGACCATTTGTATCTGGCTACTTTCACTTAACACAGTATTTTCAAGGCTCATCCATGTTGCAGTCTGTATCAATACTCCGTTCTTTTTACGGCCAAATGATAGTCCATTGTATGGATATACCATCTTCGTTTATCCATAGGACTGTTTCTAACTTTTCGCTATTGTGAATAGCGCTGCTACGAACATTCTTGTACACGTATTTGTTTGAATATGTGTTTTCAATTCTTTGTGTATATATTTAGAAGTAGACTTGCTAGGTAATATGGTAATTCTATATTTAACTCATCGAGGAACTGCCAAAGTTTTCCACAGTGGTTGTACCATTTTATACCCCCACTAGCTATGTACTAGGCTTCAAATTTCTCCACATACTTGCAAATCCTTATTTTCCTTTAAAAAAATTACTATTACAGCCATCCTACTGGGCCATGAAGTGGCATCTTGTGGTTTTGATTTGCATTTCTCTAATAACTAATAATGTCGAGTATCCTGTCATGTGCTTGCTGGTGATTTACATATCTTCTTTGGAAAATGTCTGTTCAAGTCCTTTGCTCATTTTTTAATTGGGTTGTCTTTTTGTTGTTGAGTAGTAAAAGTTCTTTATATATTCTGGATATTAGACTTTGCAAATATTTCCTCCCATTCTCTAGGTTCTGTTTTCACTTTCTTGGTCTCCTTTGATGTACAAAAATTTTTAATTTTGAGAAAGTGCAATTTACCTACTTTTCTTTTTCTTTTTCAATTAGAGTTGACATTTGGTATTATTTTATATTAGTTTCAGGTGTACAGCATAGTGGTTAGACATTTATATAATTTACAAAGTGATTCTCCCAATTAGTCTAGTACCCACCTGGCACTATACATAATTACAAGATTATTGACTATATTCCCTATGCTGTACTTCACATCCCCATGACTAGTTTGTAACTACCGATTTGTACTTCTTAACTATCCCTTTGCCTTTTCTAGCCAGCCCCGTCACTCCCCTCCCATCTGGCAACCATTAGTTTGTTCTCTGTATTTATAAGTCTGTTTTCATTTTGTTTGTTCATTTACTTTTTCCTTAGACTCCACATATAAGTGAAATCATATGGTATTTATCTTTCTCTGACTTATTTCACTTAGTGTAATAGTCTCTAGGTCCATGCATGTTACAAATGGTAATATTTCATTATATATCTGTACCACCTCTTCTTCACCCGTTCATCTATTAATGGGCACTTAGGTTGCTTCCATATCTTAGCTATGGTAAAAAGCCCTGCAATGAACATAGAGGTGCATATACCCTTTCCAATTAGTGTTTTGGTTTTCTTTCAGTGGAACTGCTGGGTCATAAAATAGTTCTATTTTAATTTTTTGAGGAACCTCCAAACTGTCTTCCATAGTGGCTGCACCAATGTGCAATCCTACCAACAGTGCACAAGAGTTCCTTTTTCTCCACATCCTGGCCACCACTTGTTTGTGGATTTGTTCATAATAGCCATTCTGACAGGTATGAGGTGATACCTCATTGCAGTTTTCATTTGCATGTCTCTGATGATTAGTGACAGCAAGCATCTTTTCTTATGTTTATTGGCCATCTGTATGCCCTCTTTGGAGAAAGGCCTATTCAGGTTCTTGTGCCCATTTTTTAATTGGATTGATTTTTTTTTTTTGACGTTGAGTTGCATGAATTCTTTATAAATTTTGGATATTAATCCTTTATTGGATATATCATTAGCAAATATCTTCTCCCATTCGGCAAGATTTTTCATTCTGTTGATGGTTTCCTTTGCTGTACAAAAACTTTTTAGTTTGACATAGTCCCATTTGTCTATTTTGTCTTTTGTTTCCCTTGCCTGAAGAGATATATCGAAAAATATATATTACCAAGAACAATGTCAGAGTTTTATGGTTTCAGGTCTTACATTTAAGTCTTCAATCCATTTTGAGTTTATTTTTGTATATGGTGTATAGAGGTGGTCCGGTTTCATTTTTTTTCACATATATCTGTCCAGTTTTCCCAACACCAATTATCGAAGAGAATGTCTTTAACCCACTGTACAATCTTGCCTCTTTTGTCGTAGATTAAATAAGTCCACATATAGGTGTGGACTTATTTCTGGGCTCTCTATTCTGTTCCATTGATCTATATGCCTGTTTTTATTCCAATATCATGCTATTTTGATTACTATAGCCTTGTGGTATAGTTTGCTATCAGGTAGCATGGTACCTCCAACTTTGCTCTTTCTCAAGACCGCCGGGGTTATTTGGGGTCTTTTATGGTTCCATACAAATTTTAGGATTTTTTGTTCTAATTCTGTGAAAATGCCACTGATATTTTGATAGGGATTGCACTGAATCTATAGATGGCTTTGAGTAGTATGAATATTTTCACGATCTTAATTCTTATCAACTTTTCTTTCTTTGCTTCTCTTTTGCTACACTTTGTTCTTTATCAGTATTGTTTTGACTATCCGGGGTCCCATGCAATTCCATATGAATTTGAAGATCAGCTTTTCCACTTTTTCAAAAAGAGCTATTGCTATAAACAGAATTATTGTCATAATTTCTTTTTCTCTTTGTTTTTAACAAATATTTGCTCGGCCCTGGGTATATGCGAGACTCTATTTCAGTGCTTCACGAACTCTAATCCCCCCGCCCCCTCCCAAACCCTAATTAGGTATGTTGCTTCTGGGACACTGGGCAGTCTGGACACATTACACTGCTGCTTTATAAGCCTTCTTTGAGAAATTTCCTGGGAATCATTTTGTTCTACCTCTTCCCACTGCCATTCCATCGTTTAGGCCATTATAAATTCACACTTGAACCTGTCTCCCTAACTCAACTCGCTACCTTGAATGCTGCTGCCACCCCATCCCACAGCACTGCTATTCCAAATCCCAACCACAATCACCTGAAGTGCCTTCCGCATCTCTGCATTTACAAACGTGAAAAGCAATTACTGCTCAAAAACAGTACTTGGCCATAGATTTGTTTTTTACCCTGAAAACGAGTTTTATTTAAATACATTACATAACAGTAAAACTGAAAGGGAAAATAAAACCCCAAAATCAGCTTGGTACTTTTTACATGGCATTGGGCAGCTGTTGCTCGTAAGTTGCAAGCTCTATAGTTAGTTACATGACTGACACATCACTCTGAAATTTGTTCCCTTGTCAAAAGTTTAACTCTCACATCCTGGTGTTTGGACATCAATTAGCTAAGATATGTGTGGTCAAAAAGTTCTTGGTGGCAAGCCAGATGTCCTATCACCTCACTAGTGGGAAGGTGGCTACTTGAAGTTCCGCCCACCTGGTCATATTAGAGACACCAAGGGCTCTTTGACTACTAAAGGCTGCCTCTAGTGGCACAGCTGCCGTTGCTGCCTTACCCCATCCTCTCTCCTCTTAGCTTCAGGGAAGGCTGTTCAGGTGGCGACATTCTCTTAGGGCAGGGAACTCTCTAGAGAAAAAGCGGAGGAACTTCTGGCCAGGCATAGCCGTCTGTGATCTTGGGGGTCTGGGATCCGCTGAAACATGACGTTATTTCTTTGTTTCAGAGTGAACCCTGCAGGTGCCTACTACCTGACCTCTGTTTAAATGAGGAACTTCAAGACTCCTCAGCATGGCTCTTTTTCGGTTCACTGCATGAAGGAGTTACACCAGCCCAAGTTAAAAGCAGACACCAAATGTTTACATTATACAAGCCGTGAAGGTTTTAAACTTATGACAAGGAACAGAAGGGAAATTCTATTCATTGCAAGGAAATCCTCACTTAAGC
>NW_024350924.1:4855969-4872486 GCF_902729225.1 Pteropus medius | reverse complement strand
GGCGTCGGTGCAGGGGCGGCGGCGGCGGGGGGCGCGGGGTGGGAGCGGGGGGTCGGTGTGGGGGGACGGCGTGGGGGCCGCCCAGTGCCCACCCCAGCGCCGCGCGCCTTCTCATCACGCGCGCGCTTGGCGCCCCGAGCCGCGCATAACGGTTCGGTTCGCTGGGTAAGAGCTGGGGGCGTTCGCTGTGGGCCCCACGGTGCCCTGGCCGCCTCGGCGGATCGCTGGCCGCCTCGGGGTGCGGAGACCTTGGTCTCCTGGGCAGGGCGGCCCGGCGGGGGCAGCGTGGCCGCGGAGCAGGGAACCGCTCGTGAACGCGGTGCGGGCAGGTGTCCCGGCCGTGGCGCGAGGAAGAGAATGAAGTCGTGGTGACCTGGATGCTTTGAGTCTGGAAGGATGATCTGGGCTGCAAAGTCAAACGGAGTTGATTAAGCACAAGCCTCTCTTGGCCAGGTGGTGCCTCAGCGGGAGCTGACCTTCTTTCAATGACATTTGTTCCTCTTCCTTTAATTCATCCTGGCAAAGTGAATTCTCCCCCGTTCCCGATTCTCTGTGATTTCGCTCTGCCTATAGAAATTCCCTTTTCTCCTCCTCAAAGCCTACCTGCCCCTGTTCTCCACTGAATTACTCTGTTGTGTGAACATTTGCTGTAGTTGTATTTTTTTGTTTACCTTCTCTCTTACATATGGTAGGTTTCGTCAAGGTAGTGATTATTTTTGTAGTTCCCATAACGTATAGTTAAGTGGAACAGTGTGTGAGGAACTTTTTGGAACTTTAATTACGATGACCAGTGGAGTACTCTTTTCTTGTGGGGCCAGTGACATCGGTTATACTCTGCCTAACAAAGTTCAGGTTAATGACACTGTATATACCAGGTGGCCCCATAAGATTGTAGTGAATTATGAGGAAAACGTTTCTTTGCTATGTCGAAAGAAAAGGTTGGCCCCAACCATGATGTTGAATTCAGTGCTAGCTCTGGGTGGTTTAGATAGAGGAGGAGGCTCAGCATGCTGTCCGCCCACCCTGCACCTGCCTGGGGCTGAGGCAGGAGTTGG
Source organism: Pteropus medius (assembly GCF_902729225.1). Classification (NCBI taxonomy): domain Eukaryota; kingdom Metazoa; phylum Chordata; class Mammalia; order Chiroptera; family Pteropodidae; genus Pteropus; species Pteropus medius. The sequence continues at coordinate 4,871,431 of NW_024350924.1, read as the reverse complement.
GGAGGGAGCCCAGCCCCACCTGCCCACACCAACGTACACACCCGCACACGCAAACTCCCTTCCTGTCCCTCCATTTCTCTTTACCTCTTTACCTCCCGGTTTGGTTCCTCAGTTGACTGTTGCTCTCACTCCTTTTCTCCCTTTTTCTCCTCCCCCTCTCCCTTTTATTATTTTTCAAGCTTTCCGTCTCTGGATCTCTCTGCTCTCCCTTTCTCTCTTCCTCTTCCTTCCCCCTCTCCCGTCCTCCTTCCTTCCTATCTACTCTCCTTTTCAAGGTGCCCCCCTCTGCAGCCTTCCTCCGGGCCCCTAACACACGTCACTCACACTTCATCTTGGTATTTTTACTGTACCTTTTCTGTGTTCAGATACATAAATACTTAATCGTTGTGTTACAGTTGCCTACAGCATTCAGTAAGGTAACATGTTGTACAGGCTTGTAGCCCAGGAGCAATAGTCTGTACCTAGGTGTGTAGTAGGCTAGACCATCTATCTAGGTTTGTGTATGTGCACTCGATGTTGTTCACACAATGATTAAGTAGCCTAAGGTCGCATTTCCCAGAACGTATACCAGTCATTAAGCAACATGTGACTGTAGTACTTAAGTTAGCCCCAGACTTTGTCTCCAGGAACTCATTCTGAGATTCAGGTCTTTATCATGCCAACTATAGTAACTGCAGAGCTCAGAGATACTCAGACTGAGGGAGTCGGCTCTGCAAATTAGAAATGCACGAATTTTCCTCCCTCTGTTATGATTGCACCATGCCGACGTTTGTAGTTTGTCCTGTAGAAAACAAAGGGGAAGGAGAGTGGACAATATTAACTATTGGTTTTGTGTTTTCTTTTTTTTTTTTAGAAAAGTGAAATAGATTGTTAAAATTACTGTAAGTGTACCATAAAAGAAGTGATTTTTCTCTTAATGACAATGTTTTAGGACATATTGTCAGCATTTAAAAACTTAACCTCTAAATGTTTTTTTTTGAGATAAGAATTGCCTTTTTGATACTTCTTCAGTGTCTTAAAGTGCCCTGAAAAATAACATTGCAAATAATCATTTATCTGTACTTAGTATAAGGAAATGCTTATGCCTGACAAACTACTCATTAGTGTCTTGTGGATTATCAGGTACTCCACAAAAACAAAACTTTATTCTTTGAAGTAGTAGGCTCAGATGTAACAGTATAAATTATGTTCAGATTCCTTCATGGAATATTAAACAATTATATAAGAGGAGAGAACTAGAAGGAGACATTTAAGAATCTCAGATTTGGGATTAAAACTTTCAGAATGATGAATAAAGCTTTGAAATAAAATTTTAATCTGTGGTCTTTAGACATCAAAACCTACGAGATATTTTTACATATAAAACTTTTTAAAACTATGAAGCTAAATATAATGTTAATTATTCTGTGAGTAGTTCAACTTATACTTTTTTTTTCCCCCAAAAGGAGGAAAAATCAACTTTTTCTGCTGGCTGCTTCTTTGTGACTAACTTTCCCAATTCGCCCTCAAAGAACTATGTGAAGTGGATACCAGCAGTGGTATACTAGCATTTCTATTCAAAAGGAGCAATGTGGTGACCATAGCCCACATTCCATACTTGTTTGTTATTTTAAAGGAGTCAATGCATATCTGCTTCAAGCTCTGGGACAAAATCAGTCATACATTAATTAAAATAGTACATTTAGGTTTTGATTTGGAAAGCCTACTTTGGATTGCTGCAGAAAACAGTGTTGGTAGATGATGTTCTAGATTATACTCTGTAATTCTACCAAGCAAACTCCCCTGTACAGTATAAAAGACACTGTCTTCTAAAGGACAATCTCTAACTTCCCTTGTCTCACTATTACTTGAGATTCTTATGTCATTTTTAAAATATTGGGGGAAAATGGGTCTGTATTTAGCCCATTTCCCATTTAGGAAAAAAAGTGCCACTCGCTGCCAGTGTTAATTTTACATAAACGTGGCTCTTTGAGGCTGAAGCGAATCTGACTGGTTGTCAATGTGAAAATATAAAAACTGTTCTTGGAGTTATTTCTAAACTGAATTTGTCTTTAATCCTAATGTAACAGAAATGTGTAACAGATGTTGACATAGGAATGCTACATTTTCTACGATTTGCCATCAAGAATTACTATATTTTGTAAATGTTATACATAGAATGATGTCTTTTGTTTCCAAAGACTATCGATATAGTAGAGCAATGTGAAAGTAATAATAAAAGCGGGATATTTCGTGGCAAACTTTGGGGGTAAGGTTAGGACTGTAAGCTGCGAGTTATCTCGGGGTAAATGCTGCCGCTGCTAGTGTTGCCAGTGAGATTCTCAGGGGGAAACGGGAAATGGGTCATAAAGCATGCCAAAATAAGAAATTTCAAATAACAAAGACAGGAATTTATTCATTTGGCAGAATCGTATTGAGTTTATGTCTGGGTTTTGAATTTTTTTATCCATAATAACCCACTTGTAGTTTTACATATAATTTTGACACGGTGGAATAAAAGTTTTAATACAATACAATGTTACTGTTAGGACCATGACTAGACAGTTCTTGGTGGCCAAACACTATGACTTTTTAAAAGCAAATCATGAGGAATCATAACTGACAGCTAACTTCAAAATTTAATTGCATCTAGCAGGTATTATAGTAGCTGTCTCAAGTGAATCTTAATGTATTATCAACTCTACTGTGATTGAGTATGTAAATTTAAGGTTAAATATTCTGAGATGGATTAACCTTGTTTTTTTTGACTCTTGATTCAGAGAAAAACTTGTCAAATCCATGGCCTGGAGTATTTCTATTTAACATAATCTTAGAACCCAGATTATTTCCTTTGAACTGAGATGTTAGAGCTTCTATAATTCAAATGGAAATTATAGAAAAGTTAGCCTTGGGAATATTTTTTTGGTCCTTCTTTCAGCCTAGGTAGGTGAAGTACTCTAGGACAGGTAATCTTTAGTTTCAAATGATGGTATGGTTTTATGTAATTATAAAAGCCTGTAGTTATGAAAGAAATTAATTCGATAGCCCTTTCTAAAAAGACCCCAGGCAAAGGATGTTATGAGATGTGACACTTTTCTAGAGTGAAAACAGAAACTAGGCTAGGGACTAAGTTCCTGCATCAGAACCAACCAATGCCAGCGGAGTCCAAGGATGAATCGTGCCATGGGAGATCAGGGCCCAGTAGCATTGAAACTTTGAAATGGCTCCTATATCAATCAGTCCTTCTGCAGGGGAAATGGACAGTATGGTCTATATTTTCGCAAGGACTTTCACTTAACCTCCTCTTCATCAATCAGTGGAAATGGGTGGAAAATTGTATTTCTAATAATTTCATGGCATAATCTTACCCATTCTGATGAATAGTCAAAATAATTGGGAGGAATCTCTGAAGGAGATGAATCCGTAATTGTTATCAGGCTTTGGAACGATGATGCTCTCCTGTTAGAATTTGATTTCATTAATTTCTGGGCTAGAGCAGCTACTTGAAAAGTTCTAAATGTTAGGAGATGTCTGGGCCATTTGTCCCAAATCACTTTAGAGGACTTGACGCAATCTGATTATGTCTGAGCTCCTGCAAACGGCTTAGGGGAACTTGCCAGCCCTGGTCATACCTCAGTCCTGTTTCTCTGGCCAGGAGGCCCTCAGCAAGTTTGGGGCATGGCCAGGGTCTCTCAAGGAACACTGCTGAAGTCTCAAATCCTTCTGGAGAAACAGCAATCTGAAATGTTTGCCCAGGTTTTTTGTGATGGTATTGCTTTGATGTGTGTGTTTAAATGAGATTACAATACAAGTCTTAGATATGTGTGTCCATGTGTTCAGTTTATTGGGAATCACTAGTTCTGTAGGAGAACTTTTCATATCTTGTGTTTGTTTCTAATTGACAGTCTAAAATAGATTTAAAAAATAAAATAGATAAAGCATTTTCTGGATATTGTAGATGACCATCCTCTCAAAAGAAAAGTACTTTATATTTGATTGAAATCAATGCAGATACCAAATGGTATGGATTTAATTGTGCAGGCTAGTGAAGAATATGGAAGCATATTTAATATTGAAAATAATGGGTTTACACAAATATAGATCAGATGATTTTATGGCACTGATTTATAATTATAAATTATATAAGTTATAATGTTCATTTGCAGTGATTTTATTTTATATTACTATATCTAATATATATATATATATATGTAAGTAGCATTACAATGCAAATAATGCATTAACCCAGCAGTCCGCAGAGATTTTTCTCTCTCCTTTTCTAAGGAGGATCTGTGCAATGAAGTACATCTGTTTTGGAACCAGATTCACTTAGATTTGGATATGGGGGTCTACTGCTTAACAACTTTAGGCACCTCTTCACCAAGAAAAATGGGGCTTCACTTAATTTTACAAATATAGTTGCCTGCTATCTGCCCAAACCCGTTCTAGATGATGGAAATACATCATTGAACACAATAGAATGATCACAAGACCACCCCTGGCAGTTCAGGAAAACATGAGACCTGAAAGCCTAATAGCAGCCAAGTGATAGGAGAGCCAGTACTAGGCACAGAAACAATTGTACACAAGGCCGAAGGGGAGAGGGCATGGCACTTTGGAGAACCCCAAGTCCTCCTTTAAGGCTGGAACACAGTGCCTGATGGAAGTCAGGAAAAGATAAAAGTTGGCGAGGTAGGAAACCAAGGGTGAGATTAGAATAGGCTTTGGATGCTTTGTTAAGAAATCGTTCTGAGGCGGGTATATCTGGAGCCAAAGAAGAATTTTAAGAAAAGGAGCAAAAGGACCAGGTTTTACTTTCAGACAGTCACTTGAGCTGTGGAGGATGAAAAGGGGTGACAGAAAGGGGGGCGGTAAGGAAACTAATTAGGAGGCTGCCGCATTAGCCCCTGGCAGATGGCGACCCGATCTAAGGTGGGGTGGCTGTGAGGGCAGAGAGGAGGACCCATTCTGAGCTATCTGTATTGGTCAGATGTGGGGTATGAGGGCACATGAGAGGAGGATGACCCCCACATTTCCAGCTAGCGATTTGAGCTGGAAATATGCGACTGAGTCATCACAAAGATAATCGTGAAGCCACTAGAGCAGATGAGCTCTGAGTCCGCAGAGTATTAATTTAGGACAGCGTGTGTGGGGTGTATGTGTAAGGCCCGCCGAGTATCTATTCTCCCTTCCTGCTCACCCTCCTCTTTCATTCATTTGTCAAATATTCGATGAGTAACTACCAAAGAGCTAGGGCTATATCATTGTAAAAAGTCCCCATTTTTATGCAACTTATTTTTTGACGTGAGGAGACCGACAGTAAGACATCACATAGTCTAGCAGTGAAGAGCACACATTTGGGAGCCATCTGATTAGGTTTGAATCCGAGCTATGCCATGTCCTGAGCAAATTACTTCACCAGTTTGCCCAACACTAAACTGGGAATAGTAATATTTCATAGGCTCGTTGAGAGCCTTAAAGTAGTTAATCAAGTAAAGTGCTTAACCTAATGCCTGCTGCAGAGAAAGCACTATATGAATGTTTGCTGTTCTTTAGCTATTCTTTTAGAGAAGAGCTAAAATGAGAAATAAAGCAAAGGAAGGAGTAAGAAGTGGGTTGATCTGGGATACTCCAGAAGAGCCTCCCTGATATGGGAATATCTGAACAAAAACTTGAAGTGACATCTGGGTTAGTAAAATGGCAGGCGGAGATAACAATACATTCAGAAACCCTAGGGGCAAGTGTGTTTGATATCCTTAGAGATAGTAAGAAGCCAGAGTAGCTGGAGTGGTATGAGCCAGGAGGGACAAAGGTAGGAAATGAAATTAGGATAAATTATGTAGGGCCTTTGTGGCATTTAAAAACTTTGGCTTTCCATTCTGTCCATTCTGTGACTCGACCCTAGGCTTCAGAAGTGGGTGTGTGACTTAGATCCAGCCAATCAGGGCTCACACAGTGATTACCCTTGACTGACCAAGTACTTAGTTATGTTGCCAGAGTGAACATTCTGGGAATTCCGTTGCCTGGAAAGAAGCTGGGAATCTTGTGGAGAGTGTGCAGGCTTGGAGTTACTGGCAGTCTTTTTGCCTTAATGAGTCGAGGGACCTCGCCTGTAAGTGAAACCAACACAGAAGAAAAGTAGAACTACAAATAGGGAAATATTTATCCCAGACCACATCATTCGGTCTTTGCATCAGACTATGTCTAAATCAGAACCCCCCGACTCCCACCTTAGATTTCTCAGTTACAGGAACCAAAAGCATTTTCTTTTTCTTTAAGTCTCTTGCCAACTTGTCACTCAAATGTTTGAATTGCATTTACTCTGTGCTGTGCCTTGCATAACTGAGCTGGTAATTGGGAGATAAGTCTGGGACAAATAGCAAAGGAAAGCTAACTTTAGTCCCCACATTCAGCCGGGGATTTGAAGAAACAATACCGCGTTTATTGAAAAGGATTTCGATGCACAGTTTAAGTAGTGGTGAGTTTTTAACTTTAAGCCTATAAAAATTGGGGGTTATACTATGCCTCAAACTTTTTCTACTCTGTTCAGAGAACAAATAACACTGAAAAACATCTCAGTTATTTATAATATCATTGTAAAGGATTTTATGGGGGTGCTTTGTTGTTGACCTGCTCATTATGTACTATTTTAATTTCATATCCTTTAGATATTTGAACTGCATTTTTGGAATTCCTCGTTACTTACAATGGCATCGTCAAAGGAAGGTCCAGTTGAATTTACACCACTTCCCCGCTCCCCACCGAATGGAGGCTGGGGGTGGGCAGTGGTTGTTGGAGCATTCATTTCCATTGGCTTCTCTTGCGCATTTGGCAAATCTATTTCTGTATTTAACGAAGAAATTGAAGTAGTATTTAATGCCAGCACCAGTGAAGTGTCATGAGTATCTTCCATCATATTTGCTGTCATGTATGGTGCAGGCGAGTACCCCTGACATCGCACTCTATTAAATTTTAATAGGCAGACAAAAGCTCTGGATTAAGTACTTTTTGTTCTTAGTGACTTTTATCAGTGAGATATTTAAAATGTTAGATCCTGAAGCTATGTGATTAGAGTCATATTTTTCATTCCCTTTCACAATAAAGGCTTTATAGCAACTGCGCTCTCTAAGGTTAGTTATAATATAAAACAGGTGTCGTCACAAAGGATAACTTTCTTTAAAAATGTGTTTGGCGTTGGCTGCTGGTGTACGGAAAGAAAGTTGATGTTTGTATTCTAATCCTATATCCTGTAAGGTTGTGTGCCAAATTGCTAAACTCTTGCTATTTCCAACAGGTGATTGGTAGATTTTTTTCAAAATATTTAGATAGACAAACGAATCTTCTGCAAACACTGATCTTTGGTTCCTTCCTTTCCGTACACCTTTTCCCCCCATCTTACTGCACCGGCTCGGACCTCCAGTATAATGCTGAAGAAAAGTGGTGATGGTAAGCGTTCTTGTTTTGTAGTTCTGTTTTGGTTTTTTTTGCGTTTTTAAATGAGAAACAAAATACATTTTAGCTAGTTTGTAAATATGCTCTCAAGTCAGAAGTTTGATCATATTTGTGCATACATCTCACTATACTCATTTCTGTTCACTCCAGATGACCATCTAAAAAAATTAGAAACTGCAAACTTGCTACATATATGTTGATAATATTCTATATACATGAAGAATCCTGTAAACACTTATAATCGGGGTATTTGCAGTCTATTCTCCCTTAAAAGAAATAAAGGTCTTTAATACATTAGTTAAATCCATCCGATGTGTTGTAGGTATATAGAAGATACACAATCAATGCAAAATTTTTTTCCATGACACAAACCTGTGACTCAGAAAAATAGAGAGAAAGCAATATTCCCTACCATTGCCTTCTGTTTTGTCTGTTCATTTTGTGGAGTCAAAGATTTATGCCATGGCATCCTTTCATGTCAGTAATGTCTCCTGTGGGTGTGGGTGTGGCTGTGTGGGGGCGGGGTGGGCTTCTCCTCGTCTATATTATTAAGCTGTTTATTCTCCTTTAGGTCCTATCAGCAGTGTCCTGGAGAATAAATACGGCAGTCGTCCCGTAACGATTGTTGGTGGCTGCTTATCAACGGTGGCTTGATTGCAGCTTCTTTCTGTAACAGTGTACAGGAACTTTACTTGTGTATTGGAGTCATTGCAGGTGAGTTGCTATTTTGAGTCATTTAATCTCATTTTCAAATAACTAATTTTTTGTAGACTATTTGTAGCATTCGTCTGCCAGTTCTTTTGAGAAATGAAAGTTCTTCATTAGAAAAATTACAGGGTTGCTATTTTTAAGAGCTATAGATATGTTAGTTTAATAGTACCAGAAAAACAAGTCTTTCAAGAAAGTTCTGGGACTTAATGGGTGATTATTTTTTATTCAATGAAATGAACCAAGTGTTTTGTTTTCTTTTTCTTTTTCTTTTTTTTTTATCTTAAGAAAGATAATGGTGATAAGTAAATGTTGTGTGGCAAGTTGTTGAAAGAGTGGTCATCAGCTCTTCTCCACTCATTACCCCTTCCTCCCAAGAAGAAATTGGCTGAAATTAGAGTAAGAGAGAACATCAGATACAAAGCAGGAATTTTCTGGTAGAGAAACCAGATACATTTTCAGGGGATAAAGGGCACACCAAGAAAACCCCACTTTCTAATAGCTAAATTAAGAAAATGAAACTAAGTATAGAGAATATAGGTCATTTATAGCTCTTCAGAGAAAACCACCATTAATATTTGGATGCTTTATCCACCAATTTTTCTCTATACACACATATAATTTTTTAAAGCAAAACAGGAATAAGATTAAGTATAATTCTTATAACCAGTTGTTTTTTCACGTAACAATACGTCATGTGCATAGTTTCCAATATTAGTAGCTGTACTTTAGCAGATGTTATTTTTCTGTTAGATGGATATACCTTAGTTTATTTCACCATTCTCTAGTTGAAGGACATTTAGGTTTATATTTTTCACTATTAATTAACAGTATTTGTGTGATAATGTTTCTGTATACAACTTTGTGAAAATGATAATTTCCTTAGGATAAATTTGTAGACGTAGAATTACTGGGAGAAAAAGGTTTTTAATACGATAGGCCAAATACTCTTTTAGAAAAGTGATAATCATTTACAGTCCCACCTGCAGGATCTGAGGATCTGAGATGATTCTAGTAACAGGGATTATGTTTTTGGATCTGTACTTTGACTACATTAATTAAATTTTTAAACATTTCAATATTTTAATCCATCTAGAATATCTGAATAAAGAATAGAGCTTTTATTTGTCCTCAAATGGTTATTCAGCCTGTTCATTATTTTATTTATTAATTCATTCGGCAAATATTTATTGGGCCCCGACAATATGCCAGGCACTGTTCCAAGCTCTGTGGGGGTAGGGTTCACAGATAGGCAAGATTCCTGCTGTTTCGTGGAGGGAAGCAGACAAACAGACCGACAAACAAATGAATAAATCAGAAAAATATCAGGTAGTAATGAGTGCTTTGCAAAGACTTAAAACAGAGAATTTTGACAGAGAAGGACAGATGGTCCCCGGAGAGAAGTCCTCTCCGAGTCATGATTTCGAGTTGGAATCTGAGTGAGAACGAGAAGCCAGTTTCATGAAAATCTAGAACAGTGACATAGCACATGTGAGAACAGACCGCGGTGACAGCAGGGGCCAAACCAGGGGCCTTCCTTACCCAGAGTGAGACGCTATGGATGGGCAGTCACTAGAGAGACTGAGCTGAGAAGTGTCTTAATCTGGTTTACCTAATAGGGGAGCGAGAACGGCAGACCACTTGGGAGGTTATTGGGACGATTACTTGTCCAGCCCCATTGATTGAAAAATCCATTCCTTCTGTATTAATTTAAATGTATCTTTTGGTTCTGTTTCTGGACTTTCTGCCCACTTTCGTAGATCGGGTTTTCTATTGTTGAATAAGTGCCAGTGTGTTCTAATTACTGTAGTCGTACAATATATTTGTATATCTATTAGGGTTGGTTCCCCCAATTGTTTATCCTTTTCAAATATTTCTCATATATTTATTTGTGCTCCAGGTATATTTTAGAGTCATTTTATCTCATTTGAAAGATAAAATATTGATATTTTCATAAAAATTGCATTAAATTAATGGATTTTCTGAGGTAGTGTTGGCACCTTGACAGTGTTGTGTTTTACTGTCCAAAAATATTTTTCCTCTCTCCTTTTCCCTCCCTCTACCCCTCTACCCCATCTTGCTTTCTGAATTTATAATAATTTTCCTCTTAACTTTTTTGTTTTCAATTCCCCATTCCTTAGGAAAGCTAAAATTATGAAATTAAACAAAGGGCCGTATATTTATTATTCTTTCGGTTGCTAAAGAGAATTATTTTGTTACATTATAAATCTAGTATTTGTTGCATGAAGAGACTTTGTCTATAATTATTTGATAACAGTCCACTTAATGATCTACTAGTTATAATAGTCTCTCTCATGATAATGATTTTGACCTCTTTCTGTTCAGTTTCTTGGTCTAGTTAATTAATAACAAATATCTTTCTGACATTTATTACAGTATGTGATTCTTTTTTCTCCTCCTCCTTAGGTCTTGGGCTTGCCTTCAACTTGAATCCAACTCTGACCACGATTGGCAAGTATTTCCATAAGAGGTGGCCATTGGCCAATGGACTGGCCATGGCAGGCAGCCCTGTGTTCCTCTCTACCCTGGCCCCCCTCAATCAGGCTCTCTTTGATACTTTTGGCTGGAGAGGAAGCTTCCTAATTCTTGGAGGGATCCCACTAAACTGCTGTGTGGCTGGAGCCCTGTTGTGACCGACAGAGCCCTCGCCATCCAATGCAGAGAAAGACAGGTCTAAGGAAACCCTTCAAGAAGCTGGAAAAGCTGATGCAAAAAAAAGATGCAGGTGATGCGGATACAGAATTTAATGGCAGAAACGCCAAAGAGGAGAAACAGTCAGTTTTGCAAAGAGTTGACAAACTACTGGACTTTTTCCTGTTCACCCACAGAGGCTTTTTGCTGTACCTCTCTGGGAATGTGGTAATGTCATTTGAGCTGGCTACACCATTGGTCTTTCTTAGTAGTTACGCCAAGAGTCAGCATTACTCTAGTGAGAGGGCTGCCTTCCTTCTTTCCATTCTGGCTTTTGTTGACATGGTCGCCAGACCCTCTATGGGCCTCGTAGCCAACACAAAGTGGATAAGACCTCAAATTCAGTATTTCTCTCCTGCTTCTGTTATTGCAAATGGAGTGCGTCATCTGCTAGCACCTTTGTCCTCCAGCTATGTTGTGTTTCTGTATTTACGTGAGATTCCTTGGATTTGCATTTGGTTGGCTCGGCTCGGTATTGTTTGAAACACTGATGGACCTCATTGGACCCCAGAAATTCTCTAGCGCTGCGGGATTAGTGATCATCGTGCCATGCTGTCCTGTCCTCCTGGGGCCACCATTTTCAGGTATAATATATCTCCCTATCCATGGTTCTATTAACATAAAACAGGCACAGAAGATTGGGAAGGTGACAGGAAGCAGAGGTCAGTGAGCCTCCTGATGGCGAGAGCAAGCCTCTCATTTCTGTACCGTCGGCGCTGGCACAGTGCGGCACAGCACGATTGCGCAGGTACACAGCTGAATGGAACCAAACCAAACCATCACGCTGAAAGGGGGATCAAAACAATTACCTTATTAAAATAATTTTTCTTCTGATCATAAAACTAACACGTTTATTGTAAAAAAATATTTTATATTCCACCTTTAAAATACTGTGATTTCATTTTAATCGTGCAATTTTTCTCAGTAGTAATATTTAAAATAATAACAATAGCTACCAGGTGAGGACTCACAGTGTGCCAGGGACTGTCCTGAGGATTTTACATGTCCTGCCATGTCTTAACAAGTCTGTGAGGTAGGACCGTTATTGTCCCCACTTTATAAATAAACAGAGCCATCTCAAAGTGAAATAACTTGTCCAAGGTCACACAGCTAGTAAATGACCATAAAAATTAATGGATTATCCTCTTAAGAATACAAAATTGTTTATGTTTTAAAAGTATTAATACACAATACAATAATAATTTGGACTTCCTCTGGATGTGACTCATGCTTCTGATATTATGCACTATAAAGGAAGGAATGATACATAAAAGGAGAAACACTACTGACTTCTGAAAACTATTTCACCCTCTCTGCCCCCTATACCCAAGAAATTCCAAGTCCTGTCAGTTTTCACCTCCTAAATCTCTTTCCAGTCTGTCCATTTTTCTCCATCACAACTACCAACCTTCTCCAAATCCCTGTCTTCTATCTGGGCTGTTCCTAACAGGAGACTTCTAGCTTTTCCCACATTCCCTCTAGCTGTTGTTTAAGCTTCTTAGAACTCTCTAGTTCAGAACTCTTAGAATGTTCTTAAAACACGCCAGTTGCTTCCCCTTATTCTTAGGGTGAAGATAAAATTCCCTAACATGGCCTACAGAGCCCCTCATTGCCCGGCCCACCTTTCTCTCCAGCCTCATTTCCTCCCGCTCGCCTGGTGCTTGCTGTTCCAGCAACCGGACTCTCCTCCCTTCCCCTTTCTCACCCCGCGCTTCCTCCCTCCACCGGCCTTGGCACTGGCTGTTCTCTGCCCGGATCCTTTTCCCATCCTTTTCCCCCCAGAAAACTCCTATCCTCTTGTAAGTCTTGGCTTACTTACTCTTTAAGAGACGTCTTCCTGAACCTACTTACTGGTCCCAATCCCCTATTTTCTGCTTTCGAATCTTCCTTGTGGCACTTGTCACAGTTTGTGTAATTATTTGATGAACATCTCTTTTCTCCACGAAACTGTAGGTATTGTCTGCTTTGTTCACCCTTCTCCTCAGGGTGTCTGCTGTTTGTAGAGGCCCAGTAAACACTGCTGAGTGAAAGATGCCCCGAATTAGAAAACCACATGGAGTCATATTTGAATTGGTTACATTAAGTCCTTCATAGGTGTAGAGTAGGGTTTTCCAGTTTATTCCTTAAGAAACCGATTTGATGAGATGCTAATAAATGTTACTATAACAAGGATTTCATGGCCAAAGAAAAGTTTAGAAACACCAAGATGTGTTTCTTTCTTACCAGATTTCATAAAGTCTTTAATAGAAAAGAGCAGGATATGCCATTTCCCAAATTTAATTGACTTCGGAAACATTAGGGAGGTCCCCTGTGTAGCACAGTGGTTAAGGGAGCAGGCTTCAGAGTCAAGCTTTCACATTCAACCTATTTCACTTATTATTATATATTATATTTTAACTATTTCACTTACTGGCTTCTTGACCTTGGACGAGTTACTTAAGGTCTGCGTACTTGAGCTTTCACATTACATGATGGGGGTGATGATGGAATCTGCCTGTTGTGGGGATTAAGCGCTCAGGATGGCACAGGTATTGCTGTTGGATGATGTTTTAGCATAAGACGAGTGTTCACAGGACCGCTCTTTGGAAAATGCTGATGTCAGAGCATTTTATATGAGTAAAATGTGATAAGTTTTGACAAAGATGTTGAGTCAGATAACTACCACCCCATGTAGAACGGTTCAAACAGCAGAGACGGTCCTCTCCTGCGCCTTTGCAGTCAATCCCCTGCTCTTAACTATAGCCCCTGGGAGCCACTGATCTGATTTCCATCCCTATAGTTTTGCTTTTTCCAGAATGGAATAAACGGAATCACATAGTATGCAGCTGTGGCATAATAAAAAATATATATTTGTCCAAAAAAAAAATACATATATATATATATATATATATATATATATAATAATATATGTATGTGTGTTGTGTATAATAAATGACACACACACACACACACACACACACACACACACACACACACACACATATTGTCTTTGTCCCTGCTTCCTGGAACATAGCACCTAAACCCTTAGAATCTCTTAAGTGATAAGCGTATCTTTTGCACACTAATGGGATGACTGCTGGCTGGGGTCCCTTAGATAGCTTCAGGATGGGGACTGGTCTCCAGAAGGACCAAGGCATGATTAGACAATTGGAACTTTCAGGCCTACCCCTTGGCCTCAGGGGAGGGGCTTGGAAGTCGTGTTCAATCACTAACAGCCAGTGTTTTAATCGCGCCTGCGTAATGAAACCTCCATAGGTACCCCTAAACTAAAGGTTCAGAGAGCTTCCTGGTTGGTGAATACACTGAGGTGCGGGGAGGAGGCTGTGCTCAGAGAGAGCGCGGATGCTCCAGAGCGCCCCTCCCCACCATGCTTTGCCCCATGCCGCCAACGTATGTCTTCTACCTGGCTGTTCCTGAATCGCATCCTTTATAATAAACCTGTAGACATTAGCAAATTCTTTCCCTGAGTTCTGTGATCCAGTCTAGCAAATTAGCAGACCTGAGAAGGGACTCGTGGGAACTCCCAATTTATAGCCGAGTGCTCAGAAGTACAGGTGGCAACCTGGGGCTTCACTGGCCTGGGCATCAAAGTGAGCGGAGTCTTTGGGACTGAGACTTTAAACCTGTGGAATCTAACGCTAACTCCAGATATGTAATGTCAGAATTGAATTGAACTGTAGGACACCCAGTTGGTGTCTGGCAACTTGGAGAAGTGTTGTTGGTGTGGATAAACCCCACACATTTGGTGTCATAAATGTGTCGAGTAAAAACAATTGAGAGTAGCCTTCCGTGTCTGGCTTCTTTCACACAGCATAATGTTTTATGATTCCATCCAGGTTGTTGCACTGAGCAGTAGTTTTTTTTTCTTTGTGTGGATGACCATGATTTGCATATCCGTCCACCAGGTGGATATCGAGTTGCTTTCACTTTTTGGCTATGATGAATAAAGCTGCTATAAACATTCAAATAGAAGTCTGTGTCGACATATGCTTTCATTTCTCTGGGGAAAATGCCTAGGATATTGGGATTGCTGGGTCATATGGCGAGTGCACGTTCAACCGTGTAAGAAACTGCCAAACTATTTTCTAAGTGGCAATACCATTTCGCAATCCCACTAGTTTATGAGGATTCGAGTTCTTCTGCATCCTTGTCGGTACCGACGATCCCCAACTTACGATGGTTCAACCTAATGAATTTCCGACTTTACAACAGTACAAAAGATATTCGGTAAAAACCGTACTCCAAATTTTGAATTTTGATCTTTTCCCGAGCTAGCAATACACCGTACGACACCCTCGTGATGCTGGGTGGTGGCAGCAAGATGATTTTCCCAACTGCAGGCTAATGTCAGCGTTCTCAGCTTTCAGGTGGGCTCAGCTATGATGCTCAGTAGGTTAGGTGTATGAAATGCATTTTCGACAGGATATTTTCAGCACACCATGGGTTCGTCAGCATGTAACCCCATCGTAAGTCAAGGAGCATCCGTACTGGGCATTGTTTTAGTAGGTGTGTAGTGTGTACCTTTAGTAGGTGTGTACTGTGTGACATTTCCCTGAACGCTCATGTTGTTATCCATTTTTTCATGTGCTTGTCATCTGTCTATTTTTAGTG
>NW_024350924.1:4823550-4855958 GCF_902729225.1 Pteropus medius | reverse complement strand
TTTATAATAAACCTGTAGACATTAGCAAATTATTTCCCTGAGTTCTGTGATCCAGTCTAGCAAATTAGCAGACCTGAGAAGGGACTCGTGGGAACTCCCAATTTATAGCCAAGTGCTCAGAAGTACAGGTGGCAACCTGGGGCTTCACTGGCCTGGGCATCAAAGTGAGCGGAGTCTTTGGGACTGAGACTTTAAACCTGTGGAATCTAACGCTAACTCCAGATATGTAATGTCAGAATTGAATTGAACTGTAGGACACCCAGTTGGTGTCTGGCAACTTGGAGAAGTGTTGTTGGTGTGGATAAACCCCACACATTTGGTGTCATAAATGTGTCGAGTAAAAACAATTGAGAGTAGCCTTCCGTGTCTGGCTTCTTTCACACAGCATAATGTTTTATGATTCCATCCAGGTTGTTGCACTGAGCAGTAGTTTTTTTTTTTCTTGTGTGGATGACCATGATTTGCATATCCGTCCACCAGGTGGATATCGAGTTGCTTTCACTTTTTGGCTATGATGAATAAAGCTGCTATAAACATTCAAATAGAAGTCTGTGTCGACATATGCTTTCATTTCTCTGGGGAAAATGCCTAGGATATTGGGATTGCTGGGTCATATGGCGAGTACACGTTCAACCGTGTAAGAAACTGCCAAACTATTTTCTAAGTGGCAATACCATTTCGCAATCCCACTAGTTTATGAGGATTCGAGTTCTTCTGCATCCTTGTCGGTACCAATGATCCCCAACTTACGATGGTTCAACCTAATGAATTTCCGACTTTACAACAGTACAAAAGATATTCGGTAAAAACCGTACTCCAAATTTTGAATTTTGATCTTTTCCCGAGCTAGCAATACACCGTACGACACTCTCGTGATGCTGGGTGGCGGCAGCAAGATGATTTTCCCAACTGCAGGCTAATGTCAGCGTTCTCAGCTTTCAGGTGGGCTCAGCTATGATGCTCAGTAGGTTAGGTGTATGAAATGCATTTTCGACAGGATATTTTCAGCACACCATGGGTTCGTCAGCATGTAACCCCATCGTAAGTCAAGGAGCATCCGTACTGGGCATTGTTTTAGTAGGTGTGTAGTGTGTACCTTTAGTAGGTGTGTACTGTGTGACATTTCCCTGAACGCTCATGTTGTTATCCATTTTTTCATGTGCTTGTCATCTGTCTATTTTTAGTGAAGCTTTTTTAATCTTGACATTTAACAGAGCCTTGAAAATAATTAAGTGCCTCGAGTTTTGTCTTTCAAACTCTTTAGGTGACTTTTCCTGGCATATCCGAGAGTGAGAATAACAATATATTTGAAAATCCTTAAATGTGTGGCAATTTATTTAGGTACATGGTTATGCAGTCTAATAGCACAGAAAGACCCTTAGAAGTATGATACAGTTTTAAATGAAAAAAGCAGAACACAAGCTAGTTGGATCAGCATATATAAATACTCTCAAGGAAAAAAGGGGAAAGAAATATACATAAAATTCCAACCATATTTGTATTGGGATGGTGACTTTTTTCCTATATTGGTTTTCCTTAATGTGAATGTGCTTGTTCCCTTTTCACTAGTAACAGGAAAAATGAGAGGATTTGAAATAGAAGAGTTCTGACAAGAGGAACTTGTTTCCTAAGAAAATTAAGCTAATGATTATTATTTTTTTCTTTTTTAAAAGATATTTATTTTAATTAGTTTCAAGTATACAGCACATTGGTTAGACATCTATAGAGTTTGTAAAACAATCCCCCCAATTGCTCCCTCCCTCCCCGACCCTCCACCTAGCCTATGTATTAATGCTAACTGCATTGCTTATGCCATGCTCCCCATCCCCGTGACCATCTATCAGCTATTAATTTGTACTTCTTTAACCCTTCACCCCATTCTCCCAGCCCTCCAGCCTCCTGCTTCCCTCTGTCTGTCACCGAATTGTCCACTATATTTGGGAGTCTGCTTTTGATTAGTTTGTTCTTTTTATTCCTTAGATCCCGCATATAAGCAAAATCATATAGTGTTTATCTTTCTCTGTCTGACTTAAATATCTTCTAGGTCCGTCAAGCAATATCTTTTTCCATCCCCTTCCTTTTAGTCTGCGTATGTCTTTTAATCTGAAGTGAGTCCCTTGTAGGCAGCATATGTAGGAGTCCTGTTTCCTTATCCATTCATCCTATCTTTTGGTTGGAGCACTTAATTCTTTTCCTTTTGAGATGCTCATTGATAGGAATGTAGTTATTACCATTCTTTATTTCTGTTTCTGATACATGTTTTTTCTTCTTAAAGATGTCCCTACAACATTTCCTGTGATACTGGCTTGGTGGTGATAAATTCCTTTAGCTTATTTTTGTCTGGGAAGCTCTTTATCTGTCCTTTAAGGGATAGCTCTGCTGGATAAAGTATCCTTAGTTGTAGATCCTAGGTCTTCATCACGTCGAATATTTTTTGCCAAGCCCTTCTGTCCTGCATAATTTCTTTTGAGAAATCAGCTGCCAGTCTTATGGGTGTTCCCTTATACATAACTATCTGTTTCTCTCTCGCTGCTTTTAAGATTCGTTCTTTGTATTTAACCTTTGGCATTTTAATTATGATGTGTCTTGGTGTGGGCCTCTTTGGATCCCTGGTTTTGGGGATTCTCCGAGCTTCCTGGGGTTTTATGACCATTTCCTTCACCAGGTTAGGGAAGTTTTCCATCATTATTTCTTCAAACAGCTGTTCAACATCATGATTTTCTTCAGTTACGCTGATCAGACAGATATTTGAACCCTTAATAGTGTCCCATATGCTTCTTAAATTATTTTTATAGTCTTAGCATCTTTTTTCTTGCCATTGTGATTGAGTGTCCTTGGCTTTCCCATCCTCTAGATAGGTCATTTGATCCTCTTCTTTATTCACTTTGTTTATTCCATTTAATATACTTCTCATCTCAGATAACGTGTTCTTCATTTCAGACTGGTTCCCTTTTATAATTTCCATTTCCATTTTTATGTTTTTTATCTCTTTGTTGAAGTCCTCACTGAATTTATCTACACTTCCCAAAAGTTCATTGAGCATCTTTATAACCAGTGTTTTGAACTCTGCATCTGTTAGATTGCTTGACTCCATTATATCTGGATCTCTGTTCTGTTCTCTCGTATGGTTTCTGCTTCTTTGTCTTTCAATTTTGGCTCCTTTCCGTGTCTTTTTCTATGTATTAAGCAAAGTTCCTAAGTCTCCCGGCCTTATTAGCGTGGCTTTGTGTAGTAGGTGTCCAGTGGCACAGTCCTGAGAGGGGTTCAGCTGTAGGTTAAGCTTAGCCCCAGCCTGTGCCGCTCTGGGGCCGCCTGTTAAGATTCAGCAAGTAATCCACAGATGCTGTGCTTATAGTTGCCTCAGAAGGCCACACCAGAAACCAAGGCTGCCTCCAGCGCGAGTCTCAGCAAGGAGCACCTGACTCGGTGAGGATACACCTGGATGTGGCTTGGGTGGAGCCGCGAGTTGGGGGAGGCGGGGTTTCAGGGAATCCTCTGGGCTGGGCGACCTCTGTTATCCACTGTGATGACGTCTCATCTATGGTGGTGCTGTGTCCGCACACTGGGAGTGGGGAGGGCTCAACAAGGAACAATGGATACCGCCAGCACTTCTGTACAAAGTGAGTCTCGCCTCAGCCCTCATTCCAACAAAGTCTCCCTATAAGTCTCTGGTGCCCCTTGCACGCAGCTGAATCAGCACTGGTGCTCAGAGCCAGCAGGTCTGTCACCTCAAAAATCCGCTCATGGATGCGGCCTCTTAAGGTGCCTGCCACTGCCGCAGCCTCTGTCTCACTCAGCCACTCGGACTGGGCTGCTCCGCGTCCTCGCCCGTCCTACCTTCTGTCATTGCAGGGTGCTTTCTTGAGTTCTCCCTAGTCGTACGGCTTGTTCATCAAGATCTCAGGTGATTTTCCCTTGCTGCTTGCTCCTTGTTTCCGTCACAACTTTGATTTGGTCGCCAGAGGGATGAACAGAGCCTCTATCATCTATGCCATTTTTTTCCTCCCTAAGCTAATGATTATTATAAGCAGATATTTATTTATCTATCTATTTACTTTTCCTCTTTCGGAAGATGCATTCTGGTGAAAGGGAGATGAGTGTGACATGGAAGAGCACAGAGCACGAATGGCCTCAAGTCGTGATTTTACTGGTACTGGACAAAAGCTGTGGCATGAAGAGTCCATGGGCTGCCAGCTGCCAGTGCCTCCTTCCTGGAGGGGAAGCGTCCTTGAGGATGTTTCTGTGGTTCCCCTTCTGATCCTCATTTAGCTACAAGTGACTATTTAACTCAAGAAGCCAGAACATTCAGCAATGATCCACATCACAATGTTAGTGTTGTTCTCAAACATTATCTTACTGAGGCAGCATCAGAAAAAAAATACAAAGATGTTACCAAAATACAGGGTGATATTGGCCAAAGGAGGAAGTCTGTCTTTCCACACATTCATTCAATAGATGTAACTGACACCTGTTCCATGGATCTTACTCTCCAGTAGAGACAGACAGACAGTGAGTAGTAAGTTGTGAAGAAAGCTGCCGTATTCAGAATAGAGCAATGGCTATAAAATCAGCTTTCATGAATCCATTCATCTAAACAGTATTTTTTGGAGCATCTTCTATGTGCCTATTTGCTGGATAGAGGAGATATAACAGTGAACAAAATCCAGTTCCCGGCACCCACAGCCTCTAGTCTGGTGGGGAAGACTATGTAGTACTCTTCTGTGCTGTGATGAGCAGTTAGCTCAATCTCACGAGGGCCTGATAAAGTCTAAATGTATATTCTTGAGCAAGGTAGCTAACTTCTCTGAGTCTCATGAAAGCATAACAGGATTGCGAGGTTTAAAAGTGGAAGTGCACAGCATATTGTTTTAAAGTCATTTTAACAATGAACTTGGAATCTGCTCACACTGCAGTGCGGTGAGGAAAACATTGGGATGTGTGTCATTAACCAGAACAACAGTGAGGAAGAACTACTGCTAATATTGGCACAGCTCTTCGTGGTTTACGAAGCCCTTTTACATACAGTTTATCATCTAATCCACACAAAAGCCCAGCGAGGTCTAAGTAAATACAGTGACCCCTCTATGTGTCCGGTGGTTTCCTGGGTTGGTCCTGGCATTAACGGAAAAGTTGGTCTGTAGTTTAGTTAATAAGGTTGTCCAATGGCAATTAATCCTTGGTTTTGACAAATGCACCATGATTACGAACACGATTAACATCAGAGGAGGCTGGGTGATGAGTATATAAGATTTCTCTATCCTAACTTTTCTGTAAATCTAAAATTCCAAACAAAATTGAAAAAAAACTAAAACCCAAAAAACACTGACCCCTTAGCTGGGCCTTTATCCTGGCAAGCCATCTGTCAGGAGAGCGCCCAGCAGAGGCATTGCAGCTCAGTGGCTGGAGCTGAAGGTGGCACTGGGCGGACGCTCTAGAAGCAAATACAGGAATGGAGGAGGCCGGATCCTTGGTCATCCCGAGTGAACACTGGCCGGACCTATCCCTCGGGGCCTGTGCCAAAAGGAGTTCAGATGATTCCTGGTCCCCAGCGAACTCACGATCTGATTTACAGCCCTTTTCCTCACTGGAATTCACGTGATTTCTTCACTCGTGGATTTCCTTTACTAATAAGCTTTACTGTTTCAAGAATTAGAAGACCCCGCGTTCTCTGAGCTCACTCTGCTGGGAACCAGGAGGAGGTGGCCGGCAGGCAAGGAAACGGGCCGGGGTTAAGTCCCTGGGTGCGCTGACCATCTAGAGCTGTATAATTCAATTCATCCGGGTGTTTTTCTCCTGTTGTGTTTTATTCTCTGTGTCCTCCCACTCCCACTTTAAAAAAAGAAAAGGGCCTGGGTGCTCTTCTGACTTTTCCGAGTGCTTTTTCACATTTGAGGCTATAGAGACCTTTAGTACCTATGGCCCCAGTCCTAGAACCGGGTAAATTCTAAGTATTACCCACCTTCTCAGATGCTAAGAACAAGCGAGGCCAAGGAAGACAAGGGCCTGCAGGGGGCCATTTCTGAGCCAGAAGCTTCCGGTGTTCCTAAACTCCTTCCTGCATGTTTCTCATCACTTACCTAGGCTTGTCTGTCTCAGTGTCTCCCCTGCCCACCCCCTCCTCACCTACTTCCCTGCTACAGCCTTGGGTCAGGCCCCCACACTGCCTCATCGGGATTCCTGAAATAGCCTTCTGGACCGCCCCCGCCTCCGCCTCGCCCCCCCCTCAGCACCCCCAGCCTCCATCGCTTGCATCGGTTCCAACCCATTCTCAACCATGGCGCTGTCAAAGTACAGCCATTACAAAGTTAAAACGTGACTGTCACACAAACATATGACGAGCATGTGACAAAGATCAAGATAACTCACTACTGAAAAATTAGCAATTGGTCAACCTAATTCAATGGAAAATTCAAGAAACTATATTACACGAAAAACAGAATGCTGTAATAAGATTGCAAACTTATGGACACAATAAAGCTAACTTTTGCTCTTTCACGTATCTGCCTTCCTCCCCCAGTGCCTTCATTCCTAGGCGTCTTCCCTGGAGGCCTCCTCGAGGTCCTCCCCGGGTGCTCCCCGCTAACAGAGGAGGAGGGGCCCATGAAGGCACTTCCCCCACTCTGAGCAGAGCCCAGGCCTTTCCACTCCTGGCCCTTCCCCCTCCACCTTTCCGCACCTCAGTGTCCATCAAACTGCTGGAGCCTTTTGTTGGGGGAGGGGGGATCCCACATTTGCCGATCCACCTGACCCTCGGAAAAATGGAACAGGAACAGTCGGTTTTAGCCTCGATTATGTCATCCCAGTAAGCGGTTACAGCCCAACTCATTTATAGCTGGTTGCTTCAGTTGGCAACTCTGACACCTGACAGCTCGGCTCTCTCTTTACTAGCTCAGCTGAGCTGCTGATAGGGTAGTATTTTTTCTTGGAATGTAAGTTCCATGAGGCAGGGACTTTGAGTATCTGAAGATTCTATCTCTGGTATGCAGTCGAGTGTGGTATGCTGTGTTTGCGATAACGAGTGGACCTAGAGGGTATCATGCTAAGTAAAATGAGTCAGAGAAAGAAATACCATATGATTTCACTTGTATGTGGAATCTGGAAAACAAAATAAACAAAACAGAAACAGACTCACAGATACAGAGGACAAACTGGTGGTTGCCAGATGGGTAGGGAATTGAGGGGGGGCCTGGGTAAAAAAGGTGACCCTTTAAGTACAAATTGGCAATTACAAAATAGTCACAGGAATGTGAAGTACAGCATGGGGAATATAGTCAATAATGTTATAATAACTATGGATGGTGCCAGGTGGGCACGAGACTTATCAGGGGATCACTTTGTAAGTTATATAAATAGCTAATCGCTATGCTGTAGACCTGAAACTAATATAATGATGAATGTCAACTGTAATTGAAAAAACAAAATTGTAAAGGGTGTAGAATGCTGAATGTGCAAAATAATGAATGAATGAGTGAAGACTCAAGAGCTGGATTTTTCAGGGGGTGTCGGAAACCAGCCGACCAAGTCAAACCAGGTCCCTGAATGGGGGAGCGGGGACTGAGAAAAAAGAGAAGACAGACAGGGTGCAGGAGGGAGAACAGATCTCACAACTGTGTCTCCGAGTTTATTTCTTAGGCTCCTTTTTATACATAATCTGTTCCTTTGTGTATCCCAAGATAACATAGTTAAAGTAACATCCTGAAGATCAAGGTACAATGGACACTCCCTTTGACACTCCCTTTATCTATACTTAATCTTCTTCTTCCTGCAATTCCACAGAACCAGCCTTTTCCCTTTTTTATGCAAGCAGGCCTCCCGAGATAATCCATGCACTCCTTTGAATTTTGGGAGCTTTAGCTCCCTACGAGGGGGCGGGGTGGAGGTGGCGCACATTCTGCCCTGCTCGGTGCCCTCGTGTGTATTCAGCAAAGACTGGTATCGTTTAAACATCGACCGACTACTTCGGATTGACTTTTCTCCCCACCACCCAGCACTTGCTCACCTTCCCCCACCCACAGTTCTATCAGCCAAGAAGGAAAGAGAACATTCAGCAAGCACCGAGGCCATTCGGGTCCGGATGACTGATCACTCTCCTGCAAGAACTCAGTACTTGGTGACATGGCAGATAGTCTCTGGTGGGTGAATGACCAGTGTCTGTCAGGCTCCGAGGCTCCATTCCGCAACGAGACACTGACAAGACCACACCACTAAAAGTTCACCAGAGTGATGCCACCCAAGTTGGCCTCCTGGCCCACGGGCCTGGTGACACCTCCACCTCACCATCGACCTCTTTGTGATTCTGAACTGATCACGGAAGTGTTTGTACAAACACTGCCAGTCTGGGTTGGCAAACCCCGGTCCAACTGTGGGAGGTACTGATGTGGTACCCGGATAGCTAGGCTCTCTCTCAGCAGCTTCCCTGCCCCACGCATCCCATCTGGGTCTGCCCCAGCCTTGGGGACAGTTGCCAGGAACTTGAGCTGCTTGTGCTTCTCAGGAATGGGCAGACACCTTGGGAACCACTTGAGGAATTTTGAACAAAAGTGACTTGATCTGGATGGTTAGGTGCTTATGGGATGGCTGGATGGGGAGGGGAGTTGGGGAGGCTGAGCCTCTGAAAGCTCTGCTCCCTCAGCCTGGGCAGGAAGGGAAGGTGGGCATCTAGAGGTTGTCACTGGCACTACTGACACTGGACACGCTGACATGGCTGTGACCCAGGGGACAGCAGGGCCTCCACTGCTGCGGCCAGGGACGGGGTCGCACGCTGGACACTGGGGCAGGAAGACGCACGGCTGCCTGACCGTTTGCAGCCGGAAGACAGCCTCGGCTCCTCCCACCTTCCAAATCCACTAAGCCTGGGTCACGACACGCACGGCCACACTCGCAGGAGTCGGTTTGGGAGATGCAGCTTGAGCTTTCTGCCTCGGGCGGGAACGGCCCCTGGGGGCAGGTGGGCCCCGTGAGGACGAACCCGTTTGTGCCCAGAGAGCGCCCCCACCGCTCCGGGCACACGGCACGCGCTCAGCCAAGGGCCCCCGCGAACATCACAGTGGCTGCCGCTCCGTGCCTGCCGTGGGCCGGCACCGGGCTAGGCCCTGGGAGCTAGGACAGCGGGCGACGGGGCCCTCCCCTGGAGAAGTGATGGGACTCCAGGGGAGCATAAAGAGGACGCCCACAGGAAAGCGGTCAGTGTAGAAGTGCATTCTACAAGCCTGTGGAGCTCAGAGGGCAGAGGGGGACCCCTAGGCCAGTCTTGGGGCGGCGAAAACCCACCTGGCAGGGCAGGGTGGAGACGACGAACTCCGGGTAGGCAGCCTGGGGTGGTGCCCGCCCACGGCCTCCCTGCCTCTGGACAGAGTTCTAGAAAGCCCCTTCCCTGCCATCAATTTTATAGCCTGTGTGTAATTCAATTATTCGATGTTTATAAGCACTTACAGTGTACCAGAAACCAGGGAGGCTTCTCCCACAGTTACATCTAAGGGAGAAATTTTTGGCGGGATCACTGCAGAAGCTCTCCAGCTGGATCAGAAGATGACGGGCGAAGAGAGAGATGGGAAAATCTGTGGACGATTTCTCTGCGCTCTGGCCATTTCTCTTCCCCAGAGCCGAAGGGTCATGCAGCCATGGGCAAGCCCCTGTCACACAGGGTCAGAGACTCGGGAGATGCCTGGCTCTGTACTCCCACCCTCGCTGCCACCCCCAACACACACACAAACCACCCCCCGCAGGCAGCCCTGACATGCATAGCATGAATTCCTCAGAGCCTGAAAGCGGGCTGTGTCTCTAGCTGCCACAGGGACTTCGCACTGATCTTCAAGGTTGGACCACACAAGAAACCTGGAGAGAGGGGCTAGCCTGTGGGCAGACTAGGGAGGGGCTACTTTCCCCACGGGAAAGCCGCCTCCTACCCATCTTCCCGCCATTCCAGCCTTTCCCGGCTGGATGAGGCAGTGTGGGGCGCCCTCGTGTGGGCAAGACCAGCCCTGCAGCCTCGCCAGGCGGCACCCCTTAAAAGCTCACTACAGCATCATTCCTTTCCTCCCCCGGCCCCCCTCCCATTACCGAAGCCACTTCTTTTTGAAAGTGGAAGGAAACAATACAAACTCCCAAGCAAACCACAGCATTCTGATCTCCAACATCATTAGCAGAGCATTAATTAATTGCTTACCCACAGAAAAGTTAATTACCATGGAAATTTTTAAAAGACAAAGGAAACATGAGTTTAAACTTTAATTACAGCCCCTACATGTGGGAATGGATACGAGCTGGTTTCTCTCAGATCTAACTGTTGGCCACTAAAGCGAGCGCCGCTGATCCCTGGGCAGTCTCCTGCTCCCCTCACCTGCCCGCTCAGAGGAGGCAAAGAAGAGGGGAGGAGCTTGGACGCAGCAGACACTCCACCCAGGACTCTGGTCGCCACCCCTCGGGGAGCTGCTCCAGTGCAGGGGTTCAGAAACACAGGACAGGGTCCACTGCCCCAAATCGATCTTTCTTGTTTGGCTCACTGCTGCCTAAAATGTCACCGCAGGAATAGTGGTGGATACTGTGACACGATGCAGCCCGGACCCCGCCTCCAGGAAAGCAGGACACAATCCCTGGCCGCTGGGATTGCTACCAGCAGACAGCCTCAGCCGCCGGCTCCTTCCGGATTGCCCTGACTCACACTGCCCCTCCCCGCTAGCCGGCACCCGGTGCCGATCAACTTGGGGGGAGGCACTCACACCTCACTTTGAGTCAGCTCTGAGCTCATTTCAGCTCCTGTGCTCCCAGCAGGGTCCGCCCCGCTATCGCTCATTGTAGTGCAGCTCACCTTCCCGTGGCCAAGCCTGCCGTTGTCCCCTTTCTTCCGCGGGTGATAATCCCAAGAGAACTCCCTGACACATGTCCTGCACGCTCAACTCCATCTCAGAGTTTGCTTCTTGGGCATCCTAACTTGTGACAGGGATTTAAATTAAAGTGTTTAAAACGTACATTTTATAGAATCATCAAATTAAAGGAGCCTCAGAAGGACTCTAACCCGGCTTCCCACCCCACCCCTGCCCCCCAGCCCCCACCCCCCCACACCCACAGCAACGTGTTTGGCATCTGACAGATAATGGGGCGCCAGCTTGCACACTGACCGTGACACAGCTCGTCATCTCACAGAGCAGAGATTTTCAGTGCCTGGACAGCTCAGGCAGGCTTTTCTCATGCTGATCAGCTCCTGCCAGGCAGAGTCACAGATGGTGAATCTAAGAGGGTGTCAGTCCTATGCCAGGCTGCGAGGGACACAGGATGGTGCAGACCGTGTCCCAGCCCTCAGGAAAGACCAGGTCCAGAACAAGAATGTGGGCAGGGCTCTGGCTCCCATCCCCTTCCACAGTCCCGAGGACACACATTTGACTCACATCTCAAGTTCTGCATGGCGCCATGGACAATGGAGCAGACACACTGTAGGACAGTCAGCCGAAAGCCTGGACACTTCGCCTCATATCAGACATTTGTAGGTCCACAAGCTGGGATCAGTTAAGCTGAGGTTGTGTCATCTCCTGCCTGTATGGCAGGAAAGGCCACTGGTCTGCTAAAGAATTAGCCAGTACCCAGGAACTCCCTGGACGCCGCCCCTTTGACCAAAGGGGCTCTAGGGCCATGCTGTTGGTCTGACCTGGGTGCAGCTAGATGGCGCTGTCCCCTCGTGTCTGCACCTGTGGTAGCCTAACCAGCTCACAGGGCACCTGGCTCCCACCCACGTGACTGCGTAAGTGAAGAAGGGTCCACACCTGGTTCCTGGACCCCAGAGCTGGGTTTTCACCGAGGCCACAGTCACAGCCCATTGGAGACACTGCTTTGGCATAGCTAAGCTGTGTGATCTTAGACAACTCCCTTCTCCTCTCTGGGACTCGAACTGTATCTTCTCTGTAGGATAAATGTGTAGGCATCACTCTCTGAGTTCCCTTCTGGCCATGACATTCTCTGGTTCTAAGCCCCATATAACAGATAAGAAAATTGAGGCTCAGCTTTTGGGAGGGGCATGAATGGGAGAAAGGCCTCTTCCAGTTGCCCCACGGGACCCGCCTCCTGCCTCCCCCGCTCCCTCAGCTCAACCCAGGAGCACAAGGGGGAAGAACCCCTGCCCTTTCTGCATCTCAGAGACTCGTTTAAAGAAGAATCCAGGCTTTTGGCTCCTTTTCTGGCCTGGACTCAGAAGCAGGAAGCTTATCAGTATTTAATGAAGCCAGGACCAACCTCATCATCAAAGGCACTTGTGTTAATAAGCACCTTTCAATCCGTACAGGGAGCCAATACTCAGAATAAAAAGGGGAAAAGCCATCATCTTGAAATGTCTGGGCTCCTACCTGGGCTGGGCCCCAGGAAGTCATGATGGGTAATTACGGGCTGTCGTCCTAGCACAGCACACGGCCCAGTCAGGTGTAGGTGATGAGGAGGAGCATGTGACCCCTGCAAGGCTGGGAGGTTGAGGTCATGAGAAGGAGCAACTTCCTGGTTTTAGTTCCCTTCTGTCCTGCGCCCTCGGAGAGTCCACGCCCCACTCCTCCGTTTCACAGAAGGGTGGAAAGGGTACCCCTCTCTTCCGGTCTCCCTCTGGTGACCCCTGCTGGCAGACCCTACCCAGGGCGCTAACCAGTGGAGCAGAAACGTGGTTTTCAGTTCCTGCCCCGGCATCTCACAGCAGAGTGTGGGAGGACGGGTTTGAAGCTGAGACAGTGGCGTGCACACCGCGGGGCTTGCCAGCCGCCTAAGGTCAGTCTAGGTAGGGCTTCCTCCCATCCGAGAGGTGGCTGAGTAAAGCAAAGATGAGGGGAAGCAGGCATCAGCTGAGGAAGACTCCATACTGGAAAAGCAGATCCATCTATTAGCACTGAGATCAGAATGGAGCTGCTGGGAAGTGGCAGTGTAAGAGACTCGTGGGGAAGGCACTCGAGTGACCTGAGCTGATGGAAGGGTGGGAAGAGAGGCAGGAGCGAGGGGAGGTCAGCGATCCCCGGGCACAGGGATGAGAAAATGCTGAGGCTTTCGGCTGGGATTCAGAGAGCGGAGCTCAGAGAGCTAATTCCATCTCTGAAGCCTCCTCTCCCCACATCCCTATTGGGTGGGCAGGGAGGAGACAAGGAAGCCTTAGCAGAACTAAGAAACTCTGTCCTTCCTTTCAAGTCCCTGTGGATTAGGTTCTTAATGGACTTCACCTGGGTGCAGGGTGGGAAACTTCAGGGATCTGTGGGGATTCTGGTGATGGGGGAGCTTAGGCAATTCAGTTGTCTGTCTGGGGGGCTCCCCACACCAATAATTCTTTACCTCTAATTTAATGTCCTAAAAATTAACAAAAGATGTGGGAAGCACAGCTGTCCGGACCGACTCACTTCTGTCAGCTCACCCTTCAGATTCTTGCCATGCTCACCACCTGCCAATCAGGACCGCAGCTCCTGAGCAAACGTGATTTATAGACCTGTCAACCATCTCGGGATCGACAGGGTATCTGAACTCCACCTTCTCAAATCTCCAGCTATCCCGTTTCCTGTAGAGGTCCTGATGGCTTGGGAATTTGAGTCCCACTCCCAACCTATCTGGTCATACAGGTTCCCCCACTCCCCCCTGTTCCCCATACAGACTGCATGCATTTTAAATGCTTACAGTCAAGGACTGGGGAAGACATCCGATAATGCTCTGATCTGGTTTCCCATGACCAGATGAGCCTCTAGTCATTCAGTGTAGCTAGTGCCAGGCTAAGGACAAGAGTCCTGGACCTCAAGTGAGGACCCTAGCCACTCCCTGGGTAAGCGCATGGCTCCCCACCTTGGGTCAGCCCCCTTGGTGTGCTTTCCTGGAACTCTCAGCCTACATCCTACATCTGATGTGTGCAATGAAACATCACAGAACCTAATCTCACCACTGATTTGGATGAAAGCCCTGGTGACTATTTAAACCGAAATGCATTAATAGCTCTGAATATTTCATGCCAGGTACATTAGAACAACCGGCATTATTTATTGAAAGCTGATCACCCATCATGGGTATTAATACATTTTGCTTCACGATGTCAGCCAAAGGGAAATTAGCTTCAAGGAACAAGGTGGGAGGCTTTTGGTCTCCTAGGTACTTTTGCCTCAGGAAATCAATCTTAACAGGGATGGAAGGAGTGGCTTAGTGGTGTTACCCGGCCTCACTCTAGCTTCTGCAGAAACCGGAAGGCTCATCAGGAGGGCCTTCGAACTGCCATGTGAGCTGGAGGCCCAGTGACACATCGCAGACACACCGGGCCAGGCTGAGACTCAGCTCTCTCCAGCGGCTAACAATTCCCCTTGGTCTGAAATGGAGCCCAACGTCTAGCTCTTCTGGTTTCCTACAGAGGATAGTAAAGGAGTAAATGGGCTTAGCTGATCAGGGAGGGATTTGGTTAACATGAGAGAGGAATTCACAGCAACGAGCAGCTCTGGTCTCTTATGGTTGTTCACATTTCTCAGAATTCTATCGCCTTTCTTCTGAAGAGAAAATGTGGCCTCTGCGGGCTGTCGGTGTCCTGCTACCCCTTACTTAGACTTAGGTGTGACATGCTTACTTTGCGTTCCTCCCGCACATTGGAATGTAAGCCAGCGCTCGTTGGGCATCATGAAGGCCACATGTGAATGGGGCAGCAAGGACAATGGACATGCAGATTCCATGGATCTCTTCTGCTCAAGTACATAATCCATTGTCCCGCTGGACTTCTCAAAAACAAATTCAAAGACAAAATGGTTAAGAATTTCACGGAGATCGCGTTAAAACAAACATGTAAACAGGATATAGGGAAACCAGAAGAGATACATTATTCTGGGCTAGTAGCAGCAGGACTGTCAGCCCCTTGGGCTGAAGGGACTAGGACCCTCGAAGGAAAGGGCTTCCTTAAAAGAAGCTGAGACATTGGCTGACGGGCACAGCCAATCCCAGGCGAGCCCGCCGGAAAGAAACTGGTGAATAAGTCCCCCAACCTCTCCTCCCTCCCTCCAGGCTCTTGCTGGGGCTCCCCATTGCCAAACCCAATGGGAACCCAGAGGGCAAGTGAACCCCTCCATACGTGTCAGCCTCTCTGAGCTGTCCCCTCACATCTCAGTAGGGCAGAAAGGGGAAAATGATGAGTCTGGGGGGAAGCAGAACATATCCCTAGGCGAAGGGGTAGAAGCAAGACTCCGGATGGGCCGTTTAGACGCTTTCCCCTTGGAACCTGAGTTTTGAGTAAAACAACACAAAGATGGAAGGAGACCGGAGCCGATGCACTCTGTTCTGCTGTAACGAAACTATTAGTTCTCGCTACCTAGATCCCTGGCGTTGCCTCATACCCCGTCCTTTCCAAGACGTCGTTATTCAGTTGCTCCTACCATGCTGTAGGATGCCCCATATTCCAGTACGTTCTCCTTTCGCTTCGGTAGCAGGAGTTAATTTTCGTTGCTCGATATAAACTCCTAAACGTGGGAGGAAGGGAGGAAGAAGCACTCACACTGGCTGCCGGGTGGATTTTGTGGATTTAAAGTGAGAGAGCCGGAAAGCAGCGAGACCAACTAGGAGGCGACTGCACTAGTCCCTGCGAGGGACGATAAGGGCTTGAATGGGGAGCAAGAGGAAATGACCTACCTGGTAGGTATCGAGCTAGTGTCCACCACAAGCTCCTACTAGAAACGTATAGCATCTTGTCAGATGATGTGGTGAACACTGAAAGGCCTAATTTGGGGTTTGGAAAATGTGGTCACCATATGTGTTGACGTCCAGTCATGGGCCAGGCAGGCATGGTGAAAGTTAGGGGAGAGACAGCCAAGTAAGATGCCCCAGGAGTGTGAGTCCTCAGCCTTCCTCGGGCCATCGCTGCTTCGCTCATCTGTGCTGATTTTGATTATGCTACTCTTCTAGCTTTCCTTTTCGACATCTTATCCCAAGGGAGGGAGAGGCGAAAGGGGAAAATACTTCATCGGATCAGTCCACCTCCCAATTCCAGTTATAAGGCCAGTTTTCAGTTTTCCTTTGGGTCTCATGGGAATCCTTCTGTACCCAACACATTAACTCTGTGTGTGTGTACATGTTTGTGTGTCTGTGTATCTCTCTCTCTCTCTCTCACACACACACACACACACACACACACAGAGCTGGCTCTACAGGTCCCTACTCCACTTTTCTCTTCTACTTCCCTCCAAATACTTCACCACCTTTTTTCCAAAATGCATTAGAGAACTTGGAGTAAGAATGAGAAAGGCAGAAATGGCAGCTCATTCGTTTAAATATGCTAATGAAGCATGTGCTGAAATGTATTATTTTTGCATATATTACTTTGAAATGCAAATTACAAGAGCTGTCAGTAACTATCTCCCTAAACTCCTGGGGTTAAAGGACAAAGGGGAGAAATTTCCTTGAAAATTCATTTGCTAGCTCTTTTCTAGCAGAGAAAACCTCTGCCATTCCCCAGGGCTCTCTCCTGCTCCCACTAAACAGAGTGAAGTCCTAGAGTCCTTTTCACACTACAGTGAATGTGGTACTTTTCATGGGCAGTGGCCTTGCAGATTACTACCAGCCTGGGGAACAAGTCTCATCGTCAGAAAGAAAACACAAGTCGCCATGTTTTAGCTTTATTTTCCTCTGCACAACACCAACTGGGACACCAAAGAAAAGGGACCAGGGAGAGTCAGTGGAAGAAAGTGCTGATGAACTACTAAACTGTCCTCTGCAAAGCCGACTAGAACTCCCCGGTTCGGAGCCCAGGCTAACCCGTTCACAGCTCTGAGCGGAACCGTACCCAGATTTCACTTAGCCTTTATCTTGGACTGGAGCTGGTTTGGCATAGATAATGGCATCTTGACTCCTTTGTGTGCCTACTCCCTTAACGATTAAGCCTTAGGACATAACATTCAGCCAGTGTCAAATGAAGCCTGGGGTCTACTGATCATGAGGACAATATGTTTGAGGTAAACTACGGATAACGTCTTGGCCCACAGAGGTGGCCACAGACTGAACGAGATGACACCATGGTGGCTGATTCCAGAACCAGACACAATGATCAATTACCCAGCCCTGTCCACTCAGTAGCACCCACGACCCCCAACTCCTTTGGTTTCCATGACGGAAGACTTTTTAGGGACTTGCAGCTCTCTAAAATGAATCCTTACTTTCTCTGCTGCAAAACCTGTATGTACCTCATTGACTCAGAAATGCACAAGTAGACGCACCCCTTTGTTCCTACAACAAGTGCTTCTGTTTCTGTCCTATGGTCACTGGTCTGGCCTTGTAGGTCATAGAAACATTGCTGGTCTGACATTCCTTTATCATGTACTTTCTGAGGAGTCTGACTCCCGGTTAAAAACCTGCGTGTGATTTTTCAGGCTTGGCCTTAGGTAATTACAGATTCAATCTTCTCACAGATTTGCTGTTTCATTATGATTCGGTCTTAGTAGGTTGTATATTTCCAAGAATTTATTCATTTCTTCTAGATCGTCCAATTTGTTGGCACATAATTGTTCATAGTCTTATGATCCTTTAATCAGCTACTCAGACACCTGACAACTCAGTGCTCCCTGCCCCCCAATACCTTTGACTGCGGTTTTTATAGACATTAGACTAGGAAGGAGATCCTGAAGGCCAAAAGTGCTTTCTCATGATAATAGCAGGTAACAACCTTTTAGCATCTGCTGTATGCCAGACAATGCAATATACTTTATATGCATTATCCTGACCAATACTCATGAAAATTGCCATTATTATTGATGACTATGTTCCAGATACTCTTATTCCCTTTCTTAAAATTCTGTTTAAAAAATATTAAATGACTTTCTCAAGGTCATACAGCTAATAAGTGGCAAAATGGGAACTGAAACGCAGACGCGAGTGATCTAACGTCCACGCGCGTCATCATCCCACTTCCAACCCTAAGCACCTCTGCTCCTGGCGGTCACCCGACGTCCCAGCGTGCAGCAGGCGTTCAATAAACGTTTCCCACGTGAATGATGCTCAAGTCTCCATCTTCTGCCCTAATCGCTCAGTCCTATGCCTACCATTAACGCAGGACGTTCCAGCGAGTCGCCCCAAAGCCATATGCCCAATGATGAGTTCGTCTTCCCTACCTAAATGTCTCTCTTTCCCAATGGTTCCATTTCTCCTCAGAATACCACCATTTTCTAGTCCCCAAGCTAACAATCCTACAAGTCAGTCTGCATATATCGATCCCCACCTCCCAGCCTCTTACCTAATCTGACGTCGAGCCCGATGGCTTTTCTCTTTGATTCTCAGACTTCCATCTTTTCCAGCTCTTGAAACCACTCTGATGTTCCCCTCACCCCACCTAATGACCAATAATACAGCCTCCAGGCTCAGAGCACAGCCTCCTGAGGACACTTCTTCCCCTGGCTTCTCTGATCCTTAACCAAGCACATTCCCAAAGTCATAGAGCCTGATGACAGATCACGTAGAACTGCATTTTAGAATGAAATAATATATTTGTTTAGGCTTGGGTCAGATTGGAGTTGGGGGACTGTGTTTTGTTTGAGAAAAGGAGATTGGTAGTTTCCCGTCATCATAACTGAAATGTAAATTCATGCCCTCCAGAACCCGACACGCCGTGAAGAGCACAAGCAGCCCTGGCTGCCCAGCCAGAGCATAGTTCCCAGCCTTTCCTCTCTGACCTCCCACCATTTGCTCCAAGAACAAGGTCCCATTGTTACAAACAAACAAAAACCCTGCTGTTTCTGTATATTATGTTTCTTATATTTATTATAATTGTTATTCGTGGCAAGTTTTCTAGGCATGAAAAAAATGCGTAAAATAAGTATGTCTATGGCTTTCAAATATAAACAGAAATAATGCTGTTAGTAATTGAAAATAATAAACAAACCACTAAGCATCAAATTTGCTGCTACAGGGACAACAAAACAAAGATTTTAAAAGGCAATACTATAGGCTGACTGGATCGGGATTTATTGGACAACTAGATTTGGTGAAGTGGGGAGATACTACTCTCTCATCCTTAAGATATCCCTCCCTCCCAACCCAGGCCACGATCAGCCCCATCCACCAAATGAATCCTATCGACTTTGGAGCCAGGCCATACGAAGGGGGTGAAGACCCAAGAGTAGGGTCCAGAAAAGAAAGCAGGTCTGCGCACCTCTTTGGACCCTAAACCAATGGTCCCTACCAGCCCACAGTCTCTCCTCTTCTATCCTAAGATGAGAGCACAGGCATTTTAAAGACCATATCCGTCAAGATATATGAAGCCTTTGCAGACTATTATGAAAGTTTACACAAATCTGATTATCTCCCCAGTGAACCAAATTACAGTAAATTCTTCCAACAAGATTAGTGTCAAATAGATTTGCTGAATTTACTGCCAGCAGCCTTGGCCAGTAACGGGGAAAGAGCAGGATAAACAGAGGCTTCCGGTAGTTTCTTAGTCCTTTTCTTCATTCTCTTTCCCTCCCACTCTGAACCTTCTAGACCCTCGAAGGTGAGAGCCTGTAAATTACACATGCCATTCAGTCAATGATCTGCATCCTTTGGAGCAGAATTTCATCTGTTCCCATCTGAATCCTGCCCTGCCCTTGCCTCCCACGAACAATCAACAGCCCTTCATTATCTCAGCAGCTTTGTCTCTTGTCCCGGGAGTTCCTGCCCAGTGGAGAGTAATAATTGAACCACAGGTTGGAGCTGAGATGAAAGTGATTTTTCCTCCCAGAGGTCTGGGCGTGGGTTGGGTGTGAATTAACCAGTAATTGGGTACAGCCTGGGGTGGTCCTGCCTCCATCATTATCTAACTCAGAAATTTAATCAGAATAGCTAAAGCTAAAGCTATTCTCCCTGGAGTCACCTGTCCGGCATTTTCTTTGGCATTAGATTTCTAAATCTCTTCTTAATGTATCAGGAGAGCGGGACTTGTCACTAGTCATAACTGTCAATCATCATCCTCCTCCTCCACCCTACCAAATGGTGTCACATACCTTCGTCTTCTCTAACCTCACCACGGCCCATCTAAGGAGGTGGATTGCTCTCTCTCTTTCACAGGAGATGAGGATAAAGCTCAAACAACACTGAGCCAGGCTGGAACCCCATCCTGATGAGACCTCGGTGGATCTTGCTCACGCCCTGCCCACATGCCTTTGGCATTCACCACTGCACATCTAAGACTGCCACTTAGAACATCTGCATGCCTGGCAAACCAGAAGTACGAGAGAGCTAAGGGTCTCAGGAGCATCTCTCAGCAAAAGAAAATAGGGGAGGGCATAAGTATCAAACTTCTTCGCTCCCGTTGAGATGACTCCACACACACCCCACGCCGCCTTCTAAAGTTCCCTGGCAGGACAGGACTCCAGTTGCCCACAGTGGTAACTGGCTTAATGGTGACAGGCACTCGTGTGAGGGCCATGGAGAGAATGTCGCACTTGAAGTCAGGACACCTGCCATGAGATAATGAAAATACTTAGCGAAAACCTGAGTTCATAGTGCATTTATTCGACCTTTAAAAAATGTTTGCTTTTCAGTTTATTATCCTAGCTCAGTGACCTCAGGCAAATCACTTAACAGCTCTGTGCACTGTTCATCATCCATTCGCACATCAGACATTTCTAAAGCTGTGTGCCAGGGGCACAGTCACAGAGATGTCCATGCCCACTGTGAGCTCCCGTTCTAGAGGGGCCAACCCACCTGGATCTGTGTGACGAGAGAAGCAAACTCAAGGTGCTGAGAGGGAGGGGTGCCTGGAGGGGCTTCTAACCCAGGCTTGGAGAGCCAGTAAAGGTTCTTGGAGGAGCTGCCACTGCACAGTAAGTAGCAGTTGATAAAGAGAACAGCGTCTGCAGCAGGGAACAGTCAGTACATGAAAAATATGGAGGACACACATGTGCCATATAAACCTCAAAGCAACAAGTGAACAGGACAAACAAATAGAGACTCATGGACATGGACAATGGACTAGTGGTTACCAGAGGGGAGCGGGGAGGGGGAGGTAGATAAGGGGGGAAATTTAATAATTTCTTTAATTAAAAAAATTAAATTAAAAAAAATTTTAAAAATCATAAAAAATAGGGAGGACAGAGAAACCTAAGGGAGCTGGGAGGGTCTGAAGCTGTTT
Source organism: Pteropus medius (assembly GCF_902729225.1). Classification (NCBI taxonomy): domain Eukaryota; kingdom Metazoa; phylum Chordata; class Mammalia; order Chiroptera; family Pteropodidae; genus Pteropus; species Pteropus medius. The sequence goes on along the minus strand of NW_024350924.1, from coordinate 4,834,891 downwards.
CTCCATAGAAACTCTATAGTGCACCTGAGCGGGTCACTTCAGGGGCTTGGACTTTGGTATCCCCACTTGGCCTGCTTTCCTCAACAATTGGTATAAGGTTAAATATAATGAATGTGAAAGTCTAAAGTTCTTCAGAAATCTGAAAGATTGAAGCGTGAGCCTGATCGACTGTACCCCACCCCTGCTGCTGGAAAGAGGAACTGTGAATATGACAGGTCATATTTTCTTTCCTCCCTCTTGTCTGAAGTAGTCAGCATGGCTGGAGGGGCCGTAAATCAGACTGAGAAGCAGTAAACACAATCCCGTGTCGTGGTCTTTGACAGCTGAGGAGATACTTTTACAGTGATTTACTCCGCGTGTTTTATTGAGCTCCTGTGCCAGGGACTCCTCCAAGTGCTGAGAACACAATGATGAACGGGAAAGACACACTTCTGCCCCCGTGGAGCGCAGGGTGACAGGATCAGACAAGCAAGCAGGTCATTTCCACCATCACATTTCACCGTCTTGACAGCTACGTGAAGGAAGCAGGGCTGACATTCTGGCATCCTGATTTATAAACTAGAAACTTTGGCCCGGAGAAGGGTGTTGACATGCCCAAAGTCACAGCTAGATCATGATGGTGCCAGGACCCACACGACGGTCCCATCCTGGCTCCAAGCCACTGCTTTCCCACGGGGACAAACATTATGCCGATCCTTGGGACCATAATGAGAATAAAGGAAGCCAGTTGGGTCTCAGAAGGAGTGAGGCAGATGCGACAGGCGGCCCCTGATCACCCCGCAATAGCCCCCGAGCAGCAGAGGCGACAGAGCGACAACTGAGCTTGGAAGTCTCCAGTCCGAAATCCGGAAGGGCCTTCGTCTTTCACATGAAGTCCCTCCACTGCCTTGAATGCCCCAGTACAGCTTGACTCAGACACAAGTTAATTTGTTCTGAAAGGAAACGATGCACCCTTGTCCCCTCTTTGCCATCCTGGCTCCCTCCACTGGCTCCCGTGGTTTCCTTCATGCCTGGAGGTAAGGAGGTGGAAGGGATAACGACAAGCCTGCGGATAGTTTGCTGCTGATCTAAATGTCCCATACTGAAATCTCCCCTCCAAACGCGGCTTTGGGGGATGTGGAGAAAGGTCACCAAAACCTCTGATAAACAGCTGTGGGAGGGGCTTTAACTGGACTTGCTGAATGGGAGTCATGAGTGTTTTCATCAAGCAGAGCCAGATGCTGGAGCTGGTGGAGGGGGGCCTGCTGGGGAGCAGAATGACAGGGGATTAGCGACCTCTTTTCCAGGAGTGAGAGGCACAAGTTGCCAGGTGCAGTAGGAAGGTCCCAGGCCAGGGTCAGAGGAGTGACTTAGGGTACCATCTGACCAGACAGTCCAAGTCCTTGGCTAGGGAAGCTCGGTAACCTATTCACTCCTTCATCCGCTGGCCAAATGCCTACTGAGCACTGACCAGGAACCAGGCCCTGTACTCAGTGCTAGGAAACAAGGTCAATGACACACAGTCTTCGTAATCAAGTGTCTTACAGTTTAGGATGGGAAACAGACAGGTTAACCAATGAGTGAATAAATAGAATGTTGTAAATTTCTGCACAGTGGCAATGACCATTTCTACTTAGGGATGTCCAAAAAGATTTTATGGCAAGAGGGTAAGTCTTGAAAGATAAGTAGGATTTGCTAAGCAAAGATGGAGGAAAGGCATCCCAACATTAATGACAGTAATATCTACAACCTTTACTGGGTGTGTGAACATGCCAGACAGGACTCCAAGAGTTTTCCATATATAATCTGTCATTTAGTACTCACAATGGCCCTATGCAGTAGTCTTATTGTCATCTGACAAATCAGGTCCGGAGTGGTTAAGAAACTTACCCAATGTCAGTTTGGGGATCTGAGCTGATCGAGTGAGTCTAGACTCACTAAATTTGGAGGTGGGGTGTGCCTTAAAGGATGAAGCCAGAAAGTCAGGCAGGGGTTGGGCCATGAAAACGTTCAACGGCTTTGCTGAACAGTGTCGATTTCATCCTGCTGGGCACAGCCCGGTTACTGCTTTCCAAGATCACTTTGGGAGCAGAATTAAAGCTGAATGGGAGGTGGCAAGGCAAAGGGGTCAATTAGGAGGACGTTTCAATGGTACAGGTGAGAGATAATAGCAAGCTTATGACTAAGTGACATTAACAATGGAGAAGACCTCAACACCAGGAGACTAAATGACTAGGAATTTCTGGCCACCTAAAGGATGCTTTGAGGAATCACACAAACCTGAATTCAAGTCCTAGTCACGTCACTTCACCAGGCTCGGCCAAACTGCCTTTTCCAAGTCTCTACATCTGTAAAATGGAGATAATAATGTAAGAGATGAACACACTAGAATCTAATCACTCTAGATCATCTTTTACACTGAACTGTGAGTTCCTTGAGGTCAGGCACTGAGCCTAAATATTCTTTGCATTGCCAGCACCTAGCACTGTGCCTGGAACATGGCAAATCCATTTGATGCATTTATTCAAAAAATGTGAACCAGAATCCGTCTTGGTTTGTGTAACCCTAGAAACAGACCCTGAGGCTAGGATTCACTTTAAGTGGTTTATTTGGGAGGTGACCCCAGAAAACTCTAACAGGGGAGTGGGAAAGTGAGACAGGTCCCCTACTGGCAACTGCAGCTCCATCTCCCTGGAGAATGTGGACAGTGTGGAACAAATTTCTGAGTCACTCCAACTACGGGATGAGGAGGCTAGTGGACCAGGACTACTGATTCCTGGTCCATTGGTCGAGGGTCGCTTGTGTAAACATTGATTCTCCCACATTCCTGACTTGCCCAGAGCCCAAGTAAGTGTTCTTCACAGTGAGACAAAAAGTCCTTAGGCAGCAAGAGCCAACCTTTAACACGTAAAAATGAATGCCCGGGAATACCAAGAGGCGTCAACAGTGTCTCGACGTTAATCGGCGCTCCATATCGACACACTAGTTTGGAGTAGAATAACACATTAAACCATTCCACAAGAATACAATCGGCCAAATACTACAGGAGAAATGGCCGTTTCTTCTACAAATTGATGGCTTTAAAAGAAAAAAGGGGGAAGGGTGTTACAGATGGAAAGATGTATCAACCAAATGCAACATGTAAACTCTAGGTCCTCATTTGCATAAACACTGTAAAAAGAGATTACTGATATAATCAGAACAAGATAACGTGAACAGATAATGTGAAGAAATTACTGTTAATTTAGTTGAGCATGATTATGCTATCGTGGCAACACTATTTTAAAGTCCTTACCTATTAGAGATTTTAAAAAATAGATGAAGCAAATATGGCAAACATTAGCTATTAAATCTAGGTAACGAGCATGTGGGAACTCATTACACTATTCTGCCTGTCTTTCTGCTCCTTCAGAACTTTAGAAGGAAAACGAGGAGGAGTGAGGAAGGTGCGGATGCTGGACCACCCAGGTTTGAGTCCTGGCTGCTGCTTTCTAGCTGAGTAAGCTTGGCCCAAGAGATACTTACACTCTTCCTGTTTCCTCATCTGCAAATGAAGTGATTTCATACCACTGGGGGTAAGGATTAAGTGAGTTAATATCAGTAAAGTACTTAGAACAGTGCTCAGTAAATAGTAGCTGCTATTAGTTCAACGGAGGGAATTCCAGCGTTTAACATGCAGGGGACGCTGGCCCCTGGACCAGTCCCATCTGGCTGGGCCGTGCGGTTGGGTGGCAGCTCGGAAAGCATGTGGCTGGGAGCGGAGGGGAGGGGAAGGAAAGTGTAAGTACTGGGCAGACAAAACATTCGAAAGGGAGGTGTGACTTCCTAGTGCCTTTCACGCCCGGGAGAAAGGCAGCATTAAACTCGTGAAGTGTAACATGGGAGGGACAGTGTCCCCGGGAGGACACCAGGGAGGGCAGCGCGGGAACAGCTGCTGCCACAGGGGACCCAAAGGACCAGAACAGGAAGCATCTCAGGTGCGTGTTCCCATGAACGAGGCCCTGCAGTGACTGACGATGTGATGTGCGTGTCCCTAAGCGAGGCTCGCTGTGCATCAAATGGCTCCCTCGTTCTGGCAGAGGAGTGGTATGCAGATCTCATAGAGCGTACGGAGCCGAAGTCATATTTCTGCCTCATTTCAAGCCTCTAAAGCCAAAGGAAGCATTACTGCCCCACCCTGGAAAGGAGGTTTATGTTTCAGTTCCTCTCTCATGGCCTAAATACACTCAGCCAAAGTGAGACCGAGCAGGCTTGCAGAACAGCTTCGGAGTGATTGGCTCCTCCCCCTCCTGCGAGCCCTTGGCAGGTGGAAGTCCCTGTGAGGTCGCCCCTCCTGACTCCTGGATGGAGCATTGGGTTTGCTAGGGTCTGGGGGCAAAACTAGCTAACACACCCAAACGGCCTTCTGGAGCCCTGGGGAGAATTCTCAGGCCCAAGGAAGCAACTGCTGCTGCTGCTTCCTCCCACCCTCCACCCCAAAATGACCATTTCCAGTCTGTCCCGGACTAGAGCACGCTGTCCCGGGGGCTTGGGAGCGAGTAGAGAGAGGGGCGTGGTACAAAGTAGAACACAGGGAAGGAGTTTGGATTCGCAGTTGGGAGAACGGTATCAAGTCCTAGCTCCGCCTCCTACTTGCTTACTTATTCATGCGTTTATTTATTTCCCTTAGGCAAGTCAGTTAACCTCTGTGAGCCTCTGTGTCCCTATTTGTAAAATGGGGATGATGATAAAACCTTGACCCGCGGCTGTTGAGAGATCAAGTGAGATAATGGAACTCTTCGAATTTCAATTTTATGCAGAGACCCAACATAGAAAACAGATTAATGTTTACATGAATAACTGTTTCTTCATATAATTTATACAAATTTATAATTGTATAACTTTATAAGAATAAAGGTGTTTTAGAAGCTAAAATTTATAATACTAACTTATTAAAGGAAGTAACTGTAATAATCGAGAGGTAGCTTTGATGAAGAGAAAAATCTGAAATTGAAATACTGGGTGAAAGTTGCAATCTCATGTATCTTGTTTATTGCTCGACTTTATTTTGGTTACACAGAACAAGTCCTGATTCACACAAATTAGTCATTGTAAACCCTGCGATCTTAGGATCCCCTTTACTTCTCTTCATTCCAGAAGCTTCGAAGGAGAATTGTGGGGATTTCCCCTCAAACGGAATCCATATAACAATTTCCAATAGCAGCTCAAATTCCTTATTTTAATATTAAAGTTAAACATGGTAACCTGAACTGACAATAAACGCTAACTGTCTGGAAGACATCATCGTCGCAACGCATCATCTGTTAATTTGTTCTTGTACAGCAACTGATATGAGAGAGAGAGAGAAACGCATGAGCACAAGCTCTAAACGCATGAGCCTCGTCTTGCATTTTACAGGTGTTTCGAGCCTGCTGTTTTTGCGGGCTCACCAGAGAGCAGGTCCTTGAATAAGGTCATTCTGTCCAACGTTGTTTCATTATAATGCTGATGAGATGCTGTAGAAACGGAACTCTTGCTTGTATCAATTCGCCTAAGGTAAAATCGGTTCCATTAGTCATTTCTCTTTAAGTCACAGAACCTATCGACGACATTTAATGAGTACTTACTGTATAATTACAACGTTAAATGGATACTTACTGTATAATTGCAAGTAGACACAGGCCTGGATTTTTAAAATGCCAGCGCTACCGCCTTCCTGGTTAATCATATTTTGTTTTCCTTTGTGTGTGTATATACATACATATTTAAATTTTTTTTTCAATTGACATATACATTGGTTTCAGGTATACAATAGTGACTAGACATTTATATGATTTACGAAGTGATCGCCCTAAGTTTAGTAACCACTTGACACCATACGTAGATATTACGATATTCCTAGTCAATCATACTTTAAAAAGTTCTAATTGAGTGCACAGCAAAGCAAGAAAAGATTTATGAGGAGATCTTTCTGCCAAAGGGGACTTGGGAATATGTTGTCCCCATCCCGCACCAGGAGGACACAGGCAGTTACTTCCCTCGCACTGGGCCATCCCAGAGCTCCACGCTGATGAGGCAGGACCCACACCCCCGCCACCTCCTCCATGAGTCTGTCTAACCCATTCCCAACAGCAGACATCTGCTCAGTTGAGGCAGGAAATCTATGTGGCCCACTCCTGCTGCTCTGCCCTTTTAAAGGGGGTCACCACCGCCCCAAGTGTAGCCAGAGACCTGAGCAGCCTGTGTAGAGGCCACCTGACAGACTCGTTTGCTTCAGAGAACTGTGTTGGTTGAGGTCTACTGGAGAAGCTAGCTGGAAATAAACCAAATCATAGAACCATGTGAGAACTCGTGAATAACTACAGTTAAGACAGTGGGAGAACCTTGAGGGGACTTGGAGTCCTTAGTCTGGCACTTCATTTATTTTTCCAAGGAGAAAGGGAACGTTTCTAATACCTTCTGCAGTGACCTGACTGCGTGGGGCCCGGTCTGCTCAGAGGAAGCCTGTAGACAGCTGTGGTGTGACAAAAAGAGCACTATGCTTGGACTAAGGAGACCCTTAGCTGAGAAATAACAGCTAAGGGACCTTGAACAAGTCACCTGACCACTTAAAGCCTCGGTTTCCTCATCTGTAAATGGACAGAACTTATAGGGCTGTGGTGAGGATTTTACAAAACCATGTATGTGGGGCACCTAATGCTGAACCTCAAAAATGATTACCTACATCTGAATATGCCTCAATAGGATACAAATCCTTCAAAATATGCTAATGGATACCCGGAGCAGGGGAAGGAGGAAAGTATGAGGCAGTACATAAGTAGCTTAATGTTACTATCTAAGAAATAGTAGGTACCTGGTCAACAGCAGCTATTACTATGCCACTTCTGAGATTTCAAAGGGACCTAAGAATTCTTAGCAGGCCCAGAACAGAACTGCTCAACCGACCCACATAAGTGTGAGGAATCATAAATGCTTGTTTTTAAGCCACTACGTTTGAGGCTGAGTTGTTATACGGGAAGGGTTAACTGACATGAAATGCAACGGGCATCTTTTATTCGTGCTATCCCTAGCATCTATTTTCCTTTTGTTTACAGGCATCCATTTTTCCTCCACCAGTTTCAGTCCATGTGATTGTGGGAAAGCAGAGTCTATCAGAGCTTCAGAGGTGGACATGTGAACGAAGCCTGGCCAATCAGAGCATTGCATCTGTGGCAGGCGCCTCTGATCAGCTAACCCAACTCCCATTCCCAACCCCCTTCTCCCTGACCCACTTCAACTAGAGAGTCTAGAGGAGCAAAATGTTTCTCTCAGACGCCCTTAAAGGTAGGAGTCTCTTTGTGAACCAGTCGTGGCCCACAGGCTATACACAGAAGTCTTCCAGGAGCCTCTGGGCAAGCCTTTCCTCTTCCCATAAGGAACGATTGATGCTAGCGCCTTCCCTTCTCCCCTTACTACCTTGAACCGGGCCGTGATCTTTGGAGCTTCAGCAGCCATTTACAACCACAGGGCAAAGGCGAAGAGCATTTTCAAGAGGTCGATCCATGGCCGAACCACTAAATTAACAGTGGCAACTGCCTCTTCCAGACTCTTGATAGATAAGAAGAAGAAACCTTTTTTTTAAATACCTCATATCTGTGTGTTGGTAATCAAGTTGTCTATTTCTCATAATTGAAGCATTCCTAACAGCATCCCACTAGCTACAATGATCAAAGACATAAAGAAACTATAAAGAAAGAGATCACTACAGATTACAAATGATTTTTTAAATTCTTCTTTGTCACTTTAATTATTTTAAAAATGCCTTTACTAAGCATGTATTTACATGGTAATGAGGGGGGATGAAGATTGAAACAATTCCATGGTAACAAACCAAACTTTCAAGACCCAAAGCATGGAAGCAGCCTGTTCCACTGTCAGGAGACAGACCCAGGTGTGACCTTTTGATGTTCCATTTCCTTACCTATAGTCAAGATATTTCCTAAGTATTTACTTTAAATATATATATATTTATATATTATGTATATTTATATTTATATATACATATTTAAAGTATTTACTTTATCATTCTTGTTAGAATTAAATGAAGTATTTATAAATGTACCTGGTGCTAAATATTCCTTTTTAGTGTTTCTTATTAAAGTAGGAATTCAGATATAAGTGGCTGGGGTTAGTGGGTGCAAGAAAAAAAGATTGGGGTGGGGGAAACTGGACAGCTACCCTCAAGTCACACCCCATACTTCTAGTGACTATTGCGCCCCATCTTGAATGGTCTCAGCTGGCCTCGTGGAGCGGGCAGTTGCCTCTCTGAGAAGCAAAATTCCTACACCAGCTCCATCTCTCGCCCTACTTTCTCCTTTCTTGGATCAGACCCTTTTGTTGTTGATACTTAACTCAGTCTTCATCCCGTTCATGAGGTATGTGTATCCTGGAGGTCATTTTGCAGCATTCAAAGAGTAACTCCCTTTCCCTGGCAACATTTTTCAGGCCCTCTCCAGCTTGCCATCTGTGTCTCTCTTCAATCCTCTCCTCTCTCTCTCTAGAGGCTAATTACCATTCACAGACATGTTCTGTATAGCTATATTTTCAAAGTTAAAAACTATGAATGGCAAGTGAGGTATTGAATCTGAAGTTTCTCCTCTGAAGTATTTTAATAAGTCACCAGGGACTGATGAAGGTGTTGAAGCAATGTCTAGAATACTGAGACAGGACCTGAGAGCCTGTGCTGCTGCAGGGGAAGGGGTGCTGCACCCCCACATTCCCAGGTAACCTTTGTGGAATCCCCTCCGAGATTTCTTTCTATGCTTGTGTGGAGGACTCTGAAAGAAGGATGGAGAACGCAGACTTAATCTGCAGAGAGATCACGGCCACACCAACGCTCCAGTGATGCACAGCCACACTCCACACGCCCAGCGCCCTGCACCAGGTACTTCCCTGCCCTTCACACAGGGCACCTATTCTGCTCCAAACACTCACACACAGATGTGTGCTCACACTCGGCCCAAGACCCGGAGACACATAACAAGAGCTATTTACTGCCCGCCTACTGCATAGGAAGCCATCATACACATTGTTCTTAAATCATTACACTAATTCTGTAAAGTCGGAGTTATTAACCACCTTTTCATGGATACGAAAACTGGCTCAGAAACATGAAGTCACAGAGCTGGTAAGTGGCAGAACCCAGATTCTAATCCCAAATCAGTGTGGTCCTTCAACAGCATCATGCTTCCTCCAGCCCAAAGCTGGGCCCTGATGCGATTAGTTAGCGTCAAGAACACCCAATCTGATGGAGCTGGATGGGAAGAAGCTGTTTTCCTCTGTCAAACAATTTGATTTTCTGCAAAAAAGAAGCTTGGTACTTAAATGAGCTTCATGAGCTTCACTAATGTTTTACTCCTCTCCTTCCTTCATTATTTGCTGGAATTAAATTTTGATTGAAAAATAAGTTTTAACCATTTACTTCATTAGTCACTGAAAATTATTGCAGCCAAAGGGCAGAGAAAACATCCAGAGAGAAACACGGAACTGAGCCTCTTCCTTCGGCCCCTTGTCCAGCCCAGGGACACAGTATCCATGGACCAAGGGACCTTCAAAACCACAGACGAGGTACAGCTTCTATCAGCCAGTGGCAGTTACATTAAATTTGTCTTAAGTAAAGATTGTTTCACCCCACTTCAGCCTTGGGGAAAGTCACGTTTCAGAAGTGAAAGAGCAGACATGATTATTTGATTCATTTCCTAATAAAATGAAGTTTATAACTGGAGGATATACAGGAGCAGCACATCCAACGTGTTATTGGCACCTGGCCTTCCACAGCTGCCTCTCCATATATCCTAGGATGGAAGAAATAGAAAGGCATCCATCAACGCGGGCTGTGTTAGAGGAAGGTCTCTTATGGCTCTAAACACACTCATCACCTGCAGACCCGTGTGCATGTGAGTGTGTACACACACGTATACACACACACATGTATACACACACACACACACAGAGCTTGGTCTCAAACCTCTGCTTCTTCTCGTCTGAACTTGGATGAGTCCCTTAGCCTCTCTGTGTAGCAGGGTCCCCCTCCTGGGCAGTGGGGATGGAAGTCATATCCCTCAGCTTTATGACTGTGGTGGGGATTAAACAGTTACAGTAAGTAAAATACTTAGAACGGTGCCTGACTGGTCACCCTGCAAGTGCCCTGCAATGTTCACTGTTCTGTTTGTTTTATCTTCCCAGACTGGGCATGGCAGAGATCACGGTTTCTCTCTGAGAGCCGAGGAGTCCACCGGGAGGGATCAGAGAAGAGACAGGCGGGAGGCTGCTATGGCCGTAGTGCTCACCAACATTCTCCCCCTCGTCCCATCTGCCCTGGAATCCGTCCTTTCTCTGTTCTGCCCCAGTGCCCTGCCTCCTCCGCACTGACCGGCCTTTCCCCTCCCTCTGAGTTAGGAATCAGTCCTGGGAGGTGGGGAGGAGGAGGACGTAGTGAAGGAAGGGGAAAGAAAAGAGGAGGAATGAAGATTTTTCTTCTTTTATTTTTTGATGGGGTGGAGGAGGGAGGGTCAGACTTCCAGAAAAGGACCTAGATCCATCCCAGCCCTGCACTTTGGCACAAACAACTGTTACCGTGTTGTAATTATTCTCTATTAGGCAGGTTCCTCGTGGCCAAGGTTACATCACCAGATGCTACCTAGCCCAAGTCAGCCTCACTCTGAAGTCCAAGCGCTGTCTCTCCTCCAACCTGGGCACAGGTTGTGAGTGTCCACCCCACCCAGCTCCCTCAGGAGGACAGGTGTCCTTTCCCGCACCCGCAGGCAGGGGGCCTTTCTCACTTTCCTCCTACACTCTTGCCCTGGCCCCCCCAAACTCCAGCTAAAGCAGACCTGGCTTGTTCCACTCCCCCATCCTCCTGTTCCTGTCAACATCTCTACAGCTGATGTTTGACATTCTCTGACGTTTTCTGATCTTAGAACAAGAATTAAATTTTTAATCAGCAAATTACAGTGTTCACTCAGTTCATGACTTTGGTAAATGTCACCAGTGGAGTCCAGCCTCCCTCACCTCTAGTTCCTACCCACATTCATGAAGCCTGTGTCAGTGGGGAGCAAAGGGACTGGGTTGGGGCTTCCCCTGAGCTTGAGAGGTTGCCTGTTTCAAGTGCCTTCCTCTGAGCCCAGGGCCGGGTGTGGCTGGCAGTGAGCAGGGACACTTGAAGCTCTGTGGGTCCTCTGTTATCTGTAATTACAGGCACAGTGACACTTCAGAATCTGAAGCTGCCTGTCTACCTGCTTCAGTTTTAATAGTTTCTACGTTTTCTACTGGGGCTCACTTCCTCCTCTCTGCTCTTCTGCCTGAGTCAGAATGCTATGATGGCTCATTCTCTCATATTCATTCT
>NW_024350924.1:4772241-4823510 GCF_902729225.1 Pteropus medius | reverse complement strand
GGTTCCTATGTTCTCATGAGCACCCCCACCCATGCCGTGTGAGTGACCTTGAGGAAGGACGAAAAGAGATTGTTAGACCATGAGGACCCCTCCCAGGGTCCTCATGGTCTAACAGGGGACAAATCCCTACCTCCAAGCACACATCAAATGACCCAGAGGCCACACAGAGCATGTAGATATTGGCCTAGTGTATGCGGGAAGGCAGCATCGACCCAGGACATTGGCCTGGACATCGTCAGAGAAGGACGGGGGTTGCTTCAGATGGAGCCACTCAGGGTACAAGCGGGCCAGCGGAGGGAGGGAGGCGGCGGCTTAGGTAGAATCAGCCGGGCAGCCTTGCAGCATCTGCATCTCCCATAATGAAACATTTGCCAGAGATTAATTTCTCCTCAAAGGAAGCTCATTCTTACATCCTTCATCTGTGTATCAATTTCAGAGTAATTTGGTTTTCCCGGATCCAAGGACAGGAAGAAATACTGCGCAGAATAACCCAAATGTGGTGTTTATTCTTTGGTGGGACCACACGCTCCCTTCAGCCCACATCGCCAACCCTGCCCTCTCCCATCCCAGGAAATAAGAACAGCAAATGCTTAATTTATGCCAAGTGCTCAGCACGGACTCATGTGTTTCTTGTGACATCACTGTGAACATACTATTATTAGCTCTACTTTATCAATAAAGAAACTGAGACAGTGAGGTTAAGTAACTTGCTTATAGACACTTAGCTAATAAGTGGTTCAAAGCCCAGTGGCCTGGCCCCAAGGTCACAGTCCAAACCACTGTGTGTCACTCCCCCTTGGATGAGCTGCAAGTCTACTTCCTCGACATGGAGAAGTCGAGCAAAGCCCCCTCTGGAACCCCAGGGCCTTGGCAGTCTCAGGAGCCTTTGCCAGGAGCTAAGGAAAGCCAGGACTCAGGAAGAAGTAGAATTATCTTACAAATGACATCATCGTCTATGCAGAAAACCAAAAGAATTCTTTTTTTAAGCTACTAGAACTAAGAAGTATGTTTAGAATAGTCACAAGATTAAAAGTCAATAAAGATTAGTTTTATGTCTCTATACTAGCAATAACCAACTAGAAATAGAAATACTATAAAAAGCACGGGACTATTCAATACAACTCCAATCAAAACCCCAGCAAGATTTTTGTATAAGTTGACAAGGTGATTTTAAAACTGATATAAAAACACAAAGAACCTATAGTAGTAAAAAAAAAAAGGGTTAAAGAACTTCAAGACTTACTATAAAGCTAAGTAGTCAGGTCAGATGTTGGTCTGAGGGTTCCATATAAATCCATGGAACAGTATCAAGAGTCCAGAAACATAGTTGGTGTGTGAGGGATTCGGATGCAGCTTCACTGTGTGGTTTGGGCTCAGGTTCTTTCATGAGGCTGCAGTGAAAATGATGCCTGGGGCTAGTCATCCGAATGCTTGACTGGGGCTGGAGAATCTACACCCAAGATGGCTCCTCTACCTGTCTGTCAGGTTGATGCTGGCTGTTGGCAGGAGGCTTCAGCACCACATAAAACTCTCCAAAGAGTGTCTTAAGTATCTAAGACACTATCATTGGCTTCACCCAGATGAGTGATTCAAGAGAGTAGGGTGGAAGCCAATACTTTCATCACGTAGCATTGAAAGTTATACTCCGTCATTTCCACAACATCACTATGGGCTGAATGTTCGTGTTCCCCTACAAATTCATGTGTGGAAATCCTAATCCTCAAAGTGATGGTATTTGGAAGTGGGGTCTTTGGGAAGTAATTAGGGGTCATGAGGCTAGAACTCTCATGAAAGGGATTAGTGCCCTTATACGAAAAGACATGAGAGAGATGATCTCTCGCCCCACCATGTAAAGACACAGCAAAAAGGCATCCATCTGTGAAGCAGGAAAAGGGCCCCTACCAGGAACCAAATCTGCCAGCACCTTGACTGTGAACTTCTCAGCCTCCAGAACTGTGAGAAATAAATTTCTGCTGTTTAAGCCACCCAGTCCACGATATTTTTGTTACAGCAGCCCAAACTGATTCAGTCAAATATTGTATTGGTTGCACTGATCAGCCATATTCTGTGTGAAAGAGTACTACACAGGGGCCTGAATACAGAAGGTATTCATTAGATGCCATCCTAAGGGCTGACTACCACAAGCGTCAAGGTAATTAATGGGGAAACCGTAGTCTATTCAACAGATGGTGCTGGAAGAATGGGACATCCATTAAAAAAAAAAAAATGAACTTAACACTTACCTCACACCATATATAAAATTTACCTTGAAACTTATCACAGGCCTAAATATAAGAGCTAAAACTCTTACGTTTAGAATAAGAAAACAAAGAGGAAAATCTGTGCTGCCACATAAGGCAAAAGGCCTACTAGCTAGGATGCAAAACTTACAAACCCTAAAAGAAAATAATGATCACTGAACTACATGAAATCTAAAACTTTACTCTTTCTTAACAAAGTTAAGAAAATATGAAGACAAGCCACATATTGTGAGAAAACACATGCAAAACATATGTATCAGATATAGGATGGACCCAGCCATCTCCGCGCTCGCATCGCCAAGGCCTCGGAATTGCACTGTCGCGTCCCGAGACCTGGATTAACCTGGCTCGGCGGGTCGGGAGTGAGGACTCTGTGCACAGCGGGCCACAGGGCAAGAGGGGCAGGCAGGAGTCCAACGGGCAACAGCCGCCTAAGGGGGACTCCGAGTTCCTTCGCCATGCGGAGGGACCTGGGGGGAAAGCACCCTGTCTTGGGGGTGACCCGATATGACCCCGTCGAGTCCTGCTAGTTGGCGTTGGAAGCCAGCCAGCCTTCCGCGGTGGAGCCGCCTCTCCGCGCGCTGCCGGCCCCGGGGGAAGGCCCGAGGGGGAGAGGCCCTCGTACAGGTCTCGGCTGCTCCCGGCTGCTCCGAACCCCACTGATCGCCCAGGAAGGCGTGTCTTGTGGACACCGCCCCCAGCAGGGAGCTGGCCACCCCCAAATCTCCTGCGAGCTCCAGGACTCCTAGAGGGACACGGCCTGATCCTCCCCATCTCGCCACTGCTTCCTGCACAGATGTCCTCCTCGAGTCTTGCACACATCCCTCAATCTCCTCGGCCCCAACACACACACACACACACACACACACACACACACACACACGCCCCGCACCGCAGCCCCCACTCCACTTCCCGTTCCCGCTCCCTTTTTCCCATCTAATTGACCGTCTGCAATCGCAACCAATTGTTCCTATGTAAACCTAATTAAAAGATTTTTCTGGAAAGATTGCTGATGTGCAACCGGCTCACTAAGCAGCCTAATCTTTAAAAGTCAGCCACTAAAAGCAAACGATTTTTGCATGTCTCATTGACTGGTGGCCCGGCTACCCAGCGGACGCTCGGGCGCAGGCGAAGAGGGCGAAAAAGACCTCCCCAGGCGCGAGAGACAGCGAACATTGGCCTTCCAGCCTTGAGGACTGTCGCAACTATCACTACCAAAGGGTAACGCTCCGCTCCCATCCTCTGGGCCAGCGATGCCTCTTAGCTCAGTCTTTGACGAGCACTTAGGAACGGTGCAAGCTGGGGCTTGGGGCAGCTCAGGCTGCTTCTGCAATTTGGGGGTGCTCTGAGAGACCCAGAGCTGCCCAGAAGGCTCTCTTGAGGCTTAGCCCGCTACCAACAGCTTCTCACCGTGCACCTCCCAGCTCTCCTCGAAAAACACATCAGAGGCAGTGCTCCATCACATGCCTTCTCAGCTCCCCGCAGGCTCTGGCTGGAACAGACCAAGCTGGGTTTGGACACCCAAGTGCATAAGGAGAAGCTTAAGAGAAATTTGACCCTTCACCAGAGTGAAAGGGAAGACCAATGCCCCAAACCTCCTGAGAGTCAAAGAGCAGGATTTAGACCTGTGATCAGTTTCAAGGTAAAATTAACTCCAAAGCAGTGTGGCCTCCTCTTTCCTAGGAATTCCTGGGCACATGGTTCCTGGGATTGCAACAATTCATCTAGAACTCCTCTTCCAGCCTTTCCTTGAAATTATCAGTTTGGAATGGCGGCCCCTTAAAATGTCATTAACCAAAAGCACCGATAAGTGCTCAGGAAACATTTGCTTTTGTGTAAATACCACTTCTCAAAAAAGGGGGGACCCAGTGGAGGAGCACAGGCTCTGGAGAAAGCAACATGTTGGGATGGTGGGCTTCTAGTGCCTGTCAAACAGCAGGCAGGCCCTCGCCACATTGTGCATGAATGAGTCAGTGCTGGAATGTATACCTCTGTAATTGAGAGCAGTGGAATGGAAAGAGATTTCAGAGCTTGAAAATATCATCTTTCCTCCCCTCTCTGAGCCCCCAGGCAACCATTGGTTTTGTGGTTCAAGGCCTTTTTATATCTTACCTGGATCATTGCCAACTTTTAATTGGTTTCTCTGTATATCCACCTGTCATCTAGCATGACAGCTGTCAACAAAAGGTTACTGCCACCTAGACAATGCCAACAGGAGTCCCCAACCCAAGGTTTAGTAAGAGAGACTATTCAGGTAAACAGCAAACTGAGGAAACACAGCCTTAAGTAAAAACCAAAACTGCACTCTGCCTCAAAGACACTAGGGAGGCTGGCTTATATAGAGGAGTGCCCACCCTGATCCCTGATTGGCCCTTTTTTATGCAAATGAGGAATCCAAACCTGCAGTTCGATTGTTCCAAATTGTACTATCCTGATTGGTCACAATGATGTGTCCTGATTGGTCATTATGGAGTCGCTCTGATTGGTCAGTAAAGATGCAAACGATGCAGAGCTCTGATTGGATGAGGCAGCTCTTCAGCCCATTGGTTGAAATATGATTCATTGAACTCCTTTATAAATTTAGGCTCAGTTGTCAGGAGGTTGTTCTCTGAAATGTGTGTGTGTGTGTGTGAGAGAGCGAGAGAGCGAGAGAGCGAGAGAGCGAGAGAGCGAGAGAGCGAGAGAGCGAGAGAGCGAGATCGAGTAAGTGAGAGAGAGGCTCCTGCTTAGCAATGACTGAAAGACTCTCTAGAGTTTGGGCACAGTTAACCACAAGGAATCCTTCTTGGTAAGCATTTTCTTTCTTGGAGTTCGGCACAACCCTCTCTCTGATGTGGCTGGCAACCAGCCTCTGCCGGTGTTCCTGGGCTCTTGCAAGGTCCTCCTTTATCTTGAGGTAGAATTCAGATTGAACAACTTCCAGCTTCTTTCTGAGCTCACCCTTGGCCAACTTTCAGCCTCAGCTCTTTTCATCTCTCCTTACCCCTTATGCTCTAGCCACAGTTAACTCCTTCCTTGAACTTGCTGCAAGCAATCCTTTGCAAATGCTCCCCCCTCCCAACCTTTAGTCTCCCTTTTCTTCCAACACACGCACACTTTCTACCTGGCTGATTCCTACTCAACTTTAAAGACTTGGTCCTCAGGATGCCTTCCCCATGCTGGATTTAGGTTCTTCCATAGCACAGAGGACATACCTCTATCATTGCACTTATTACCAGTCCATCCCCCAGCCCTTCTCAATTCTAGGCAGTCAGTCCTGGAGATGATCAGAACACAGCCCATGTGTGGCAAAAAGATATGGGCTGAGCATATCTAGATTCAAATCGTGGTTCTGATTTTGCTGTGTGATCTTGGCAAATTACTTAACCACTCGGAGTCTTAGATTCCTTGTCTGTAAAATTAAAATAGTAACACCTACCTTATGGAATTGTATTAAATGAAACAGTTTGCATTAAGAATGTCTGCCCCTAAATTCTTACTTATCATGTACTTTTTCCTGGTCCTGAACTCCCAGGCAGAAAGACATCTGAGCATCTGCATCTGTTAATTACTGATAATGACACGTACCTCACAGGGTCTTGTGAGGATTAAATGATTCAAGGTATGTGAAACCAATTAAAATGACATGGTAGGACTCACACGGGAAAAACTTATATTCTTTATTATAACTTCACTTTTGACCTCAACATGTGGACTGATTTTTGTGGTTCTAGATGAAATATCAGCCAGCTTCTATATATTTTTCTGGTTGCTTTCTGGTAATTAATAATCCTGATCACTTTCATGAATGGGTAAAGGGAAGAAAATAATTGCTTAATATTTAAATCAATACATTCATTTGATGTAAGGACGAAATAGTTCTAACTACTACAGTGTTCATTTCTATAACTGGTCATGTGGTTAAAGCTGATATTAACTTCCTTCTCTACCATTCATTCTGTATTCTCTTTGCTTTCAGCAAACACTTCACCTAATACAGTCACTGAGAGATATCTCTAATAATATATTTTATGTACATATAATTAATATAGGCAGATAAATTGTTTTCTAAACCAGAAGAACCCAGAGTTGTGGGTCTGGGAAGTAAAAATTTCCTTAGCGGATCACTAGGAGTAATGATGACAGAAGCCATTTCCATTTTACCTCTGCACCATGCATTACAGGTCACACTGATCCAGGGCACATACAGCATCCTGGAGGACATTGCCCAAGCCCTGCCAAATGTCGGCACTCAGCTAGTGTAAAACCTGATCATTCTACCATCCTCTCAGGCCATTTACTTCAAGGTGATCGGGTACATTTTAAGATCTCTGAATTCTATGTTCATGAGCCCATAATCATACTTCACGTGCTGTTAAATGAGTTCCTAGTCAGAAGCTATGACAATGAATAAGATATTCTGTAAGTCCATAGATGGTGGTGTTGGCAGAAGCATGTGGACAGGGAAGAAAAATTCATGTCCAGAGTAAGTATCTACTAGGGGGAAGGATTGTCCTTTCCAGATGGAAGTGTTCCAGTATAATCGACCTGTCACCAAGGGGCTGGCTGTTCACCCTGGGGAATAGTGCCATATTGGGGGTTCACTGTAGGTCTCTGCTGTTGGCTATAAGCATAGCAAACTTGACAAATGAAAGCCCGTAGTGCTGAGCCACGCATAACTTGTGTTTTTGCCACCATGAGCCATTGGGCAAAGACAGGAATGACTGGAGAAAATGGAGAAAGGATGTGACACCTTGGTATCCTGACCATTAAGATCCTGCTCTAAAAAGGTTGTGTTTTGGTGAAAATTCATGTAGGAGATGAATATTTTCACACTTAGTATCAGTTTAGAATGGTTCATCCACATTCCTCTTCCCCAGACTTCCTTATCACCGATTTTCCAAATGTGTTTCCCCTAATACCCTGAACATCAGGGCACATCGTTAGCCACAGCATATACACCCTTTTTTCAGTGAATATCTCTACCTTAAGCCATCTCTCCTTCCAGGCAAAATGAGCAACCATGTGTACTGCTCAAAATTCTGCACATTAGGAAGAATTTTCTTTGCCACTATTCTTTGTCCTGAGTGGAGCAGTCCCTTCTTAATGGAGCAGTAGTACTTTTCACCTTCAGGTAGTTGATCCAAAATCCTAACGGTTTGCTCTGTGATCCATCTTCAGGGCTGCAAAAGGCTCCATGCAGTGTCTGTGGCTCCTACAGTGGCCAGATACTTCAAGAACCATTGGATATGACAGTTTGTATGGCCCAAGGGGCAGATAACTTTGCACAGAAGCATAATCTTATTGCAGAGCTTTCTTTTATTCTGGATTCTACTCACAGACTTTTGACTTTTTTTGATGGATTAGAGCAGCATGCCCAAATGAAGGATATGTTATTTTCAAAATCCAGAGAGTCCCTTATTTTTACTGGTAGGAGAAGCCAGAGGCAGCAAACTGCTTTCACCTTACAGGGATATTTTGACATGCCTCAGGTCGCTGGGCCCCTAGAAAATTTACCAGGGTGACAAGCTCCCTAATTGCTGTGGGACTGATTTCCCACCATCTGGCATACATGTGTCTCACCAAACTATCTAGAGTACTTGTTACTTCCTGCTCTTGAAGGTGTTTTGCTGACCCTGCCCTGCCAGTTGAAAGTAGATTGCTTCTCGTGATCTTTACCAACAGGGGTGTGTGTGTGTGTGTGTGTGTGCGCGCGCGCGTGCGCATTTGCCATATCAATAGCTGCATTCCAGATGCCAAGGGCTGTCTCTGTTCCAGGAAAGAAACCATGTCTGGAACAGGATCTGAAATTGGAGTCAGACCGATAGTTTATGGTAATCCACTGTCATTCTCCAGGATTCATCTGTATTCTACAAATAGGCAAGTTGAAAGAAAATATGGTGGGAATCATCACTACTGTATCCTTCAAGCGCTGATGGTGACACCGATCTCTGCAATCCCTCCAGGAATGATATTGCCTTGGTCTTAGCATTTTGGTAGGTACAGGCCATTTCTAGAGGTTTCCACTTAACATTTATCACCATAATAGCCCTCATTGCATGTGTTAGTGACCCAATATGGAGTGGAAATGAGAGTAGCTCTTTTCAGTCCTATCCCTAATGATTCACTAGCAAAATGCTATTTCTCATTCCTAACACTTTGGGCACTGCTGGTTTAGAGTCTCCAAGAAAAGAATGTCTCCACTAGGGGACACAAGAATGATTCTATTAAAATGGAAGTAGAGATTGCCACTTGGCTTTGGGTGACCAAGTAGTTGCTGCCATTAAACAATTTAATGGAAATAAAGAGTACAGCGGGGTTAGTTGGTTGCTTCCAAATGCACTCAAGAACTTAGAGAAAGACAATTTGAGCTCAGGGCTTTAAATACCCAGCTCAAGGCTTTGGTAAGGGAGCAGGATTGTTCTTTGATTGCCTTAAAAAAACAAAAACAAACAAACAAAAAAACGAAAAACCCTTATTTCCTATAGTTGCAGGATTGAGATTTCTGAAAACCAAACTCAACATAGCCAAGTGGCATGTCCAATTGTTAGGGCAGGATCCTGGAGACTCAGTGGAGAAGTGTTTATGGAAGGCTGTTACCTCTGCATCTTGGGGTTGGCCTGGGTTTGTTTATTGGTCAGAAGGGCTGGGAGTTGCTAAGTAAAGCTGGACTTGGAGTGAGGAAACATGAGTATCGCCTGGGACCTGCTGGCACTTCGAACCATGACAACCTTCAGAGAGTAATTGCTACTGCTGCACTTCTCTGCCTTCCAAATTATTCACAAATTAATCTTCGGCCAACTCTAATCTGGAAGCACGCAGGGAAGGATTCTGGGAAATGTAGTTTTACCTTACCCAAATCCAAACAGTACATAGACACCACATGCCATTTATTAGCCGCTTTGATATTCAGAAAATTACTTAATGTCTTTGAATCTCTCTAAGTCTCTTTACATATCGGGGTTTGGACATTGTCTTCTGGGACAACTCCCCGGGTTTCTGGAAGATGCCCTGTTGCTGGGGATCTCTGACTTACAGGTCCCTTGGTATGGGTGATATCTCCTCCCACTGGCCACTTATGACACTCTCTCAGCCTCATGACTTCTGTCTGGTAGTCTTTCCCTAACTGGGGTCACTTTTGGGCAGCCCTCTTGGGCACTCCTCGTCTGGCCCTTGGAAAACATACAAGTATCTGTGCTCTGCTAAGCTCTGGAGGTACAGCTCACTCCCAAGATAGTTTTCAAGGTCACTATCTAGGCCAGCAAGCCAGCCACAGCCACTCATCTTTCGATTATTCTTTAGGCCTGAGTTTCTCTGTTTCCCACACTCCAATCAATTCAAATCAAGCTCTTGGAGTTCTTTTCTGCAATCCCCACCTTAAGTGGGTTATAGTGAGAAAGAATCAACACCTAAACTTTCCCCCTGGCTGGTAACACTCCAGACAGATCATAATTACCACTCACTCGCCTTTCAACCTAAACTCTTAGCCTTCTCATATGCAGTCTGGAGGTGGGGAACATTTATTTTATGAATCTGTAGAAATAGTCTTAACATTTTGATTTAGAATGTGGGAGTAGTTGAGAATAGTTGATACCTGTCTTTCTTTTCCTGACCTTTGGGGCCTCTGCCCTAATTCTGAGATGGGAAGAGTCCCATTTAAGTTACTATTACCTATATAAAGAGACTGGCATGGTGTTTGACACATGGTAGACATTCACTAATAGAAGTTACAGTGTATTACCAGTCACCCAGCATATAGGTCAGTCCAGCCTTTGAAAATGGCTAAGTTAGACTGAAGGGGAGTTTGTTCTCTCACGTAAGGCTTGAAAGGCAGTTGTCTGGTCCTCCTTATGCCCAGTCTACATGTCTGTTCCAAATACAATGTTTACAGCCATCTGAGTCCAGTAGCTTCTGTACCCATGTACACACCCATACACAATGACAAATCACAAACCCAAGGAAGTCAGGAACCAGCTTAGCTGCTCATCCTGAGGTAAGGGAGAAGTGGGCCCTCCCTTGTTCTGGAGCCCATCTCAGCCACAGCAGGTGGAGTGGGAACGAGCAGTTGCATGCTGGGCTTTGTGCGGCCAGCATAACCCGGTCTGACAGATAGGCTGCCATCTGTCTTGACTAGTCAGCCTCTGAACCGAACTCATTATATATTTTTAATATCAGCCTTGCTTATGCGTGTGGAGATACTCGAATCCACAGATGCACAGAAACACCAGCAGCATGCATGCATACACAATTACATCTTTACACATGGGTGCACCGGTAGTTACTTTAAATTTAAAAGTAGAAGTTACATGAACTTGGAGAATATGACCTGTGCTGATCTGGGGTGTGACAACATATTAGGGAAGCATTCATCTGCTTCAAGACTTTCTGTTGGCCTCTGTCTTCTTTATGTCTTCATTTCTTTGGTTGTTAGAACTCACAGGTAGCACTAGAATGGGTTAAAGGGGACACAGGCACAGCCTCCAAAAAAAAAATCCCAAATCCAGAAATATAGAGTCATCATTTTCCAGATTAATATGGATGGACTGAAAAAGGTTCAATAAAAATGCTAGGGCAGGAGTTGGCAAAAGTTTTCTATAAAGGGTTCACTAGTAAATATTTTAGGCCTCATGGGCCATATGGTCTCTTTACAATGACTCAGCTCTGCTCTCAGAGCAGGAAAATAGTCATAGACAATAATAAACAAATGAACACAGTTCTGTTTTAACGAAACTTTATTTACAAAGTCAGCAGGCCAGATTTGGCCCATGGGCCTTAGTTTGCAGACCCCTGCACAAGGGTCTAAACCCAGAAGCCATCAAGACTGGCTTCGCAGGTCTTCCAAAGGTTGATAGGGGCTCTACTCTGTCTCCTCAAAAAAGGACAAAAATCAACTGTTTTGGATGTGGCATCAGTTTTGTTCTAATTATTTCGTGCTATGCTTTGGTGTTTTGATGTTCTTCTGAATGAATGATCTTAATTCCTCCTTTTCATGCTGACTTCCTTCTTTCTGTGTGTATATCTCTAAATGCTTCGCATTCTTCTTCACCCTGTCCCCTTGTGCTTACGGGTTGGCGATTTTAGAATGAGTCTCTTTCATGTTCATTCTTGCTAAGGCCTGGCTGCTTTTCAGCCTCCTCATCTGTACTAGAGTCAAGAGGCACTGTGTAGTAGTATAAACAGCACTTGTCTTGATCACTGGGCAGGATGTGCCACCAGCTAGCTGTGTGACTGAACAAATCACCTAACCTCTCGGAGTCTCCTTTTCCTCATCTGTCAAATGAGGGAGTTGGCTAACTGATCTCTAAAGTCCCTTTTAGCTCTAAGCTTGTAATTTTAGGAAGCTGCAGCCTCAACTCCAGGCAACTGTCTGGGGCCATTAATTAGGATGTCACTCACAGACCTTAATGAAACTGCCGGGAGGTCACAGAAATTAGCCACATGATTTCCTGGAGCTGGGGGCCTTCCTAAGGCCTTCATGGCTGAGGGGGTGGGGACACCAGCTCACTTCAGGGAATCTGAGAGCCCATCTGACTAGGAGAAAAGGAAGACAGAGGACTCCAGGACCCCTGTGCTCTAGGAAAATCAATTTCCATTCCTAAACCGAGGTTGCAGTAGATACAAAATGCACACAAATATTGACTTAGTTGGAAATAGGGCCCTAGTGGGAGCCACTGCTATTGGGAGGTGGGATGCTTTCCTTTCTCCACCCGACCCTTCTGTGTGCGGGTCTCCAGGCCATGTAAACGACACTCCTCAAAGCCCACCAGATAAGTATCTGACTAGGTCAGGAAGAAACGGAGACTTTGAGGGGTTAAAAAAAAAGACTTAGCAGATCCTAACACATGCCAAAGGAAAGAGGTCGGCTCTGTAAGCAGGGATGAGAGAGGTCAGGGAGCATCAGGGGGCTTGGACTTTGGCTGAGGCCGGGGCTGGCAGTGGTTGACAGTTTGGGGGAGGTGGGGGGTGGGTGTTGTATGGCCTCATCCCACTCTCTCAGGTTCATCCCCAGCTCATAGCCCCACAGCTTGTGGACCAGGCAGATGGGCAGGGGGCAGGAGCCCTCTTCCTGCCTCCACAACAGCGTCTCAAGGGGGCGGGGAGGGAGTGGAGAAGCCCACATCTTGGCCTCCAGGAAAGCGGCTCTCATTGTCTGACTCTGCTAACGCTGTCTATTTGTAGCCTAAATAATTCACTCACCAATCTCTCAAGGAGCATTAGAAGAAAAACAAAACCCAACACAGACTTCAAGCTCAGGTTCCCACTGCACCTAAGACAGGCCAGGAGGCTGGGAGGCAGTCCTAAGCTGCAGATGAAGATGGCCTGCCTGCAAAGGTTCACTGGCAACCTTCCCCAAACAGCCTGGGGCCTGCTTTTGTCGTCCTTGAGCTAAGAATATTTTTTACATTTTTTAAAAGGTTTTTTAAAACAAACAAACAAAATCACCAAAGAAAAATACACCAAAAGGACTGTATGTGGCCTGTGAAGCCTAAAATATCTACTACCTGGCCCTTTCCAGAAATGTGCCAAGCCCTAATGTACTCCGCAGGCTTGAAGGAGGTGATGCCAACCTTTGACCTGCTCCTTTACCACTCCACCCTGTGACTCCGTATGGGCAGAGATTTGAAGTTGTCAGAATTCTGATATTTAGTCTAGTAAGAAGATGCCATCACTGTTCACCCCATCACCAAAAACAAAACAAAAATAAGAGGATAAACTCTGAAGTCCGGGGGAATGGTCTTGGTTCTGCAGTACGGGAGGGAGGGAGAGAAGCAGTGAGGGGCTGATATCGACAGTAAATTCAGCATCGTCTATGTTGGTCTCTGCTGACACCCCTGCTCCCCGTACTCTGCAATCCTGGTGATCCCAGCTGACCCCAGCAGTCACTGAGGTTGTAATTCTCTTACTGAAGAGATACCCAAGTAGCCCCTGTCTCTGAGTCCCTGAAGCCTGTACCAACTGTCAACTCTCAACCACCCAGCCCAGCAGGGGCTCTCCTCCTGCCCAGCCAGGCCTTTGAAGGGAAAGGACTCTGAGCAGTCCTGGACCCCGCCCAGACCTCCCATGGAGCCAGATCCTCCAAGAGTTACAGCCTCAGGACTGTGGAAGAGATGGGTCAGAGTGAGCAATGGGGCTGCCAGCTCCAAGTGCGCCAGCTGTAAATGGGCTGCGTGAGCTCTGGGCTATCATGGGGCCTGTTCGGAATTTTCTGAGCTGAGGACAAAGCGGAGATCCAGTGGCCCCACATCCTGGTGCGCAGGTATTCTGGATCATTTCAGATAGGAGAACAGTGACCTTATAAAAGTTCCTGCTCTAGGGTCTCCTGAGAAAAATGTTGCTGCTGTGCAGCTGTTCTTTGCAGGTTTCTGTTCTTGAGAGATAAAAAACAACATGGAAGGCCCAGGTTGGAATCCACATCCAGGCTGAATTGAAAGGTCACTAGTCTTAGAGAATCGGAGGCCCCAGCTGTGAGGCCTTGGGCAAGTCATCTCACCTCTCTGGGACTCAGTTTACTCATCTGTCCAAACAAGCAAACAAACAAAAACCTGAGGTGCTTGGATGGTGATGATTTTAAGGTCCTGTCCATCTCAAACCCAATGAACTAGCCAAATCAGGCCATGCCTCTGCAGAAACTTCGCTGGAAGCTGTCTGGCTTCATCTCTGTATTCCTTCCCAAGTCAAGCCAGTCCCATCCAAAGGAGACACAGCCAGTCTGGCATAAGGGGAGAGCGTTTTCCTTCAACGTGTTAGCAGCTTGCTGGGGATTCGGACTGATGTGAGGGAGGCGAGTGGTTGGTGCTAGGTGTGACCCTTGTCTTTGTGCAGCGGGTGGCTGAAGAGCTGCGGGAGTCTCATCCCCAAACCCCCCAAAGTGCCCACAGCCTGTGGCCCAGAAGCCGGTCTGATACCACATACCTTAATCCAAATTGCCTTTCGTCAGCTCTCCAACTTGACTGGACATTCCTTGAGGGCAGGAGTTGTATCCTGACCTTCTTCCCTGCCCCCCAGGAGAGCCCAGCACAGCACTAGGGATGTGGCGAGATCTGTGCATACCCGCTGAGCAGCTTAA
This sequence comes from Pteropus medius, assembly GCF_902729225.1. Classification (NCBI taxonomy): domain Eukaryota; kingdom Metazoa; phylum Chordata; class Mammalia; order Chiroptera; family Pteropodidae; genus Pteropus; species Pteropus medius. The sequence continues at coordinate 4,809,203 of NW_024350924.1, read as the reverse complement.
CTGCAACGCCCCCGGAAGCAGGGACACTGCGTTTGGCACAGGGCGTGTGTCGAGGTGAGTGAACCTCCATTCTTGCTGGGTGATGACCGGATACCATGCTTCAGTCCGTGGCTCAGTCAAGCTGTCCCGTCCAGGCTGTGACCCAAAAGCTATCGTGTCACCTAGAGAGCAAGTGATGGGGGAAGGTTAGAGAAGGGAATGAACACCCCCAGGATAGGCAGGTCATGTAGAGGTCACTGCTGCCATCCCTTCCCCCTAAAGCAGTCTAGCCCAGGAAAGCGTGGCTAGGTGGCCATGCAAACATAAATCAGGCACGCCTCACCACCGTGTGCTTCAGAATCGCTACCCGAACGGCAAGCACAGTGATCTACAGGCTACGAACCCAAACCTATAAAATAGTCACAAATATCACCAGCTCTGTGAGGGGTCTCACTCTCTTCTAGTCTTAAATATACTCAGAATGTAAGTCTCCCTTGCCTGCCTGCAGATAGAAAGCTCTTCTTTATACCCAGCCACATTTTTCAGTGCTGCAGCTCCTTACGTTCTGTGCTCTCTGAAAACTCTGCTCTCTTCAGAGCGCTGAAGGCTGCCTTTCTGTCTCTGTGCTTTGTATCTGTTTGCTTGCTTGCTTGCTACGTGCGGTGCTGGCGAGGGAGGCAGAGGCGGAGTCCGGCTGACCCCGCAGTGCCATCGCCTGTACGAATGGTGATAACAGCGAAAGAACAGATGAGCCCGGACACACGCGGACTTGCTAACGAGTTTGGTAACACTTTAATTAGCCCTTGTCCTGTGGGGCAGGCAGCAAACCGTGAAAACCATCACAGCACAGCAGTTCCGCTAGCGGAAGGCGGGTGCGAGTTAGGAATTATGGGGCTGCTGGGTGGGGTCAGTGGCTACTGTAGAGAGTCCCCTCTGAATTATCTAGAGGATTTCCTCAGTTCTCTACTTTGTTCTTGCGGACCTGACACTTTCCAGAGGCAGGCTCACTGCAGGCAGAGGAGGAAACCGAAGCATACGAAGCCATCGGGAAATGTGCCCGGGAGGGCGCATCAGATTTCAGATCCAGAAGCCCAAACTCCAGTCCCCAGAGGGAAGACAGACCTTGGGGGACCATCCGGAGATGTGCCCACAGGGTTCACAGATCTCACCTTGAAACACGGACATCCCCGTAGGGCTCCTGCACCCCCTTCTCTACCCCAGGGCAAGGGGGAACGGTAGTGGAGGACGAAGTGTTCACCCCTAGATACCTTGGTGGTTTTGACTTTGTGTCCACTGCTGCAGCTCCATCCCGACAGGTCGGGGAGCACCTTGCACTCCTCCCCCGGCAGGCAGGGCTCCATCTGGCACCACCACTTCTGCAGGACGATGGAGGCTGTGGGAGCAGGAGGCAGTGAGGGCAGCGCTCAGCTCACCGTGAGTACAGTGTACAGTCAAGGAAGGAGGGTCTGTGCAGGATGCCCAACCACCCCTGGCTTTGAGTCTCTCCCCAACTCGGGCTGAGGCCTGAGCACTTAACCATATCAACCTCAATGCCACTGACTCCTGCATTTCACCAAAGATGGCTCAGGGTGAAGGCAGGGGACGTCTCTAAGGCACCTCTCAAATTCAGCCACTGCGTCATTAGCAGAGAGGCACAGTCTCAACACACCCCCTTAGTGTGTGTGAGCAGGGGTCCACGGACCGGGAGTGAACAAGCAGGTATGTGTGTGAGCACCAGTGGGCACGTTTATAGTGCTGCCACGTGAGTGTGAGAAAATGAGCATGGGGGGGCGCTGTGGGAAAGGGGGTGGGTGTGAAGGAATGCATGGGTGAGCGATACACACGTCCACGTGAGGCGAGGGGAAAGGCTGGCTTGAGAACGGGAGGCGGACGTGTGTGGGAGGCAGGTGTGTGTCAGAGGCTGGGAAGAAGCAGCAAGGGAAGCAAGCAACGTTTGCAGGCATCTGTGTCTGTGTGAGCGCCAGGCAGAGGGTGCAGACAGGAGGGAGGGCGTGCGCGTAACAGGAGTTTTCCTCCTATAAGAGATGAGCATGGCCACCTTTGCCCCCCTCTCCCCAGAGGTTGCCCCATCACTTGAGACTTGACATGGAAGCCCTGAGATGGGTAAGAAATCGTATTCCCAGCAGATGGTGAGGCCGAGACAGATCTTCTTAGCTCTCTGGCCGTCCCCTCCGGTCCAGCCTCTCACTCACCGTCCACGCAGGAGGGCTTTGCCCGTGTGGTGCCAGCCACCTGGCCAGTAAAGCAAGAGCATTTGACAGTCTGGGATCGCTCCTCGATGCGGTTCCGGTTGCAGCAGCGATGAGAAGCTGTCACCTCGCAGGTGCCCTGCTTCACAGGGACTGCAGAAGCCCGCACAAGATCAGGCGCCCGGCCCAGGGCCATGACCTTGTTCCCATCCCACCCACCCTGGCTGTCCACAAGGCCTTCCTCCCGGCTTAGGGGAGGAGGGAACAGATGAAATCTGCCTACTGCTTCAGTGTCCCCGCCCCTTCTTCTTCCCCAGGGAGGCCACACTCCTCACCCTTTGGCAGAGCCTGGTCCTTAGGCAGAAGAAAGATGGAGTCCCACACCAACCCCCACCTCCCTGGCTTCCTCTGGGTGAGGGCAAGGGCCCAGGGCTTACAATGCGTGGGGAGGATCATCCGCTTACACAGGCTTTAGCCATCGCAGAAGGAAAACCACAGAATTAGGCCAGGAGACTAGACTTAAGCCCCCACCCGAGGGCGCCTCTCCCTGCATAGCCCCTTCTGGCCCAAATGGGAAGGTGTGCGATGGGTCTGCCCTCGCCTTCTCCACTGGAACAGCAGAGGGTGAAGAACAGACGAGGAGCCAGGGCCCCTAGATTCTGTCTCGGAGATCTGCCTGCTGAGGAATGGGGTGGGGTGGTGTCCAACTCTTCAGGTATCTTGGGAAGCTCCCTCCCCAGACCTTGCCACCACCCCCAAACCTGTGGGAGTTGGAGGCTGCAAGGAAGCCGAGGCCAGGATGGTCCACAGCCAGGCCAGGCAAAGTGCCAGCAGCCAGCTGCCAGGGCTCCAGTTCCACGAGGCCCTCTCAGGCATCCTGCGGAGAAAAGGGTGCACCTTGCTTGAGTCCAGGCAGGGCTCCCCTACCCTGTCCCAGCGCCCAATCCCAGCGCCTCTGTGCCATGCACTCTGGGAGGCACAGAGGTGAGTAGGGTGCACCTCTTGTCCCCAGGCAGCTCTCAGCCTGGCACAAACTTCTGTGGAAAGTAGTGAGTATTTTCCTAGCAGGAAAGGGAACGGCAAGAGAGACTGTCCTGTTGGGGAAAACACAGAAAGCTTTTTGGAGATGACATTTAGGAGCGGTCTTGAACGATGAACGAGACATGATCCCACGCAGGGCTGTGACATGGGAGGAACAGAAATGCTGACTCCTGTTTTTGAAGCACTTGACCCCAGGCACGTAGCAAACATGCTCTTGAATCTTTCAGGGCTATCCTACAAAGGAGGATCATCTGTACCTATTTTACAGATGAATAAACTGATACTCAAAAAGCCTGGACGCAGCCTAAGCAACCATCAAACACGGGCCGGCTAAATACATTGGGAGCATTTGTACAAATGCAGTCCCATCCAGGCAGCTGTAAAAAGAAAAAAAAAAAAAAAAAAGAATGAGGATGCTTTACGTGCGAGGCACACAAAGGCTCTCTAACCATAATCCACCATTAAGGGAAAAAAAAAAAAAGCAAAGTGCAGGATGGTGCGTATAAAATGAGTAAAAGAGAGAGATCATATGTGTTGCTCAAATATGTATAAGCTAGCTCTGGAAAATACAAAAACACGGGTTGCCACCAAAAAGGGGAACTAGTTGGCTGGGAGATAAAGGTAGAGGGAGACTTATTTTCCTACCTATCGCTCTTTTATATTTTGGGTTTTGAACCATAAGAATGTACTAGCAAGTCGATTTAAACAAATTTAAATTTAGAAAGGAAGAATGGAAACTGGCTAATAGAAGTCAAATGACCTGCCCAAGGCCAGGCAGCATGTGGGTGGCAGAGCCCAGAGCCCAGGAGCCTGCCTTATTCGCACCTTGCTTCTGCTCTCTTTCCCCTCCTTCTGCCCCGCTCCCCTATCCTCGATGGCTCAGGCCTCCCCAATCTATCCCAGAGGATGGACTAGAAATGGAGGGAGTCCCTGGGAAGCAGAAGGACAGAGCAGCTTCTGCTCTGCTGCATGGCTGGGCCCCTGGGCCATTGCTGGGCTCCCTTGGCTGCCAGCACAGCACCGGGGACACTAGAGGTCAAATCGAATGCCAGCACCTGGCCGCGCTCTTAGATACGGTGCTGGATCTCTGTCCACCCCCTTCTCCCTCTCTTCATCGATCTCCTCACTCACCTTTATGGGGATCTTTCAGCTTCTGGTTGTTCATCCACTGACCTCAGACTCATTCGACCTAGACAAGTAGGAAGGATTCTTGGGTGGTTGCAAGGGACAGACAGAGCTCATGGTCCTGCAGGGGGCGAAGGGGGGCCTGGGTGCAGGCAAGCGGGGATGGGCTGGGCAATGAAGCAGAGCCTGATTCTGAGGCTATTCCCCAAGGTGCCAGGGCATGGGGCAGTTTCTCCTTTGCCCTGGGACTTTGCAGGGGTCCTTGCAGACTCTGGGAACATATAGGGTGGTGAGGCTGAGAAGAGTAGCTGAGAGTTTCTCTGTCCCAGGAGGGAAGCAGGGCTGATGGTAGGAGGTGTCTAAGAACCATCGCTGTCACCTCTCTGGTCTTGGGATGGAGCTTAAGCCAGGGCAGGGTTCCTGAGCAGAATGTGACAGGATGCTGCCCAAAGAGGCACCTGGAAAAGACCCCTGAGGTCCTGAATCCTCTTTGCTTCCACCTCCTACCCCCCTCGCACCTGCTTCCTGGACTCATACGGAGACAGCTCGACTCTGCCACCTCACCCCCATTCCCACTCCAGAGGGCTATAAAGGAGGCCCTCCAGCTCTCCGAGCCTCAGAGGGCCCAGCTCCGACAGCGTCTCCATTTCTTCATAATACCTCTCCTCCCTCAGCTTCCAAAGGGAGGTGGACTGAGGCAGGTAGGATGGTGGGGGCCAGGAAGGACTGGGAACCCTGTGTCCCAGCCTCTGGAGTGAGAACCCAGAGAGGACCATGGGGCAGGGGAAGCGGTGCCGACACCCGGGCAGGGCTGTGCTCTGTGGGCAGAGAGCTGCTCATTTTTCTAGATGTACCTCTTCTCTGAGTGGGTATCACCTCTCCCTGTCCCCATCAGGAACTTTCAGTTTGATCACTACAGAGGCAGTTTTGTCTTCTCCCAGGCAGTTCCCACCCCATTTCTCTCGGAGCTGCCACACCCTCCAACCCAACTCTCCCATCTCTCCTATGAACCCCAAGACCCAAAAGACCTGGGCGGGGGGTGGCGTTTGGGCTGGGTTCTCTGGCATTCTATTCCCTTCCTCAGAGAGCTGGAGAAAGAAGCTTCTGGGATTTCCTCTCCGGCTCCCACACTCTTGCCTCAGTTTCCCAGCATGTTTTCCCCCAACCCCAGTCCAGGCTGCGGGGAGGCTGAGTTCGCAGCTGGCAAACCAACGCGGGGTTGAGGGGTGTGAACCATGAGAACCTGTAACCTTTCCTTACCTTCTCCCACCTGCCATTCCTCGCCTTCCCCGCCCCGCTCCCACTCAGTCCTCCAAATTCTGAGCCCCACCCCTGCGACCTACCTGCCCCCACGGCGGTGCCACGGGTCCCCCCGCTGGCCTGAGGTTCTCCTTGCCCCTGGGCCGGGACCAAGACTCGGAAAGGGGACTTCCGGCGGGAGCGGCCAGCTCGAGTGCTGTCTAGTGCCGAGCCCCGAGCCCCTCACCAAGTTGCTGCGCCCCGGAGGCGGCAGGGCTCTGGCCAAAGTGGCATCGCAGTCGTGCGGGGCCCGGCTCCGGGCATGGGGGAGCTCCGGGTCCGCCAGGCCGGCTCGGCAGAGCTCAGCCGGAGTCCCTCCGAGGCTCCCGCCCGCAGGCCGGGAAGCACGCAGCCGCCGCCGCCTCCTCCGGGACATTGAGGGGCGCGCGGACGGCGCTCGGCCCGGCCGGCTGCAGGCGCAGCGGCCCCTGGCGGTCGAGGCAGAACGAGGAACCAAAGGATCTCTGGCCCCCGCGGTTCCTTAAGGGTGAACATCTCCCGGGTGCAGGCCGGAGTCACTAAGAGAAGTCCCTCAAAACGCTCCAGGGTTGGGGGCTTCCCGGAGGTGGGGCGGGGGGTGGACTGAGTGTGAGGAGTGACTTCCCAGACCATCGGGGGTTTTAAGCTTTACAGATTCCAGAACTGCAGTAATATGGTAGCCACTAACCACGTGTGGTTATTTAAATTTAAATAGAAATTAAATAAAATGTAAAGATTGAGTTTTTCATTCGCACTCACCACATTTCGAGTGCACAATAGCCATTTGTAGCTAGGGACCACTGTGCTGGTGGGAAAAATGAATAATATTCTCATTGCACAAAATTCTCTCTGACAAGCCTCTTCTAGATTGATATGTCAGCCTCTGCTGTGAAAAGGTTAAAATTCAGGCGGGAATAGCAAATGATTTCTACCCTAGGAGAGGTATCCTCAGGGGCGGGAAGGACTAGGTAGGGGTAGAGGTAGAGCAGGCAGGAGGGCTACCATAGGCTGGTCCCTCCGGATGAGGGGTGTGAACCCCAATTTGGAAACTAAACTCTGAGACTCAATTTCTTCATCATCATAACAACTGCAGTATAATTGCAATTTTATAACTCTTTACAGGGCAAGATTTTGGATGTGAAAGCATTAGACAAATGGGAGGAGGCGGTCTGTGAATGAGTCTCTTTACAGGAGGGACAGCCCTCTTAGGTTAAGAGGGCTTTGGGGCTGGGGTAATGGGGAAGAGAGATGCAAGGGAAAGAAGCCCAGTTCTGAGCTCTGAGCCACAGCATGTGGCCGGGGATAAAGGGGCCTGTCTTGAGGATGCCCAACCCTTCTCCCTAGCTGAGGCCTGGTAGAGCCAGTCACTGAGAAGAGGCTCAGTTCCCAGCAGAGGAGAATATTTCACAAGTCTGCTTCTTCCCACTTCACCCCCCCACTTTCTCCTTCTCACTGTGCTGCCTCAGGGAGGAGTAGAGGTGATGGTCTTCTCGCCAAGTTCTGGGGCAGTCTGAGGACGGAGGAAATGTGATGATGCCAAGAGGAGGAAGTGAGAGGTTCAGGGAGAGGAGAGCTTTAGGATTTGGGTATGACCTGAGGGCTGTTCTGGAGCTCAAGAGAGCTGTTGACATCCCTGCTGACCATCTGATGCGTCTCTGGGGCATGACTCTGTGGCCTACTTGCAGCCACACCATGCTGGGTGCTGTGAAGAGCAGGGATTAGGGATCTGGGTGACAGAGAAGTGGTAAGCAAAGTGTCCCAGAAACACTGAATAATAAAAATAGCCAGGATGCTATATTTTTTCTCTTGTCTTTGGCTTGCCGCGGCTGTTTATGCCCATTGATCTGAGCGCTGGCTACAGTTTTTCTCAAACAGAAGGGAACTACCCATAGCAACAGCATGTTCTTTATCTGCCTGTCTGCCTGTGCCACTCTGTATCTTTGGACTGATTTTTTTTTTTCTTATGACTTCTTTTTCCCTGGCTCTCTCTGCCCAGAGTGCAGGCACAATTATAGCAAGTCTAAAAATGCGAATGACCGTTATGAGATTTTTATCTAGAAGCTGCCAGGAAAGCCACTCCTTCTGGGGGCACAGTTTAGCCCAGGAACAGAGAAGGTTATGGTCAGGAAGCACCCTGCCCACAAAGCCCAGAGGTGGAGTCCCAACCATGAACAGAGGTGGAGTCCCAACCATGAACTCAGTGGTCCCTGAGAGCTACTTTCGAGTTGCACTAGGGCCACAAGGGCCCTGGACCCTGGATGGGGTATAAGTGTCTCTAGAGACCTACTAATCAGTTCCATGAGACCACCCTTCCCCTTACAGGCAGGAAACTTAGCCTGGCCTCTGTCTCCCCCTCGTGGCAGCGGTAGAACTTGTTCAGCATCCCCAGACTGCTCTCAGCCTCTGCCTTAAGAGAAGGCGGAGGAGGGTGGGAGAGGAGGAACCCCAACTCTTCTCTCTACCTTTCACCTCCCTCTTAACTCTTCCTCCCTGATCCCGCAAAATCAGCTTGGTTCTTAAAACAGAATCGGATTTGGACGTCCGGAGACTGACATGGGCGTGAACCTCTCGTTTGCTGTGTGACTTCTTGGAGCAAGTCTGTAAAATAACAGGATCGTAGCGTCATCGGTAAAAATAGATAATAATAAAACCTACCTTTAAGGGTTGGTGTGAGGTATAAATGGCCTAATATGTGGAAAGTGCTTTTTAGAGGATCTACTAAGTAGTAAGTCCTCAATAATAGTAGTTACTGTGGTTATCCACACTAACTAGACCTGTGGTCAGGGGAGGTCTAAGTGGGGAAATCTGGTCCTGAGAGACAAAGCGGAGTCGGAGTGGCAACCGCTCTCCCAGATCGAGGTGGTCTTCACGGAGCCGGGAAACTTACCCCCAGCTCCATAATTCAGGATGGCTGGCTCCAGCCTGCGTGGTCACCACCCCAACACCACGCCAGCTTCCTCGCCCTCACTCTCTCACTCCAGTAGACCCAGCCAGAGGTGTTATCACACCAGGTGCTTCATACCCAGCGGTAGCAGAAGCGGCTGGTTTCGCTGAGGTCACCAACCCCATCAACTCGCCGGGCAGGCTGGCCGCAACTGAGAACGAGGGGACACCATCCTCTCGTCACAATAGGGAGGTTCTAGCTGATGACTAACCTAGAGCACGGCTGAAACAGGTCCTCTCCATCCCCTTCCCACAAGAGCAGACCCTTCTCCCCCCAAGGAACGGGGGCGGGGCGAAGCCGGAACCCGGCGGGGAGATGCCGCGAGCCAGTGGGGCGGTTCCGGGGTGGCCCAGAACAGGAGGAAGTTTTGCCGGGGACCCGCCCTGCCCGCCGGGAGCCAATGGTGGGGTAGAGCGGGCGGGAGCGAGCCCCGCCCACCGCGAGCCCTAGGGGCGGGGCCTTCCTTGGGGCGGGGCCACGGCCGAGGGCGGGGCAGGGAGGCAGCATGCTAAACCGGGTGCGCTCAGCCGTGGCGCACCTGGTGAGCTCCGGGGGCGCCCCGCCCCCGCGCTCCAAGTCTCCAGACCTGCCCAACACGACCTCGGCGCTGCCCGCCGCCCCTCCGGAAGCGCCCAGGAGCCCTCCAGCGAGGGCTGGGAGCGGGAGCGCAGTGCCGGTGAAGACAGCAGAGGCTCGAGCGAGCTTCTCCCGACCGACCTTTCTGCAGCTGAGCCCGGGGGGGCTGCGACGCGCCGACGACCACACTGGCCGCGCTGTGCAAAGTCCCCCGGACACCGGCCGTCGCCTGCCCTGGAGCACGGGCTATGCCGAGTGAGCGCCCCTGGGGACACCCTAACCAGGATGGGAGACCCACCCCCACTGCCCTCCTCACCTCAGCATCTTAGGCGCTGGGTGCGTCCCCCTTGCTGTGCTCGGTGCCAGCAGCTGCCTTTTCCCAGAGCCCTTGCTATCCTCTGGGCTGCGGGCCGCACCTCCTCCCAGCCCTTTCCCCGGTCGGCGTAGCCTTCCTCCGGACCTTCCAGCTCGTTGACCACCCTCACCTGCGCCGCCTCAGGACCCTGTTCCCTCCCAGAGTCGGGAGGGTTGAGGGCCCCGCGAAGGATGAGTTAGCCTGTGCCCAGTCGTGGCCCAGCAGTTTACTGGCTAAAGGAGGAAGGGTTTCAAGGAGCGGGGAGTGTCTTTTAATAAAGGAGATGGCGACTAGAAAGACTCGCTCCCAGACTTACCGACCCCAGCGCCCCAGTTCCCTGTCCCTCTTACCATTCCCCTCCCCCTCTACACCCAGAAATAGTCCGCGACACCTGGCGGCCGCGAGCTTCCCCAGGGACAGGGGCGGGGGCCGTGCGGGGAAGCGGAAGGGTCCCCTTTGAACACCCCCGGGCGGGTGGACTCGCGCTGGCCAGGCAAGGAAGTGGATACCCGGAGGAAGCCGCCGGCTTGCTCCCAGGCGATGTGTGTTTTTAATGCCTGTGCTGGGAAAACGGAGCACAGAGAGACATGGGGGCGCTGAGGTCGCCGAGGGTGGTGGCTGGTGGACCTGTGGCCCCATCATCTCTTTAGCTTCCTATTTGGGAAGAGTTGGCGGTTGGTGGCTCCCGCGCAATGCCAGTGGGCTCCCATCCCTACCTTATTTCAATTCCTCTTTCGCGGTCTGGGCTGGAGTACTTCCTCATTGCCAAAGCAGCAGAAACTTTCACTACAAGGTTTTAGGATACCGGTGGGTGTGCGCATGAGGTTGGGGTGCTGTGGGACAAGGCACTAGAAGAGTTGATTGGGTTTCAGGGTGAGATGTAAGGTCTTGGCAAGCGGGGAAGTAAAACCTCGGGCCCCCCAACCATTCCTTCCCTCTGGCAGCACGGTTAGGGATGCCTGCTTTGCCAGGGGTGGGGGACTTGAGGCAGGCAGGTGCTGCTGCCAGCCTTTGTATGAGGTGGTGGGGCCTGACTCCCAGACAGTACTCCCTGTGCTTTGCCTTGCCTCTCTTCTCCCTCTGGCCTGGATCCCAGGTGGCTGTGACCTTTCTCAGCTTGGCCAGCAGGCCAGAGAGAAAGAGAGAGTGTGCGTGTGTGTGTCTAAGGTGGGAGTTATTCCAGGACCTGGTCTGGTGTCCAACCTGATGTGGTCATTCTGGCCCGGCAGGGTCATCAACGCTGGCAAGAGCCGGCACAATGAGGACCAGGCTTGCTGCGAAGTGGTGTATGTGGAAGGTCGGAGGAGTGTTTCAGGGGTACCTAGGGAGCCCAGCCGAGGCCAGGTAAGCCCCCAGCCCTCTTCCTAACCTGCAGAGACAGAGTGACTCATCTCCCCAGGGATTCTAGGCACCTGGTTTTAAATCTGAGACATGTGCAAGACCCACCTCCTCCTAGCTCACACTAGCTTTCTGCTTCTGGCACAGAACCTTTATCTGGCATTGATCAGTTAGATTTGACCACGTCAGTATGAATATTTAGTTTTCCACTTAAAATGCTCATGTATTTATGGATGATTTAATTAATTACCAACGCTTGTTTTTGCACCTTTTATCCTCTGAATTTGGCTTTTTTAATGCTTTACCTTCTGTCACAAAGTAGGCCCTTGGGGAATGAGTGAATAAATCTAATTTGCCTTTATTGCCAGGCTTTGCCCTCCTCTCTGATGTGTGTATGGATGCCCAGAGGCTTACTATTCATCCTGCATAGCGTGCACACACACACACACACACACACACACACAGTCACTCACTCACACTCACACTCACTCACCTCCAACTTTTCCTCCACCAGGGACTCTGCTTCTACTACTGGGGCCTGTTTGATGGGCATGCAGGGGGTGGAGCTGCCGAAATGGCCTCCCGGCTCCTGCATCGCCACATCCGGGAGCAGCTGAAGGACCTAGTGGAGATACTCCAGGACCCCTCCCCACCTCCCGTCTGCCTCCCATCCACTCCGGGGGCCCCAGCTCCCTCGGACTCCTCTCACTTGGTTGGTCCTCAGTCTTGCTGGTCTTCACAGAAGGAAGTGACCCATGAGAGCCTGGTAGTGGGGGCCATTGAGAATGCCTTCCAGCTCATGGTGAGTGGGTGGCCTGGGCCAAGGGCCTGCTAGACAGATACCCTGGTCAGTTCTGTGTGAGGTTCAGGTGGCCTGAGAACCCCCAATACCTTAGAAAGCCTGAGCAGAGCTTGGTTCAGAGGGGCGGGAGAAGGGGGAGTTACACCCGTATCTTCCCTCCTCCCTTCCAGTGTGGCTTGGCTGGACCAGTTTACTTTTGCAGAGGGAGGGGGATGGCTGTAACCCTGGAAACTTTTCTTCATCCACCCCCTTCTACCCTTCCTCATGTGGCAGGATGAGCAGATGGCCCGGGAGCGGCGTGGCCACCAAGTGGAGGGGGGCTGCTGTGCACTGGTTGTGGTCTACCTGCTAGGCAAGATCTATGTGGCCAATGCAGGTGACAGCAGGTATGCAGGGAAGGGGGAGGGCTTTGAAAGTGGCTACAGGGGGTCACACTCTGGGATAGGGGTACAGAAAAGAATGAGATGTCGGATGTTACAAATTAAAGACCGGAGGGGGTCAGGAGGGATTACAGACATAAGAAAGGGCCCGAAATAGCCATGTGTGGAGGAAAGCTGAGGGTCTGGGTTCGGGATCCTGAAGGCCATTATGGAGAAGGCCTGGTCTTTCTGGAATTCTCCACGAGGGGGCCGAGGAGAGCCAAGCTCAAACTTTTTCCTTCTCCGGGCAGAGCCATCATTGTCCGGAATGGTGAAATCATTCCAATGTCTCGGGAATTCACCCCAGAGACTGAGCGCCAGCGTCTTCAGCTGCTCGTAAGTGGGAAAAAACTCCCACTCCTGTTCTTTGTTGAGCCTCGTGCCTGTCTGAACCCTATGTCCCAAGGACTGCCCCACCCCCACTCCACGGACAGCTCCTTACTGGGAGGAGCACTGGGCTGAGGTGGTGGAGGAAGCAGCAGGAAGGAACGTGGGCTGTTCCGGTGCTCCCACCATGGCCCCAGCTGAGGAGGAAGTGGAGTCAGAGGAGTGGAGGGAACAGCAAAGGCCCCTGAGGGGCAATATGGTTGAGAGCTTTAAGCACTGGCTCTGGAGCCGGACTGCCTGGGATGGAATCCTGGTTCAAGTACATTGCTAATTGTGACTTTGGACAGCTCTCCTAACCTGCATCAGTAGTTTCTGCCTTTAGGATTGTCGTGAGCAGTAAATGAGTTAATATACGTTAATATTAGACAGTGCACAACACCTTGTAAACTTCGTTTAAGGGAAGGCTGTAATTAAGATCATTTATACACCAGGGTGTGCTGTAAACCTAATGCCCTCTGGCCACTCCCAACCCCAGGGCTTTCTGAAACCGGAGCTGCTGGGCGGTGAATTCACACACCTCGAGTTCCCCCGCAGAGTTCAGTCCAAGGAACTGGGTCAGAGGATGCTGTATCGGGACCAGAACATGACCGGCTGGTAACACTTCCCTCAGAGCTGGGCCCATTCCCGTGGTGACACAACCAGTCCCTCACCAGCAACAAGGTGGAAGCTGGAGACTGGGCCAGGCTGGGAGTTGGGAGGATATGGCTCCTCTTAGGGTTCTGTGTGAGGGGCGTGGCTCCTAGGGGAGAGGGCCTTTGATGCCTGGGTGATGCCTCCTCTACTCCCCCCTCCCCAGGGCCTACAAAAAGATCGAGCTGGAGGATCTCAGGTTTCCTCTGGTCTGTGGGGAGGGCAAAAAGGTAACTCCACGGTAGAGGTGGGAGAGGGCAGGAGGACCCACCGCAAGTTGTCTAGGGAGGTGGAGGTGCTACCTGAGGGCAGGGGTGGGAGGGGCCGTGCTTTCAGAGAGGCTGAGAGAGGGCTATGGCAGCACCCCTGCCTCATTGCCTTTAGGCTCGAGTGATGGCCACCATCGGGGTGACCCGGGGCTTGGGAGACCACAACCTCAAAGTCTGCAGTTCCACCCTGCCCATCAAGCCCTTCCTCTCCTGCTTCCCCGAGGTGAGCCACATGGGGACCTTCTTAACACTTACCCCTCCACACTTACCCCTCTCCCAACCCAAAAGTCTGAGGTTGTCTTCCGGACCTTTCATGGCAGTTTAACTGAAGAAGGCATATCGGATCCAAAATTATAGCTATTGGCAAATAAACCTGATAGATGAAAATGTGTGTGTTTATCACCTTCCCTCTGGGGGTGTTGGGCTGGCTTTTGCCACAGGTCTCTTCATCCCCAAGCTCCCTCTCCACCCTCTTTCCCCACCAGGTGCAAGTGTATGACCTGACGCAGTACGAGCACTGCCCAGATGACGTGCTAGTCCTGGGGACAGATGGGCTCTGGGATGTCACCAGTGACTGTGAGGTCGCCGCCACTGTGGACAGGGTGCTGTCAGCCTATGAGCCCAATGACTGCAGCAGGTAGGGGTTGAATGGCGGTGATGGATGACAATGGGGAAGGAAGGGGCAAAGGGAAGCAGCGAGGGCCCTGTGTATGTATCTTCCCATGTACATGTTGGTGCCCATGTGCTCCTGGCAGGTACACAGCTCTGGCCCAAGCTCTGGTCCTGGGGGCCCGGGGCACCCCCCGGGACCGTGGTTGGCGTCTCCCCAACAACAAGCTGGGTTCCGGGGATGACATCTCAGTCTTCATCATCCCCCTGGGAGGGCCAGGCAGTTACTCCTGAGAGGCTCAGCCCTGCCCCCCCCCCACCCCCGCCGTCCCAGCCTCTCCACACTTACCCCTCTCCCAACCCAAAGTCTGAGGTTGTCTTCCGGACCTTTCATGGCAGTTTAACTGAAGAAGGCATATCGGATCCAAAATTATAGCTATTGGCAAATAAACCAGATAGATGAAAATGTGTGTGTTTATCTACTTTGACTAGAAACTGAAAGGCAAGAAAAAGCTCTTTGGGGTGCTGGAAGGTACACCAGGGCAGTCTTAAGGTTGTGGTGTTCCGGGGTTCGTTCGTCTGCCCTCCGCTTGTCCCCCCGCCACACTCTCATCCGTTCTGTGGCTCCAGTCATCCGCTGGTGTCGTCTAAGTCAGCGTTTCCAGCCAGACCTCTCCGGAGCTTTAGACCCTCACATCCCAGTCCTCTCTTGAACATCTAGGCATCCCACAGGCACTTCAGTGGAACATACCTCAGACTGAACTCATCGTTTCCTGGGCAAACATGTGCCTCTGGTTCGTCATCTCAGTGGGCGCCAGCTCAGCTGCTCAAGGTGGAGTTGGTCACCTTTGGCTTCTACATCTTCCTCATCAAGCTAATCAGCCACTAAGTATTGTCGATTATATAAAACCGTTCTTTATATTTGTCCACTTATCTCCACCCCTACCGTCAATACCTTAGTACCTTAATTCTTTACTGCATTAGCCTCCTAACTCATCTCCTAACTCTGTCTCCAGGCCATGCCCCTGTTTCTCCCAATATACTGTGGGCATGACAGAGTGACCTTTCTGCAGTGCGAATCTGAGTTGGTTATTCCCCTGAGAGAACATTTCAGTGGCTTCTTACTACACCTAGACCAAAATCAACACTCAACTCTCTAGTGTGGCATATAAGGGTTTTCATGATCTGGCCACCGTTTCCTCCTGCAGCCCAGTCTGTCACCACTGCCACTACCCTCCTGGGGTTTTTGTGACTCTGTAGGCCTTTAGTAGCTCCAACCCATTTAAAACCTACACATCACTTTGAACACTTCACCTGTCCTTCAAAGCTGGGTATCCCACACTTACCCCTCTCCCAACCCAAAGTCTGAAACTGTTTTGACCTCCTTTCATCGTAAGTTTAACTGAAGAAGCGGTGCCAGATCCAAAGTTATAGCCGTTGGCAAATCAACCAGATGGATAAAAATGTGTATATTTGACTAGAAACCTGTCACCGGCACGCCGATCCCATCGACTATGCCAAGTGTCAGCACCAAGCTGATCGAGAAGGGAAGGTCTGATGGTGAGATGCCCAGTTGGAAGAATGCACAGGAGACGACATCAGAATGCAGTGGCAGGCACCAACTTTATTGTGCGGAGCACAGTCCTATTGGGAAGTGCAGTCTACTGCGGTGGGGCGGGGGCGGTGTGGTATTGCGCACACAGAATTCTTCTGCTCCCCTTTTTTGTGCTCCCCTTCTGCTCTCCAGGGGACCACATGGCTCCACACATAGCAGAGTACAATAGTAACTTTTAGCCACATATGCGTGATACAATAAGCTGAAGTATGTTTATGTATTTTAGGCGCAGGCGCCCTACTACACTAATGGAACATTTTAAATCCAGGGTCCCATTCCTAGCTGCGGGCCTGGATCACAGCCAGACCTGGGACCAGCCGGGCCTTGGATTCAGCTGGGCCTGGTGCCCACAAAACCAAAAGGCAACAAAAAGTTCTCTGGGTTGTGGTGAAAAGTACACCAGAACAGTCTCACCTCCACGCATGCCTCCTCCGCAAAGACTGCCTCCTGTGTAACAGTTCACACAGGTAGAGCCAGGCCCATATAATCAGGGTTCGATAACTGTTAGCTAGCTTTAAGTTGTCTTTTTCTGAATTTAGACTATGTACTTTGGCAGAAATTGATCTGAACTGAGCACACAGCTCTCGGTTCACACTCGGTAAATGTTGAGTGAGCAGGTTGAGAGGCCCGGGGACCAAAGCGCTCTGGCCCTCGGTTTCCTCATTTACCAAGTGTATGAGTTGCACTTCAGATCTCTAACGTCCACGTGACTTCCAACATTCATTCATTCAGCAAATATTTGTTGAACACCTATTATGTGCCACCCACAGTGCCAGGCTGCAGGAAGGGACAGGTTGGAGGAGCATAGGGACCAGCAGGGAGCAAGCTTTGGAGCCAGACAGGCCCCAGTGTCTGAAGTCTTGTTCCGTCACATACATATCGCAAAAATTGGGGCAAGCCACTTCTCTGCGGCTCAGTTTCCTTCCAAGCAAAAGAGAATGGGTATACTTAGCCCCCCAAAAATCTGCGATGAGTAGTAAAAGGGCAGAGCTATGTAGTGCACCAAACACAAGCTAATGAAATGTTAATAGACGGTAATCCTCCGGCCACCTGACTGGGTTGGAGACACACGTGTGGGTAAATACCCAATGTGTCAAGTCAGACTGGGCGAAAATGTCTCTGTCAGCACAGAAAATGCTATTACGGTGGGAACTGAATGCCCAGCTGCGGATCCGGATTTCTACTAGCGCCCTTTGAGGGGTAGGTAGGAACTGGACTCATGGAAATTCCAGGTCGGGAGAAGGAAGGAAACTGAAGTGGAACGGTGGCCCAGGTCTCGAAGGTTCTGAAAAGTTCTGAAGGTGGGGGATGGTGTTGGACCGGACTCATTCCGCAAAGGTTTTAGGGGTAGAGGATAGGTCTCTTTCGCAGCCCCCTCCTCGGGCATCCAGGAGGCCGCCCTTTCCTAGTCCTGCTTCCCGGGAGGTCCCAGGTGGTGTAGACACAGGTGGCTGGGTGACCACCGGAGGGCAGCAGCGGCCCTTTGCTGACCCCACCCGGAGCTCTTCTCAACTTTCCGAGCGCCGTCTGTCCCTAGGGGCTGGGAGGCGGGGCAGAGGGAGAGTCCTCGGGGTTCCCGCCTCGCCGCGCTACCCACTCCTCTCCAGTCCAGGCATCTCCTTAGAGCCCGGGGCCGGCGACCCAGAACTCCGGCCACTGGCCGGGGAGACCACCGGTGGCGCCGCGCCCGGGCTGTGGGCGGGCGGAACCCGGGCCCGCCCCTCCCTGCCGGCCCGCCCCTCCCCGCAGCGGCCCCGGAGGAGTGCGGGGCGGAGCCCCCGGGTCAGTCCCTGCCTCCGGCACCGGCCGTGCGGCTGAAGGCGGCGGAGCGGAAGGTACGCTGGGCCCGGGCTGGGGGTGGCGGGGCGTCCCGGGAGGTTGTCCGCGGGAGAGCACGCACCCCCTCTCCGCTTGGCTGGAGCTCGGGGCGCCGGCCGGGGAGGGGCCTTTGGCCCGAGCGCCGGCCGCCGTCCCTCCTCCAGGACGCGACGTCTGGGCTGTGCGGGGTCCGGCCGGCTCGGCCCCTCCCTGGGCTGCAGCGACGGTTCCCGCGGGCTGCCCCGCCCGGCCTCTTGCCTCCCGGTGTCCCTTCCCCTCCCGGCTCTCTGGAACCTACCCCGCCGGGCCAGGGGACAACTCGAGTCCCCGCGCGGTAGTCCCAGCCCAGACCCGCGGCTCCCAGGCCGGGAGGCCCGATGTGGACCGGGCATGGGGCGTGGGGCCGGGCCGAGGCCGGGGGGAGGTGAGATTTTCCCCAGGCCCGGCCGGGGGCATGGCGGGAACAGGGGCGGGGTGTGACTAGCGGGGGCTGCCACTGCTCGGCGGGGTCTGGACACCGCCCTGGACGGTTCCTGGAGCCTGCTTTGGGTGGGAGGTGGGGGACATCAGGAAGGATCCAGCTCGTGTGTGTGTGTGTGTGTGTGTGTGTGTGTGTGTGTGTGTGTGTGTGTGTGTCTCTCTCCCTTCCAGCTCTCTCCCTCACACTCCCCAGCCTGGCTCAAGATTATCCTTTGGGCCGGGAGACCCGAGGGCGAGTCCTGCCCTCGCTCTGGTTTTACAGTTGAGAAGGCGGTATGAGATTCCTTCCCGAGACATCGGGGTGGTCGGCAGGGAACGGCGGGCCCCCTAGGTCATCGGGACATCTAGAGGGTGATGGAGGAGGTGGTCGATGTCTGTCTCGTCTCAGGGAGGGCACCAGGAGCTTCAGCTCCATTTCAGGCACGGTGGGGGGTTTGGTTGCCCCCACTCTTAGGGTCAGTGGGGCAGTTCTTTGGCGGCTGCTTCTCTCAGGTTGCTGTGGTCCATGCCATCTTGGCCTTGGGCCTAAGTGTCCTGGTTTGGGCCAGCTCCTCTTCTGGCCCAACCAGAGCTTGAAGTGAAAGGCTTCTAACTGAGCTGGGGGCTCCAGGTCACTTAATGCAGGCCTTTGCCCTTGAGTTCTGGCCTATGCCTCCCACCATCTGGTGCTACCTAATCTGCCTTGCTGGGGGAGGGCAGTGGCGTCCTCATGCCTAAGCAACTGGTGATTGCCCTCCGTCAACACTGCCCATCTGCCCATCCCAGGTTGGGGCTACCCCATCCTGTTTTCACACAGTTGGACCAATGGAACTAGTAGGAGTGGGTGGGGGGAGTTGGTCACCTGGGTAGAATTTCCAGGGAACCCCCTTTTTGAAGGATGGTTTCTATTTTTAGAGAGGATCTGCTGGCATGGTGAATACCTTCTTGCCTCTCTTTTAAGGTGTCAAGGAGAGCCCCTTTTGAGGTGGGGAGAGTGGCCATGTACTCTCAACTCCTGTAAATTCTCTCTGACTCACATCCACTTCTTCTCATCCCAGATCGTGTGTGTGTTTGTGTGTAGGGGAGGGAGGCCACTCAGGACCCCACTGTTGAAGAATACTAGACTGGGGCTGGAATATTCACTTCCTAAGAGGCAGACCACGACAGGGGTGTGAGGTGGCTGTGCTATGTGGGGAGTAAAGGAATTCGACCCAGTTTGACAGGATGTGGGACGGAGAGAAAAAGCCAGGTTTGGGGCAGAGATCAGGTTACCATCTCCTTCTTTCTTAACTTCTCCCTGCCTGGCTGGTGCTGGGACTGGCCCTCATTTGTCTCCTTTTTGGGGCTCCTCCCAGCAGCCTCAGGGCCCGCCCTCTCTTCCTTCAGACCCACGGCCTGGGAACTTCAGCGGACTGGAGGTCAGCCGCTCTCCCCAGGGAGGGAGGAAGTGAGGCTCAGCTCGGTAGGGAAGCTGTGAAGGTGTGATGAACTGTGCAGATGCTTGTGTGTGTGTGTGTGTGTGTGTGTGTGTGTGTGGGTGGGGGACATGGAAACCCCAGGAAGCTGACTGCTTGCCCTGAGTCACTGGGAGGAGTGGACAGGGCCTTGGTGAGCTGGACAGAGAGGAGGAAGGGGCTGTTCCAGGGAGTGGGTGGCGGTGACTCCCTAGTGGATTATTCTCAGTCACTCTGCTGTGGTGGATGTGTGGCTCCCTACAGTGTGGTCATTGTCCCTTGCCTGAGGCTGAGTGACCCAGTGTTGCTGCCAGGCCCAGGAGGAAGGGGGGCGGAAGGCAGGCTGCCCGAATGTGGGCTGTGGGGACTGTGGGGACTGAGCCTCCTTTGTGTGACTCGGGGCTTTGGGAACCGGGATGGGGTGGGCCAGGGAAGCCGACTGGCTGCTGCCACTGCCCTCTGTCCGGGTTTTCCTCTCTCTATTCTTTCCCACCTCAGGGGTGAGATGTAGAAAATGGTATGGACTCTAGATCTCGTCACACAAGCCTCCTTTGAGTGCCGTCCCTGCCATGACTCTGCTGAATACTTGTCTCAGCCTCACTTTGCTAGTTTGTCAAAATGGGAAGCTTTCCATCTTTCTTCCAGGCTTCTAGGGACCAAGGGAGATGATCTGTCAAAATGCTCAGCAGTTTTCCTTAGCCACCTATCACCTGTAGCTTGTTCCGCAGGCCCGTGGTCTTGGAGAGGGATTCCTCGTTTGTGACGGGGCAGGCATGACTTGCGCTGAGGGACAGTGTGTTCTAGACTGGACTTTAGCAATTATTAAACTTTAAAAGTATCAAAACCCTGGTAACGAATGAAGTCTGACTTGAAACCGTGATATGGATAGCAGATAAAGGCTAGCTCTTCTGGACATGTTCCTGAGCGTCCTTGTGGGTGTCAGGGTCCCACAGTTGGCGAGTAGGTTAGATCAGAACTCATGTCTGACTCGAGTGAGTGGTTCTCCCAACCCCGCCCCCATTTCTGTATTCTGACCCATTGGAGGATACCTGCCCCTGACAGCGAGATAAGGAATTTCAAGCTCAGTTGCCTGAACAATTGGTTCTTGGTAAGAACATGCCTGAGCAAGCCCCTCCCTCTGCTGGATGCCTCAGTTTCCAGGGAGGTCCTGGGGGTCCCGGAGAAGTGTTTTTGGGTTTATAGGCTTTTTTCAAAATCTGATCGCCTCTTCACTGCCAGCCCTAGCCATGGCCGCGATCCGAAAGAAGCTGGTGATCGTGGGGGATGGGGCCTGTGGGAAGACCTGCCTCCTCATTGTCTTCAGCAAGGACCAATTCCCAGAGGTCTACGTCCCTACTGTCTTCGAGAACTACATCGCAGACATAGAGGTGGACGGCAAGCAGGTGACAGCAGAGCCCCTTCCCGTCCCACCTGGAACCCCGCCCCAACACTGCGAACCCAGGATTTCCTTCCTCACCACCCACACACGTCCTTGCTCCATTCTCCCTGCTGGAACCAGTAGAAGTCAGGAAGTGAACTGCCGTCTTAGAAAATCTAGATATACTTGGTTCTCTGCATCTGGCTCTGAAACCCGGGCCCAGTCCTTTTGCCTCTGAGTTTAAGTTCCCCCAGCTACAAAACGGGGATAATGTAAGGCCTCCTTCAAAGGATTTTTGAGGATTACATAAAATAGTGGCACTCACTGGCAGAGGTCAAGCAGTAACATCTCAGGATTTTAAAGAACTCACCTAATTTATGTTGGATGAGTGATTCGCCATTATTTCTGGCACACAGCAGGTGCTCAATTGATGTTGTGAGCCTAAAGGACTAGTGGCTTCAGAGAGGACCTCTAGGTGGCAGGATGGGGAGTATGTGACTGGGGCCCTCAGGCTAGCTACTCACCGGCCCTGTGTGTCAGGTGGAGCTGGCCCTGTGGGACACAGCCGGGCAGGAAGACTACGATCGCCTGCGGCCTCTCTCCTATCCGGACACTGACGTCATCCTCATGTGCTTCTCCATTGACAGCCCCGACAGCCTGGGTGAGGTGGGGGTGAGGATGTTGGAGGGAGAGGACTGAGAACCCCTTGGAATCAACCAACCCGAGGTAGCTCTTGCCTTGGCTCATTTCAGCCATCTTCAGAGGCTGAGGCTATGGAGAAGGGTGCATGGGGCATTAGCCTCCTTCACTGGGAACTCTGGCCCATGGGAGGGGTCAGGGGAAGGTGTACCGGGAAGGGGAGGGGTTTTGAGCTGTGGAAGGGACTGTCCCGCTGGATAGCCTCTACGGCTACTGTGGGGAGGCCAGGGGCCCCAGCTGAGCTTTCTAGCTAAATGGAGGCACCGACACCCATTGAGACGTATCTGTGCAGAAAACATTCCTGAGAAGTGGACCCCAGAGGTGAAGCACTTCTGTCCCAATGTGCCCATCATCCTCGTGGGGAATAAGAAGGACCTGAGGCAAGATGAGCATACCAGGAGAGAGCTGGCCAAGATGAAGCAGGTGGGTGGGGCTGCCAGGCGGGGAAAGAAGCCTTCTCTCCAGGGGACGGCCCTGTGTTAGAGGCGATCGAGGTGTTCACGTCCTACCCTGTCACGTCTGCACTCTGGTAGGGGAGAACCAGAAGGGCCCTTTGTGTCTGACTCGGTATCTGATGTAGCTGTTGGAGAACGAAGGGACTTACCTAAGGCCACTTGGCATTTTAACTTATTTGTCTTGTGTTAGGGTTGGGGCTATTGAATGCACAGGAAAATCCGTCCTCAAAGAGGCAGTTTCTTATTATAGATGTTTTGCTTGGGGTATGCACGTCATACTCTCACAGTACCCCTGGGGAGGTGTGGGCTGACGTGGACGCAGGAGGGTGAGCATTATGTGGCTGGAAGAAAGGACCAGAGCGAGGGAGCTGGCCTATCTGGGGACCTAGTAAGTGCTTCCCTAGCCAGAGGATTAGTTTTTTAGAGAAAGCTGCCAGGATAAAGTACATGGACTACCCTGTGAGGGTAAGCTGGGGACAGTTAAATGTCAGATCTTCATGGCAGAAAAATCATTGACAGCCATGAAAATGCAAAAATAGCAGGGAGGTCAGTTAAGGGGTGCTGGATCCTCATTCAGGCAAGAGCAGGGTGTACTGTGGGGTAGAGCTGATGGAGAGAATTTGAATGTAAACCTGAGTCTTGGGTCACTGGCCCCCAAGCTGCTCAGCGTGGCTAGAGCTTGGGTGCTTTGTGCAACCCCACAAAGGGCTGGAGATGTTGATTCTAGTCACCATACTTATGGGTGTGATAGTGAGAGATGCACCTCGCCTCCAGCTTCCTTTGACCTCTCATGTCTTCCCAGGAGCCTGTTCGATCTGAGGAAGGCCGGGACATGGCGAATCGCATCAGTGCCTTTGGCTACCTCGAGTGCTCAGCCAAGACCAAGGACGGGGTGCGGGAGGTATTTGAGATGGCCACTCGGGCCGGCCTGCAGGTCCGCAAGAATAAGCGCCGGAGGGGCTGCCCCATTCTTTGAGACCCAGGGCTCCCCTCCTTCCCCATCTCCCCTCCCTTCGTGGGGTGTAGGACCCCCCCCGCCCCACCCTCTTAGGACTCCATTCTCAGCTCCCTCCAGCCCAGGACTGCAGTGAGTTTCGCAACCCCCCACCCCTCCCTCCTTTCCTCCTTCCCAGCACTCTGGGCACCTAGGGCTATGCCCTGCCCTCCTGGAACAGAGTTCAGAGTTCTGCTGCTGTCTGGGTCCAGGGGCTCATCACACACCA
This sequence comes from Pteropus medius, assembly GCF_902729225.1. Lineage (NCBI taxonomy): Eukaryota > Metazoa > Chordata > Mammalia > Chiroptera > Pteropodidae > Pteropus > Pteropus medius. The sequence goes on along the minus strand of NW_024350924.1, from coordinate 4,786,140 downwards.
GCACTTTAAACACTTCTGGCTCACAGGAGCGTGTCTTGGGCAGGGGACTTGGAGGGTGTAACCCAGAGTTCCAGGCCCCTGGTGTTTCTGCTTTGGGCAGGGGCCTTGTCTCTGGCTATACTCCGTGGGGGGCATGAATAAAGGCCACAGGCTTCAACATGTGTGTAGCAGCTTCCTGTCTTTCCAGGTCCCTGTCTTGGCTGTGAGCCTAGAGTCCCATCTCTCCTCATTTCCAAGTTGCTGGCCAGATTGCCGCCCCCGCCCCTTTGTAAGGCAGGACACTGGGCAAGCAGGGTGGAGTCTTGGAGTGAAGGATGAGGTCATGCCTGGCTCAGGGCCTTGGAGGCGGGTGAGGGGAGTGGTCTGGAGCAAGGACTAAACTTAGAAGCCTGTGGGTGGCTTCCCTGCCACCTCCCACTGGCTTTCCTTCCCTGGATGCGGGGTGGGGTTTCTCTAAGGGGAAAGGGATATGGCCCTGGGCAGGGTCCTACTTGAGAGCTCCTGAAGCTGGGGCTGGGCAGAGAAGAGGCTTTGGAATCGCACAAGGTTTTGTCTTCATTGTTTTTCTTTCTTTCCAGCAGGGGAGGGGATGTAAACTCCCAGCCTTCCTGTCCCTGGGAGGGGCAGCTCGGCTGGGTTCTGGGTCAGGGCGGGTGGCCGGGCGGCCGGGTGGCCGGGTGGCCGGGCACGGAAGGCCTGACTGGCGCGCGAGGCCAGCCGCCGTCTTCAGAGCTCGTTCCTCCACTCTGGCTCCACTTGCAGGTGCAGGCCGCCTTCGCGCCCTCGCTCCTGGGGGAGGTAGTCGCGACTTCGGGGCCCTAGAAAGAAAGGAGGGGAGCTGTCTTCCTTACCACCCCGCCCAGCACTGTCCCTGACCTGGCCCACCCTGGCCCAGCCATACCTGAGGTAGAGGAGCTGAGCTTACTCAGACCTTGGAGTAAGTTCTGTCCTTGCTGCAGGTCCAGTTTGGCAGGGAAGGGGCACCCAGTATACCCCCCATTTTCTTTACAGAAATCCAGGAATCTGTGAGACAAGCACATTCACACACATTCACACATACACACATACACACAGCTGTGCAGGGCTGCTGAGGGAGCGCCAGCAGAGGCCGGGGGCTAAGCCTCAGTCCTGCCACACGGCCCCGTGTCTTTGGGTGAGTCGCTTAACCTCGGCGTGTCAAGTAACTTAAATGGGACTGTGAAGATGGACAGGTCTGAGGGTGAACTGAGCCACAAGGAGGTGCTCAAGATCCTCCCGCCCTAGGCTGGGGACTGTGGCCCCAGGAACAGCATCACAGGGTGGGAATGCTCACGTCTTCCAGTCGGGGTCATGGCCCAGGAGGAGCGGGTTGCCCACCACGATGAGCAAAGCCTTGGCCCGAGTCACAGCCACGTTGAACCTCTGCGAGAAGAAGTGGTGACATCATGGGAGGGGAAGGCCCTAAGGAAGGGAGAATTCCTGCCACCTGCCAGCCCTCCAACCTTGGGGTTCTTCAGGAAACCCAGGTTAAAGTCCAGATCCAGCTGTACAAAGCTCTGACTGCTGCGCACGGTGGAGATGAGGATGACGCTGCGTTCCTGGCCTTGGAACTCCTCCACGGAGCCCACCTAGAGGGCAGAGAGGCAGGGCCTGGGACCGGGGGCTGAGGGCGGAGCCAGAGGGACAAGCTCTGCCTCAGGGAGACTGCCATCCGAGGTGGCTGTGGGGAAGTCCCTGGGCAACTGTCACAGAGGAGTGAGTCCTCGGCAGGGGCAGGAAAGAGGACAGGAGGGTGCCCTGGAAGCTGAAACCTGAAGGCTGGATCCAGGGGAAGGGGTGGGGGCCGGAGCGCGTTCTAAGCGAAGAAAACACAGTAAGTAACTCAAGATAAACATTAAGTCCTTGTTAAAAATATACAACCCAGACCTCCTGAATCAGAATTTCCAAGGGAGAGCATTGGTTTTCAAACCTGAGTGCCTACGAGGTCACCTGAGGAGTTGGAAAACATATGCATGCCCTGGCTCTGCCCCCAGATAGCTGTCTTAATTGGCTGGGTGGGGACCTGGCTCTGGCAGCACTAAAAGCTCTCCAGGTGATTCTTATCTGCAGCCAGTGTTGAAAGTCAGACTTCAGAGAGAGCCGAGCTACTGACTGACCCAGAGGGTGGGAGCCTCCTCCCCCCACCCCCACTATCAAATGACAGGTCAGGCAGGCCAGAATTTGGACTTTATCCTTAGGGCAGAGGGCCTCTAACCAGCCTGATCTTAAGAATGGTGTGGGGTATTTGCTAAACACGCAGGCTTCCCTGTCCCAGCTAAGAACCACAAGCTAGGATCTCCAGGAGTGAGAGGTCTGGGGAGAATCAAGCCAGGGTGGAGTGGGGGCACGGGCTGGCCTGGAGCATGAGGGCGGGAGCCTGAGGAAGCCTCCGGGAGCGGAGAAGTGAGGGGCACAGAAGGCAGGGAGCGAATGTGAAACTGGTCAGCGTCACCTTCAAGTCCTTGATGTCATTCAGTCCCCGAAGCTCCTTGTCAAGTTTGGTGATGCAATATCGAATTTTTTCCACCTGGAAGATGGGGACAGGTGCCTTTTGCTCATGCTGTGACTCCAGTGCAAGAGGGAGTCAGGCAGGAGACCAGGGAGCTGGGACGCAAAAAGGGAGGGGCAGCTGACCTCTGAGCTTGAGATAATGGGGCCAGCAGAGGCCTGAGTTCTGGGAACCTCCAACTAGTGATCTGGCTATGAATAAGGTACCATCTGAGCATCCCACCCTTGATGGGAACTGAGGACCTAACCTGCTTCCGGTACGGGGAGATGACGCCCACGTTTCGGGGACTCAGGCGGGCTCTGCCCTTCTTAGAGGAGGAAGTCAGGAGCAGCTTCAGGTAGGAAGTCACCGTGGCAGCCTCTTCGGGGTTGAAGAAGGATGGGCTATTGCCCTCACGCTCATCCTTGCCCATTACGCCATGAAAGATGATGGGAAAGCCCTGGACAGTGGGGAGAAACCCTCAGCTGGAACTCCCTGCCCACTTCCCTCTCACCTCCAAACCCTTTCAGGCAGTGTGAGATGCCAGGCCCATGGTTTCCACTCAGGGCCTCCTCCTGCCCTGCATCTTCAACAGGAGGGAAGATGGGGTTCAGGGGTAGGAGCCTCTCACCTTTCGAGGCAGATCCTCCCAGTGGCAGAAGCGCTCTCGGTCAAGGACATCGGCACAGGCCTGCAGCTCCCCTTCGTAATAGAGCCGGTTAGGAATGTCCAGGATGTTGGGGTGAGACCTGGGGGGCAGGAGGAGGAGGAAGAGCAAGACCAGGGGCTGGATTACCTCTGCCTTGCCCTCTGGGACCCTGCCCTACCGGCTCTGGGCCCACACACATTATCTTCCTGCTTCTGCTCACTGGATGGCAGGCTCATTCACCTACGATGTCTGCTCCTAGGACTGACTGTAAGCCCAAGAAAACAGAACCCCATATGGTTCCAGAGAGGATCTGGTCCACAGGTTTCATAGACCAGCCAAATTTAAAAGAAGAAAACAAGAAATTAGGGACTTAAGTTTCAGTTTTGCTAACAAAGGACGGCATAAAAACAAGTACCATCCACTATCACCATTATTCGATAAGATAATGTGCTAAATCCAAAAACACAAAAAGGACTAACATGATAGCCACGTTATTGAATTCTTACTGGACTCAACTAAAGAACTAAGGACTTAGGAACTCATCTGAGCTTTTCAGATGTATAAACTCAATGACTGAAGGAAGGGTAGCTCTTGAATTTGAGTAACAGCTTAAAGGAAAAAAAAACACACACACGCACTGTCCCTATTTTTCTCATTTCTCTTCGGATTGCCTGGAAACTTCATCTGGGACCCATGTCAGGCACGTCCCAGTGCCTGGGAACCACGGACCATCCCTCAATATACAGATAAGCAAACTGCTCTAGAGCAAAGCCGCTTGCTAAGTCACACAACCACGGGGTAACAGTGATGGGGTCCGAGAGGAGCCTTTGGATCTTCCGGTTCATAGTCCTGCATCACAGAGCCTCTGAGCAATAGGACTGAGCAACCTCCAGCTGGAGCTACAGAGGGTGTGAAGGTGGGATGGGTGCGGAATACCTGTAGTTGCGTAGAAGCTTGGTTATGTACTGGGGGTTATAGCCATTGGGGCCCTTCTTGTACAAGGTGTTGTAGGTGAGCAGCCGCTCCAGCATCGAGTACCCCAGCCCATGCTTCTGGGCCAGTGGGGAACGCAGAACAGGCCCCAGCTGCCGAGGGTCTCCGGCTAGCACCAGCTGTCCTCCTGGATTGTCCGTTTCCTTGACTTCCAACAGCCCTGGGAAGCAACATAGCATGAGGAGGAAGGTAAGTGGTGGGATCTCCCAGACCCCATGTACATGTAGGGTGGGTGCACCCGCAACCTACCCTGAGTCCCTCACCTGCTATGGCCACCAGACTCTCGGGCTCCATGCAGTGACCAGCCTCATCGATGAAGATGTGTGTGAAGTGATCAATGGGAAACTGGGCCGAGACCAACCTGGGAGGTGTCAGGCCAGGCAGCGGTCATACCCAGGAACCTGACTAGCAAACCTGAATGCTCATCCAAGCTGGCCCCTCCCTGGCCTTCAACCCCTTTACTTACACACGTGATTAAGAGACACACATTCCCACCTGCTGGCAGTGATGAGGGTAGTAATTAAGACGCGATATTCCTGCAGCTTCTTCTTGGCAGGAAACACGTACTCCCCCTTATTTGGGTCCCAGTTACAGCAGGGCTGTGGAGCGCGAAGGGAGAAGAGAATCAGCGTGGCCCCACCCGCTCTCACCCTCATTCTGGCTCTGGGCCCCCAGGAAATTTTATTCACTTCTCTCACTTTACACACAAGGAAAGCGAAGGCCAGAGAGGGGTCCTGACCCACGCAAGGTCACACACAGAGTATCAGAATCCGGGTCTCCCGGTTTGCTGCCCCAGAGTCTACTCTGAGAGCCTCCCCAGCACCCACCGTCCGCTGGCCTCCTGAACTTCCTCGGGTACCTTGATGTCCTCAGGCACCATCCGTATGTCCCTGCTGGGGGCCAGGAGGCGGTAGATGCAGCGGGGCAGATGGACCTGGAGCCGCTGGCAGAGGAGGTCGGCCCCCGAGTTGGATGGAGCACAGGCCAGGATGTGGGCTTTGGGCAAGTGCTTCACCACCTGGGGGCGGGTAGGGGGGAATAAGTGTGGGAAGCAGCTTCCTGGTTTGGGGGGAGAGGGGGAGATTCGGTTATCACTTAGGTTTCGGTCTGACTCAGGTTGGGCTTGTGACTCAGGCTGGGCTTGTGACTCAGGCTGGCACGGTGTGGCATCTGCCTCCAGAAACTGAGGGGGGTAGCGATGCTAAAGGGGAGTTCCGACCCCCAGCCCCGGCCAGTCCAAACAGCACTTTGATGCCGGAAAACTCGCAGGAAGTAAACAAGTCTATGATGACTGAACCGTGGATGGGGACTCCAAGAGTTGCACAGCACGCAACCTGCTCAGAAACACTGACCTGTGATGTCAGCTTAGGGGCATTAGAAGCTGGAAGAGACCAGAATCTGGGGACAACTGCTTGGACCTGGGGAAGCTGGAGTGTAGGCCCCAGGTCTATGCTCATGTCCCACCTGCTTGATGGCTTCCACTAAGGTGACAGTCTTGCCAGTGCCTGGTGGTCCAAAAATGATGTAGGGGGCTGGACGGGTGGTGCCCGTAACAATGTGCTTCATGGCCTGTAGCTGCTCAGGGTTTGACTCCAGATTCCGGTCGTAGAGCCTGGCAGAGGGGCCGGGAACATAAAGTCATCCACTGTCCCAGAGGCCTCCCTATTCTCTAGGCCCACGATCTAAGTAGGCCAGAGCCCTCCTGCCCATGGTCTCACTTGAGCTTCAGATCTGAGGACAGCAGCGGGACCTCACGGGAGGCCACAGGAAAGAGTGTGGGCCACAGCTGCCAGCGCCCCGCCAGCTCCAGCGCACGATGCTGCACCCGCAGAGGCTGGCGGTTGAAGGTGAAATTCACTTTGAAGGTCAGCCCATCCACAAAGCGGCTCAGGAGGCTTTAGGAAGTGAGAGACAGGAAGAGCTCCAGTTGGGGCGGGGGGCGGGTTGTGGGCGATAAAAGGCCAGGACTCTCCACCACCCTAGCTCCACTCCCGCCGCCTTCAAGACCTCCATGCAATTCCTCCAAGAAAAGAAGCTGCTGAAGTATCTCAGGGTCCTCCTGAAGAAGAGCCTCCTGCCCTGGCCTTGTGGTCCCAGCTCATCTCAGGGAGAAGCACCCCTCCTCCCCCAGCCTCACAGAGATGTCTGTAGACCCTTCAAGCAGCTCAGGGTTCCCCCAACACCCACCTTGGGGAAAAGCTCAGCTTGACACGGTCCAATTCCACCCTGTGCACGAAGCCCTTGTAGGTGACAGCGTCATTCTGGTGTGTCTCAGAGGACAACAAGGCAAACAGGTGGTCTCCCCGGAGCACTGAGGGGCGGCTCTCTGCCACCCCGGGAACCTATGGGGTATGAACACAAGCAAGCTTCTATCCCAGGGGGGCCACTGGAGGGCCCAACTCCCAGGCCCTCCAGGCCTCCTCTGAGGCTCTATGTTTCTATCCCAAGACCCTGGCGGTTTTGCCTCTTTCCACTCTCCCAGGAGACAGTGCAAGAGTCAGGGTCTGAGGGAGGAAAGTCTGTCCAAGCTGCTCAGAGCTGCTGGGCACAGGTGCCCCGCAAACTCTTCAACACGTGATCTCAGGACTTGGGAGCCAGCTTTCCAGCCCGCCCTGCTGCTCTCTTGGCCAGCTTAGTTTCTACTCTGCCTTTAAAATCTCCTTCAAACTCAGTTCCTGCAGGAATCTCCCTGAACATTCTCACCGGGTCCCTTCCTCAGCACGTGTGCGCCAGAATCCATTCTCGTGTCATTCTGGGCTTCTGTGGACACATTCAACATCTGAGAGCTGGAAAAGGCTCTAAGAATGAACTAGTCTAGCTCTGCACTTCTCAGGTGAGGGAATGAGGCCTAGAGAGAACCAGTGACTTGCACAAGACCACGGAGCTGGTGGCAGCAAAGTCTGGACTACAACCCGGGTCCTCCCACTGGACTCTCTCTAGGAGCAGGATGCCCCCCTCTGCCTCTTGCTGAGCCCTCTGGGGAACAGCTTCGTCTTCTCGTTTTGCCCCGCCAACATGAACAGCGTTCTGCTTGTAGCCTGTGGGTTGGCTAACTTGAGATCACCTCCCCAAACCCGATCCAAGCCCCAACCTCCAGCGTGAGCAGCCTGGGGTTCTGGTCTTTGGGGTCCCAGGTCATGGGCACCGACTCCAGGTCATAGTGCCGGATGTCATGCTCCATCTGCAGCTCTTCCAGATGCAGCAGCAGCCGGAACTTCACCTCGTAGTTCCTCGACTTCAGGGCTGTCTCCAGCTGGGCCCTGGCGGTGATAGTTGGGGGGTGGGAGGGAGGGGGCAGGAAGAGGATGGGTCAGGAAACCACCCCCCTCATCGGCCAGGAACATCCAACCTCTCCTATCCACAGCTCAGAAACTATGAAAACATCGGGAATCAGAGAAGACCAGAAGGGCAGAGAAGTGAACAGGGGTCAGAACTCCTGCCCCCCACCTCAGACCCAAGTTGGCATTTGTACTGTGGATCCTAGTGCCTGGAATGTTCTCCTCCCACGATCCTCCTATGACTCCCACCATCACCTCATTCACATATCATTCTCTGTCCAAATGCCACCCCTATGAGACCAGGACCAGCTGCTCTCTGCAGAACAGCACAATCCTTCCCCTTACTCTGCTTTGGTTTTAGCTGAGCTTTAGTTTAGTTCTTCGCAGCACTTGCCACTCCATGAAATTATAACAGGTTTTAAGACAAATGCTCACTTCCCCCCGACTAGAACGGGCAAGGCCCTCAGGTGACTGATTCACCCTGAACAGTGCCGGGTATACAGTGCATGCTGGATAAGGGAATGAATGAACGGAGCGGGGGAGGCAGAGGGCACAGGTTTGGGGCGTGGGAAGAAGCCAGCAGGGAAGAGACATGGAAAGCACCAGGGGTGTAGAGGGGTGGCACTTACTTGATTTTAGCAATGTCCTTTGGGGCAGTGAAGACGCTTGTTCCCTGAAGTTTGGGGAGCAGCTGCCGGAGGCTGGAGGGTGGGTTATACATCTCCAACTCCATACTTAGCTCCAGGTCATAGCCCTTCGTACTGCAGGAGTCGGGGAAGAAAAGCAATCAGTAACACAGAGCCCCCTCGCTTCAGAGACTTGGAGAGGGACCCTCCCTGGAGGCAAGAGTCCTACACAGCACCACTGCTGACAGGGGCCAGCAGCCTTTGCCCAAGGAAGCAGAACTCACTATCTTACGAGGGTGCTCACCCCAAGGTTGGACCATTCATTCTCAGTTCTGAAAAGTGCATACATTCAAAGATACAGATGTAACACATATACGTGTACATAACAATGTGTCCATTAGAGAAAAATTGGAAAATAGGTATAAATCAGTGAGTAAATAAACAACATTTTCACCATCCGGGGATAATCAATGTTAACTTTTTGGTAGGTAGTCCTCCAGACTTTTCTCTTTGTTAATTTGTACTATACACATATATTTTTAATGAAAAAAAAAAACAGCGATCTACGGTTTTGCTTTTATAGCTCGATATTTTGTGAATACCTAGCCATGTCAGAAAGAGAAGATGTCTGCAAAAATTCTATGATTGCATTCATATGAGACAGAAAGCAGATGAGTGTTGGCTTAGGGCTGGGAGGAAATGGGCAGTGAAAGGGCGTGACCGCTGAAGGGGGTGGGTTCCTTTCGGGGGTAACGAAACACCCTAAAACAGCGGCGACGGCTGCACAAGCTGGGAATATACTAAAACCCACTGACTTGTACACTTTAAATGGTGAACTGCATGGGGTGCAAATTGTCTCAATAAAGCTGTTAACAGACAGTTGTCTATGCTGCGCTGCCTCTTCGACATCATACAGTTGAAAAGACTTCAAATTTTGCGTGTTATCTGCATCTTTCTTCCCAGGTAGAAAAGGTCTCTGAGACCTGGAGGAGTTAAGAACTCACAGTTTCTAAGAAAGGGGGTTCTGCTCTCAGCTCTGTGCTCCTCCCCCACAGGTCTACTCTGTCGAGTCAGGGCACCCCCCAGCCCGGCTGGCGCGGGGGCAGAGTTACCGGTCAGGTCTCTCTCCTTCCTCTATCCGGGTGGTCACTACGGGCTTTCCAGTGATCGGGATCCGCTTGTATGGCTTCGTGGGCTTCAGCTGTGCTGCCAGAGGACTGTGGGCAACGGCCGCCAAGAAGCGGGTAATGTAGAAAGTGCCAGTTTCTTCAGAACTGGGCTCCCCAGGTCCCAGCAGCTCCCAGAGCACCGTGGCTGGGAAGTAGCCCACAAAAGTGGTCCGACAGTGGACGTGGAGGTCGTAGCTCTCACCTGGGGGACAGGGACTGAGTGAGTGGGGGTGGTGCGGGCGAGTGGTTCCCCGCCAGCATCCCTGCCCTGGACACTCGCCCAGCGAGCCCATCCCAAGGCGGGGCCCACGGGACAGCAACAGCATGGTTCCCGGAGCACCAGCCCTTCCTTCCGCAAGCTCTTGTCCACCAGAGGCTCTTCCTTTGGAAACCCCCTCACCAGGGCCCAGTGGACAGGGCAGCTCCTGTTTTTCATCGTAGAAGGCAAACTGGGGGGTCCGGCAGAGTGGGAAGAGATGGGTGAGGGTGACAGTCTCCGTTCCTCCATTGCGAAGCCTCAGGGTCAGCACCTCCTTGCGGTTCAAATCCAGGCGAATAAGGAGCTGCCCATCCCGGGCTTCATGGGGCCCCTGGACTTCCACGTCCACACCATGTTTTCCGTGAAGATACTCAGCCCTGGGCAGAGTGGGAATCAAAGTGGGGGCTGGGGTGAGGGGCGCCTGGGCTAGGGGTTGCCTTCCGTTAAGTTCTAGGCTGGGGAGGCTGGCCAAGTGGCAGCTGTGCTCAGGGGACCCACCCCTCCCCCAGAACAACCAGCCCCTAATCCACCCCCTGCAGCCCCCCTTCAAGGAAGGGTTCTCACCCCAACCAGAGGCAAATTGCTTTCCCCAGCCAGACAGCGTCCCGCACGCGCCGGCCCCCACTCGCACACACCTGTCGTGATAGATCTTGGCTAGCAGTGACTTGTGATGTGTGCTGATATCGGACCCCAGCTTCATTTTCCTCTTTTCTGGCAATGACACGTCGGCCCAGCAGTCGAGTTTGAAGAACCTGACCTGAGTCTTGGTGACGAAGGCCAGATTTGCAATCTTCATCCCGTACAGCATGGAGGAGAAGCCAGGGTTGGGGGTCCCAGAGCTGCTGGAAGCAGAGGAGACTGGGAAGTGAGGCGGGGCAGGGCCAGGGGGACGCAGGCGGCCTGCCGGGGAGGGCGTCTGCGGGTCGCTCTGCGCCGGACACACCAGCCCTGCCGCGGTACGGGACAGGGCCCAAGGACAGCCTCAGGCTGGGGATCCTAGGAATTTTAAATGTTTTAAGGAAAGGCAATGGGACCTCCCAAGTTTTAAACAGCAGGTCGTGGACGTGCATTTCTGAGGAGAAAAGTCCAGTCGTGGGATGTCGATTTGGAGGACGAAGAGGGAGAAAGAAATGAAGATTTGCGGGGAAAACTACTTGGGACAGAAAAACATACAAACGACCCAGTGGGAAGGGCTAAGTTTAAGGGAAAGTGAGTAAGTTGATTCGGAGGGTGGATCTAGGGTCCAGGCTGATGGGGGAGTGAGAGGGGTCAGCCAGAGAGAACAGATGTCCAGGCTGTGTAGGGGAGGTGGCTGATCAGACAGCAGTTTCCACCCAGAGCCAGAGGGTGCAGGCGGAACCCATGCAGGAAGGGAAAGGAGCCTTCTCCCGAGATCAAAGGGCTTGGCTTTGTGCCTAGAGAAGGTGAAGACAGGGAAAACTGGTCAGAAGGACAAGGACGTCAACGTTCCGCGCCTGTAACTCAGTTTAGTCAACTCAACAAACACTTACGGAGACCTGTTATGTGCCAGACACTGCGCTAGATGCTGGGGGTTCAAAATGGCAGGAGCCCCAGAACTGCCGTGAGGAGCAGGCGCTGAGCGCATTAACCCCTGCCGGCTGCTGCCAGGAGTGGCGGGAGGGGCTTCCAGGGCAGCATCGCGCCCAGCCTGGGGACAGGTACGGGGCTTTCCCAGGAGCCCGCATCAGAACTGGGCACTGAAGGATGAATGGGAGTCGACAGGTACGACATGAGTGCTAGGTGTGAGCCAGGTGGAGGGACTGGGGGACCGCCCGCTCTGCAACTAGCCGGGTCCCTTTGGGTTATTTCACCTCTCAGAGCCTCGCTTTCCTCCTCTATAAAATGATAATGACGACACACTTCACGGGGCTGTGAGGATTACAAGAGATGGACGCACTGCAGTGAACAGCTTAACCCAGTGCTTGGCACATAAGGAGACCTCAGTAAGGTGATCCACGGTTAGTGTCAGACAGTGTGGTTGTACTAGAGTGAAAAGTGCGAGGGAGGCAGCAGAGGTGGGCAGGGACCAGGTCACGCATACTTGTGTACACCGGGCCAGGAAGCCTGGACTCGACTCTGAAGACCAGCAGTCCTCCTCCTTTACTGGTACCCAGGAGCCACTGAACATCCCTCCCATGTGACATACTTCATGGACATATTTGAGATCTGGACAGCTGACCACCCTCCCTCGATGCTTTATAGGGAATGAAAGCAAACCCTAGTTAATAGGGACCGTGGTGGTCACAATTTAACTATTAAGGCTAAGTCAAGCATGGGCACTCATTAGCATGTGGTAAGATAATTTACAGATAGAGACACTTCTCTGGTGCCCTGCCCCCTGCCTATAACTCTGCTCCTTTCCTTCACCTCAAACAAATGAGAATGACACTATTCACAAAACTTTGAACGGGCTCTGATCTGTTTTAAAAAGATAATGAATCATTCCAACACACAATAGAAAATGCTCAGTAAATGTTAACTACTATTATTAGTATTCGTATTAGTAGTAATAGTGGTACTAATAGTAGTAGCAGTAGGAAGAGTAGTGTAACAACTTACTTTCAGCCTGCATCAGAGGGCTACACTGTGGTTACAGAACCACCTCGTTGGTGGGTTTTAAGCAGGGGAGTGGCAAGATCATATTTGCATTTCAGATCACTCTGGCATCAGGATTGGAGCATGGATATGCTGGAGGCAAGACTGTAGGCAGGGAGACCAGTTAGAAGAAGGCCATTGTAATTGTCCAGTTAAAAGATGACGAGAGCCAGAACAAGGCAGTGGTAAGGATAGAAGAGAGGCCAGATCTAATATGTCGAATGTAAAATTAGCAGGATTTGGTGATTGACAGGAGGAAGAATGGAGACTGGGAAGAAGGAAGAGTCTAGACAATACCCAAATCAGTGGCTTGGCTTTGAGGACTATTCCTGAGATAGGAGAAAAAGGCAGGAGGAGGAGGAGGAGGACTGACCATGACATTAGGATTTGGACATACTCAGTTTGAGATTCCTGTGATCCAGAGGCAGCTGGCTCCATGAGTCAGAAGCTGAGAACTCAGTCCAAAATCAAAGCAGACGCTCATATTAGGGAGCAGTTACAATCTCAGGTAGCAGTTACAACAATAGGTGTATTTAGGGAGGAGGCAACAGAACTAAATGTTAAATCAAGCTGCATTCAGAGACTGCAATGTGCTGATAGGACCTAAGACCAGAACACGAAGAAACCTACAGGAAAAAGGAAGATTTCTGCTGGGATTGCTACAAAACCATTTACCTATACCACGAAGGGAAAACGGGAAAGCCCAAAATAAAACAATCATTCATTCTCTACAGGATAAGATCATGGGGGAACCTATGGATCAAAGGCTAGGAACTGCCAACAGGCCTTTCACACTGCATACTCATACCATCAAAAGAAAATGGGTAAACAAAGTCTTCAAACTGTAATTCATAGAAACTAAGAATGATATATAAACTCAATTCTCCCAACACTCAGGTCCCTCTCACTCACTCTTTCTCAGGCTGTCTCACTCTTTGTCCCTGAGTGAAGACCATGCTCTTGTCTATGGAGTGTTACCACTTCTCTAATAAACTTCCTTTTTGATTGTAACTCTGACAGTGCTATCAGAAGTATTTGGGACCTCCCCAGAAATGTGAGTAGTCTGAAAAAAACAGCTGAGGCCGGGACAACCCAGAGACAAGAAATCAGAGAAGAATCCCCCAAGAAAGGGAAGAGTATCACGGGAGGAAGTCTCAAAATCAGGTATGAGGCTGAGGGGTCCAGTCATAAAGGCACCAAAATCAGGATGTCATCAGTAACTTTCACCGGGGCCCCTTGGTGATTCAATCACTACATTCTATGCATCAGGCACAAACTCAAATGCAGACAAAGGCCAAGCTGCACAGGTATCTTTGATACCTGCAGCTGGCCCTCTCGGGCACTTGTATGGTCCCATTGTTGAGTCATTAGTGTGAGGACTACATCTCAATGTTCTTCATCTCCAGACAGATGTTGCCAGCAGAGAATGTAGGCCCAAGACGGCCAGATCTTCTGACTTAAGAGAAGCCCAGATAAAATTTCAATGTGAAATTGCCTATTTTTGGAAACTAATGTGTGGGCCACACAGGCAGGAAGTACTCAAATATGCAAGTTTTGCAACTTCTACTGTGGATGCTACCACCTAAGTATTTCTCAAATTGTTCTTCATGTGTAATATCACCACCCAAATTCACCTATCCCTGGTCTAAGGTGACAGCCATAAAAAGTTTTCTTTCTTTTTTTTAAATCACAAACTTAGTACATACTGATTGGGAAAAAAAGGCCCAATTATATATCTACTCACCTAGATTTCTAGGAAAAAAAAAAAAAAAAAAAAAAAAAAAAAAAAAAAAAAAAAAAAAA